>NC_134704.1:135485214-135805442 GCF_043290135.1 Rhipicephalus microplus | reverse complement strand
ACCCTAACGTTCGTGCAACGTAAAAGGTGGCTTCAGTGGTAGATATCCACTTTTTATAAACATTACATATGTACTCCTAGGATTCAGCTGTCTTGTCGAGTTAGCGCTAATTGTAGGTAGGTGCCATCCGCTTCAGTTGATTAATGCAGCAGTGTCTAGGATTACCATTCTCGCGAGCACCAGCTCTTCATATCAGCTTATCGCTTATGGTGTTGCTATATCTATGTTGCTGTCGTCATCATTGCGCAAGTTCAAACGAATCGTTATACAAGCATCTGCAACTATCTGCAATCTTAACACCTGCAACTATCAACAAGTATCTGGAAAATCTGCGTGGAACATTTGTACATACAGTTTCGCGTCATTTCAAAACGTATCACTCACTAAAAAATTACAACAGAGTTGCTTTCTTACCATCTGCTTGTCATAACGTCGATTCTCAAGGCATGTGAGATCTGCTTATATTTAATATAGTGATAACAATGGCCTACAGTGCGAAAACTCTCTTCAGGTTTAACAACTAATTAAAATAAAATAATGTTCATAACTTTGTGTATGCTTACTAAGAGCCAGTTTTAAAAACGTGGTGAAATTATAAGGAAGACTTCATTGGAACTAGTTACGGGGAGAAGAAATATGCTAAGCAAATCGGCTTCTCGCATCCAAAATAGGTTCACGCGCACGATCGCTAAGACTGTTTCCGGTCTAGCATGTGAAAACTTGAGACAACTTGACATGTGCACTTTGCGAACTTTAAAATATGTACACATCTCCCTGGGAGTGGCTGGAGTGGTAAATATAAACATTACCGTATGATTTTATTCATGGTATATCATTCGAATTGGTATAGCTTCGCCTCCCCCTTCCTGCGCTTCTAGTTAAATTCACAAACCGAGCTTGTAATTATATCTCGCTCGACTGATTGATTTCCGTGCCTTTTTCGCGCGTTAAGTGGGCAGTTAGCATAAGAAGGGTAAGGCAAAAGTTGCATTAATAGTTGGGGTCTTCCAGCCTAAAACAATGATATGACAGTGATAGGTGCCACAACGGAGCATCAAATTTGGACTATCTGGTGTTTTTTAACGGGCACCCACAGCTAAGCACACGGTCATTCAGCATTTTACTGCCATTGATATTTGGTCGACACGGCCCGAATTCGCCTTCAAGACCTCGTCAGCCGTAGAGCACTACAACCACTAGACCACCATGGTGAAGCAGTCACATCAATTTTGTTGGTGTATATATACGAATATCCATATCCCTGACTGCTTAAAATTCTATCTAAATACATAAACACCTTAACAAAGCTCATAACAATGATTTCAAATGAAAGACGTACATTCACTACTTGATGAATATTCCGAAGCATGAGCTAATTGAGACTCAGGTAGAATAATCAAAATATTCCTTTACTATGTACCTCTCGTGAGAACTGACATAGCTTCCTGTGTGAATCTTTTCTGCGGCAGCATAAGATTTTCTCCGTACTATATATGGTAAAAATCTGCGTTTGATGACTGCAGGAGCTTTCTGAAGTCAAGAAATTGACTGAGTGAAGACATGTTCACTCAGACTCTCAATGAAGATCACCCACACGTCTTCCGCTGCTGTTTTCTGCTGAACTATGCAAAGACTAACACCGTACTCATACCTAGCATATCAATACTGCATTCTAGGCTAGTGTGCTATATTTCAAGCATAAACACATGCCTGTAGCTCAAGTGAGGCAGCAGCTGCGTGCAATAACGCCGTCTAGAGCCACGCACCCCGCCGCTTCAAACAAGTGTGATGCTAAGTTTACATGCGTTGTTTCTCTTACGTTGCATAAAGCAAATCATAAGTATATGAATGAATTCACGATGTAACACAACTGTTAATGTAGAGGGTTATCAGTCAGCACAGGGGCCGTCCGGATATGCGAAAGTGATCAAGCTTGTTGCATAAAATTTAGTTTATGCATGCAGCCACTAAGTGTGACTATAACCGATATGTTTCCCGTAATTATGCATGTGGACGAGGATAATGATAGTTGCTCGAGTGAGAGGTTAAGACATTCCTGCAACGGCGAAACAAAATTTCCAAAACAAGCAAATCTTTCTCACTCAGAAACGTGAAATTATGTGTTTAAAAAGAAAAAAAAGGCATTAAGGCGCAATAATGATAATTGCTCGAGTGAGAAGTTTGGAAATTCTCGCAACACCGAAAAAAAGCCTAAAACAAGAAATTTTTCTCACTCAGGAGCGTTAAATTATGTGTTTCAAAAGGAAAAAAAAAGGTCACAAAGTCCTATTAGTGAGGAACGCGAATTCATGCGAGTGAAAGGGAGGCTCACTGGTGACGCCACTAGAAGAAAAATACTCTAGAGATGGTGTGAAGTTAAGCAGAAAAATAAAACTTACGCTGGTTCCCCCAAGAAAAAAATGGCAGCATATCCACGGTGTGAATGATGGAGAGTGGGGCGAAGAATTCGTCCGTCCATTTGTTCTTGCTTCCGTCCGTCCATGCGTCTGTCAGTGTGACCGTCCATGCGTCCATCAGCCCGTCCGTGCGTGCGTCTGTTCGTGCGTCCGTCCCTGCATTCGTCCATGCAGCCGCCCCTGCATCCGTTCATGCGACCATCCATGCATCTGTCTATGTGTCCGTTCGTTCATCTATTCAACACTCCAAGTACCACCATCTCGCATCTTTTCATCATATATTCCCCATATAGAAGCACCGCCATCCAGCGGACTTTCCAAGGACTAAACGAGAGGTGGCACACGCACACTTTCTTACGGCTTGCGCTTCGGGTCTACTTCCCACCTTTAACCACCTCGAGTACACGGTATATACTAGTTCACTGTATTCATGGCACTGCCGCCGAACGCTCGCTCAACCTTTCGGAAACCAAGGAGGTCACGCCCAGCGAGTATGACGTAGCAAACTTTTTCAGTCAGATAGTGCTCAATGTACATGCCGATGGCTGCTAATGGAAAATGAGAGGCGAAGAATTCGGCTTTTACTTTCTTACGGCTTGCGCTTCGTATCTACTTACCATTTTTAACCACCTCGAGTTCATTCTAGGTATATACAAGTTCATTGTATTCATGACACTGCAACTCAACGCTTGCTAAACCTTTCTAAAGCTAAGGAGGTTACACCCAGCCAGTATAACGTAGCAACCCTTCCTTGTCCCATTGTGCTCAATTTACATGCCAATGGCTGCTAATGGTGATCGCAGCCTGCGCGTTAACTAAAAGCCGAATGCTCCTGTCTCTCATTCCCCATTAGCAGCCATTGATTTGTACATTGAGCATTATTTTTTACTGTTCAACAACACACAGAGGAAGTCTCTCACCGGCACCACCTTGGAGGTCAAAATGTTATACTTGTTACATACTACGAGCACATACTTATTACAGCAAAAACAGCACATACTTATTAGTGTATTCTGATTTGAGCATGTTGCATTCGTTGCTTTGCCGTTGTTGATGAACTATTTCTTTCCTTTTTGCGAAAAACTGGGACATCATATAAATGCTGCTTGAAAAAAATGTTAACAAACAATCACTGAAAACCGGCCTTCACCGGTTTTGAGCTCAACTTCGCATCACTGCGTGTAACGCAAGTGTAAGCGAAAGACTGGGATTACAGCATCAGAGCCGAGTGAGAGGGTTACCAAGCTTTACCCTCTTGATTGTTGCACCTGTATTCATGAAGGCATGTTCGTATGCACCCGACGCTAACATTGTTATACATGGCTTTTCCTCTTGCACTTACCTGTTCTGTGTTCATCGGGATTATCTGGGCAGTTCAAAGTGAGCCACCATCTCCATATGGTTACCTTATTTTGCCTAATTATATGAGGGCATCCCTGTGACTGTGCAAAACTGTGCCAATGCATTCGCTCCTACAATTCACATTTCTTAAACTGGGTGCACTAACGAAGGGCAGCTACTGTTTTGGAGGACTTAATCATAATCCTTGCTTAAAATGTGCAGAAAAACATTCAAAGTCAGCGAAAGAACCTCCGTTTTTTTCGTTAATGCAGAAAATGACGTTGGGTCAGAAACTACAAAAATTGGCACAACTGCTTAATCTTACGAAGCAACTAAGCTCATCAACCTATGCATCAGGTGTAATAAGCAGCCTGCAGGACAGCACCAGATGGGTTATAGTAATAAAATATAAAATAATCTTTGTACGTATTTTTATTGAGATATACGCCTAGGTTGCAATCGTAAAAGCCATTTTGCTGGCTGGAGGTTCTTGTAAAAATCTTTGGACGCATTATTCGTCATTTTCAAATCCACTATTTAACACTTTTTACGTGAACAAACACGCGGTAAAAATGACTCGTTTCAAGTGACGCGTTACGTGAAATAGTCCCCGTGAATTATTGCTACGGGATATGTTACGTCCTTTTGCCTCCCGTATCAGACTCGCGCATCGTAAACTAGCTTGCGCTTTGTGAGGGTAAAGATGTAATCGAAGAGGACGAAGCGAGCGTGTGCTGTTTCCTCATTACGATAATTACTGTTCCTCTTACCAGGCAGAACAAAATTCTCAGAGATTCACTCTTAAGAAGGACCACACCATGTATGTTTCTAGATTGCTAACTACGTATTAGGATGGCTGCTCTAGTTTATTCAGTGGTCACGCTAATAATATCAGGGGTTTTACATCCCGAAACCAAGATTAAAATGTGAGAGACGCCATAGTCGAGTGCTCCAGTCATTTCAACCATCTGGTGTTCTTTAACGTGCGTTGACACCCCTGTGTACATGGGCCCCTACAATCTCACCTTCATCGGAATGCGACTGCCATGATTGGTATTGAACCCACAACCTTTGTTTCAGCGATCGAGCGCTTAGCCAGTGTTCCACCGAGGCCTACCATTACCTAAGTGTTCGCTATTATAAGCAGAGCTTTCACAATGATGGCTTCAAAAGAGAAAGAAAGAAAAGAAATTGTGACGCCAGAAACTTACAGCTAGAAATATGACCTCTCATCAACAAAAGTAACCTCTGTAATAATAAGCATGGTCTTTTTATTATGATATGAGTAATGGAGACAACGACGTAGCTCCCTCTCCTTCTGCTGAGCTAGTCATTATGAAAGCCATTTGGAATACCCATGGAGAGAAACAAAATTCAATACACGACCCTCGCTTCTCGTGGTTCTTCTGCTATTACATCAATAATGTAAAAACAATTTCAGGAATACATAAAATATGTTCTCGTGAGAAAGCTCCATTGTGTCTTGTGGTAATGAACCTTAAAGCTGTTCGTGAGTGAGGATAGCTATATTGCATTAGAGCGCATAAACTTTTGAGTGAAATTTTGTACTTTTATCCTAAAAAATATAATCTGCCATTGTGAAGACCCAGGTCATAGTTCGATTCACTATTGTGTAGCAATACTTCGGAGCTCAAAAATTTTGAGAAAAACACGGAATTTCGCAAACTTTTATGTAGGCATTTTCTGAAAAATGTTTCTCGTAGTAAGTGTACATGGATGAGTTTTAATTCATGCTGCCAATAATATGCCGTTTTTGTGAGCTATCGGGAACTTTACACGATAAGCGTGGACTTTCAACTCAGCACGAAAATAATTATCATTTGTCGTTAGCTGTACCGTGAAAGTAACTGAATGGTAAGAAGCAATTGTGTTAGTGAACAGCTCATTTTTCTACCTTAGGGGTATGCTGTGAGATTTCAAAGGAAAATATTGATGTTTAGGCGCTGTAAGATTTAAGTTTAGGCGTTGTAAGATTAGGCGCTGCAAGGAGATTAATTTGCTCAAAACGCTTTCTCATAAGCTTTCAGCAAAACAGACTGCTAGCTCTTTTTGTGAGTGTTGAAAGAACCTAAACACTTGATTTTTCGAAGAGCACACCGATATTCACCTCTAGCCAACCAGTAGCAGAGCGTAGGCTTAATTGTTATGAAACAGCAAAGAAAAAACTCAAGAAAGCGTGCAAAATTGAGACATTGAATGAGAGTAGAAATGCAGTTAAGATAAGGGCCAGTAAAATATCAGTAATATTAGTCAGAATAAATTATTGCGTACATTGAAAGAACGTATGGCTTCTCGGGAACAGCTGAAAATGTCGCGGCACCTGGCCAAGCAGATCTCTACAGCACACTTAAACAGCGCTAATGGTTACCAACGTCCTGCGCCATGTCTGAATATGGGCCCAGTATCACGATGGTACTGAGACACTGGAGCGGCATGTTGCTGGGAGGCACTGAGTGCTCTGCGCAAAATGGCTTCACATGGTTAAAGTTGGGTGCCCTATCCCCACAAATAAATGTATAAGTAAAATAAGCGCAAGGGGCGCATTTGTATTAAATATTTAAAGAAAAATGAAAAAAATAAAATATCTACGGACAGGAATTGAACTCGGCTCTTTCTGATTACCTGTCGACTGTAAACTCTACCCCCTACTACGCCACGCCAGAACTTGTCAGCCAATGTGGGCTCAAAAGCCTTTTAAAATAACAACTTAGTCTTTATTCGACACTGACAAACGGCTTCCGGACATCGAATGACGTGCGGATATTGGCAAGAGCCTAAAGGTTTTTAAACAACCCACGTCTTAACTCTGAGAAATGTCAAATTGACTAGAGAAGCAGCCACAGATTATCGGCTGTTGCTGCCGATATTTTTTTTTGCTTTGATAGTTGCTTCTCGCGCTTGCTACTGGTCAACATGTACAGATGACTTATAATGACTTGTTTGGTACAAATGCATGCACACGATTAAATATTGAATATTTTTCTCGCGCAAACGACCATTTGGCCGTATACAGCTGGCGTGCCAGTGTACAGATTTGCAGTTATATTGATACCTTCAATGAAAAACTACCCAGGAAAATACTAATGCAATCCACTTAAAAATTATGCCAGTGTGTTAATTTACTAAAGCGTTCCAAATGACCATATCGAAATTGCGTGTTGTTACAAAGAAGGCGGAGAAGTATCGGCTACTGCGCTCGGAAGGAAGCTTTCGGTGACAGCCTCCATTGCTGAAACCACGACGCATTGAGCTTCGTTGCTCCTAGTGTGGGCTACGCACATGAAGAGAGATGGTTGATTAGGCTCAGGGATATGTAAACTGTACTTAGTCATTCCTACATTCAAAATTGTGCGTACCAAAAGCAAAAAGCGCTGGTAGTGTGTAAACCGACGTGGCCGGCACGATAGGCCTAATGCTCGCTGCATGGGACGGGGCACTGTGTAAGGCCGCATTCAACGCAGCTGAGTTGCGATGCTTGATGTTTCTGCATTTGAGCTTCACAACATTTCTAACTGTTACTTAAACTGTACCTAAAGTAAGTAGAAAGTCAATCAATGCCAGACATGGGTTTTCGGGGTGGCGACGTTGAGCGACAGCTGCTTTTCTGGCCTCCATTGGCAGCATACAGCGGACGAGCCAGTGTAAGAATTTGTAGTTATATTGTTACGTGATTTCGGCTGACTGAAACAGTGCATAGCGGGACATACCCCAAAAAGGTGCCTCAGACTGAGAGTGAAGAAGTGGACGTTGTCGGTGAGCTGCGTTGAGGCTGTAGACTGACTACTGTTATTTTCCACGTAACATTTTGGTGGAGGTGTGGGGTAACGGAGCTACGCAGTGGACGCCTCCTTAATTGTGCTACCATGGCTTCGGGTGAGGATACGACTTCGCCACCTACCTCAGCAATGACAGCAACCCGGTACGTCGCCCTAACGCAACCCCATGATCCCGGTACTTTTACTGGAGAGGAAAACGCGAATGTGGACAAGTGGCTTAGTATGTACGAGCGCGTCAGCAAGCAATATGGCTGGAACCAACAGTTATGCTCGCGAATGTCATTTTCTATCATAACAAGACCCCTCGCATCTGGTTTGAGACCCATGAGCACGAAATCACAAGCTGGGAAATGTTTAAACAACAGCTCCGCGACCTCTTTGGCAACCCATTTGGTCAGAAGTTTGATGCCCGAAAACAATTTGCCGTACGTACACAGACGTCCACTGAGCCCTACTTGATTTATATTCAAGACGTCTTAGCGTTGTGTCAAAGGGCCGATCCCAACATGACTGAGGCTGACAAGATTTCGCAAGTTTTAAGAGGAATCGCCGACAATGCGTTCAGCCTGCTTGTATTTACCAACGTAACGACCATCGACGCCATGATCAAAAAGAGCCGCTGTCTCTAGCAGGCGAAGAGTCGACGCATTTTGAAGCAGTTCCAGCGCCTACCCAAAACCGCGGCAACGTCGTCTTGCGAAGCCACTCCTTGTCATCCGTGTACAACCGACGACGTGACGGGCATCGTCCGACGTGAACTCGAGGTCGCTTACCCAGCTGCCAACAAACCGACGTTGCCCGACGCCTCAACGCCAGCTGTTGCCTTGATCCATGCTGTTGTCCGCCAGGAATTCGCTAACCTTGGTATCTTGTCCACTGCACCTACCCTGGATAATACTGGTCCCTCGATAGCTTCTGTGGACATGAGACATCGCCGTCCGCACTCTATTTGAACCAGGAACCCGTCTGAATGGCGAACACTTGATGATAAGCCGATCTGCTTCCGCTGTGGTCGCGCAGGACAGATTGCTCGTTGCTGCCACACCAATGGCCATCTATGTCTTCTGGCTCGTACCTCGCCTACAGTAACTCATTCCGTCCACCAAACCATCGTTATCTGACCCGCACTGAGTCTACAGCATTTACTGCCCCTGAGGACAACGGCCACCGTGTCCCGTCGCCGCCGCCGCCTCAAAGCCGCCCTTCTCGTTCAAATACGCGTCGCCGCTCTCCGTCGCCATCGTTTAACCACCGCATGTCCCCGGAAAACTAGGCTTCGCAGCTTCTGGAGGTGAAGCTGCCCTGTCGACCTTACGCAAAAATCCTCTGTTGCCCTGACGTTTGAACCGGAACACCCTAGAAGCATATGTTGAGGGCACACCTGTTGAAGCTTTGATAGATACGGGCACTCACGTCTGTATTATGAGTTCTGTTTTCGTCGTCGCATGAAGAAGGTCCTCACGCCCCCCTTGACCAGTGTCGTCCAAGTTGCAGATGGCGCAACAGTCCCTGTCGTCGGTATGTGCACAGCTCAGCTTACCGTAGCCGGTCATCAAGTGGTCGTCCTTTTTACCGTGCTTGCAACATGTCCCCATGACCTCATACTAGGCCTCGATTTTCTTGACGCCGATTCTGCTTTGATTGATTGCTCCACTGGTGTGCTCCGCCTAGAACTGCCACAAATCAATGACGCCCCGTACCAACCTACATGCCGATTACAATGCAGCGACTTTGTTCACCTGCCCTCCGAAACTGTGACGTACGTCGATTTTCTGTGCTCACCAGCTGTGCCCGACGGTGACTATTACGCTACGCCTCTCACCGATGTACTCCGTGCGCACAATGTTGCAGTGCCCTATACGGTGCTCAGCATCACAGATAACAAAACTTGTCTACCACTTGTAAATTTCAGCTACATGAATTATGTGCTTCCACAAGGCATTTTCGTGGCCCACTTGTGTCCGTTGCTCGATTGACAAATTGAAGTGCTTGCCTTAGACATGCTTGTTTCACCACAGCGCACATCACTCGCAAAACATTTGGGCAGCCGTCAAATTGTAGACATGATCGCCACTGATCTTCCGCCTCCGCAAGTTGAAGCCCTACAACATCTTCTCGAGGCCTACCAGGATAATTTCGATTTTGGCGACCGACCTCTAGGGCAGACGTCCTTTGTCCAGCATCGCATACACACAACCCTGTTCGCCGCCGTCCCTACAGATTGTCTGCTTTTGAGCGGAGCATAATTCAGAAGGAGGTGAATAAGATGCTAGCAAAGGACATTATTGAACCATCCTCCAGTCCCTGGGCATCCCCGGCGGCATTAGTTAAAAAGAAGGACGGATCGTGGCAATTTTGTGTGGATTATTGCCACCTTAACAACATCACCAAGAAAGACGCATACGCTCTGCCTCGCTTTGACGACGCCCTTGATTGCCTCCATGGTGCCACCTACTTTTCTTCCATCGATCTTCGTTCTGGTTATTGGTAGATTGCTGTGGACCCTATGGACCGAGAGAAGACGGCTTTTGTAACACCCGATGGCCTCTACCAATTCAAAGTCATGCCTTTTAGCCTATGTAATGCCCCCGCCACCTTTGAACGAATGATGGACTCCCTGCTCCATGGATTCCAGTGGTCTACGTGTCTTTGTTCTCTGGATGACGCAATTTTGTTTGCTCCCTCTATTGAAGCGCACCTTGAGAGACTGTCGAAAATTCTTGATGTATTCTGTGTCGCCGGCCTTCAGCTGAATTCATCCAAGTGCCGGTTTGGTCACCGTCGCATTACAATACTTGGCTTGGACATATTGTTGACGCTTACGGCGTACAGCCTGACCCAGAAAAAGTTCGAGCTGTGAAGGACTTCCCTGTGCCAAAAACTGCCAAAGATGTGCAAAGCTTTGTGGGGCTCTGCTCCCATTTTCGGCGGTTCATCATGAACTTCGCGTAAATCGCTCGGCCCCTAAAAGATTTACTCAAACGTGATGAGACGTTAACCTGGGGTCCCTCGCAAGCAGCAGCATTCTCCGACCTGACCACTTTGCTTACTTCTTCTCCTGTGTTGGCTCACTTCGACCCTACGGCACTGACCGAAGTCCGCACCGATGCCAGTGGTTACGCAATAGGCGCTCTGTTGGCTCAGCAACAACGTGGGCAGCATCGCGTGATAGCTTATGCCGGCAGGCTGCTATCCCCCTCGGAGCGTAATTATTCCATCACAGAGCGCGAATGCCTAGCGCTGGTGTGGGCAGTCGCGAAATTTCGCCCTTACATATACGGCCGACCATTTATAGTTCTCACAGACCACCACCCTCTTTGCTGGCTCGCCTCCCACAAAGATCCCACGGGTCGCCTCGTCCACTGGGCATTCCGCCTCCAGGAGTATTCTTACACGGTAGTGTATAAATCAGGAAAACTGCACAAAGATGTGGATTGTCTGTCACGCTACCCTGTGGCTGACTGCGATCCTACGAGCACTGATTATGTGGGTTGCGTCCTTTCCATCTCCCAGCTACTTCATCTCGGGGACGAGCAGCGTCGCGATCCGGATATCAGCCGCCTAATACAACAGCTCGAATCTTTACCGCAAGACGCTTCTGTTCGCATGTTTACCTGAAAGGACCACACCTTATATCGGCGTTATTTATCACCCAATGGTCACGACCTACTTTTGGTCATACCAGAGCACCTGCGCTCCACAGTCCTACGTGGGATCCATGACACGGCAACCGCCGGTCACCTTGGTGTCTCTCGCACACATGACTGTGTGCGCCGCCGCTTCTACTGGCCTGGCCTTTCACGCTCTGCACGTCGTTATGCGAACGCTTGTGAAATTTGCCAGCGTCGCGAAAAGCCGTCGGGACTCCCTTCCGGATATCTTCAGCCCATCGACATCCCATCGGAGCCATTCTTTTGTGTTGGTTTGGACCTTCTCGGTCCCTTCCCAACAACCGCCTCCGGAAAAGCGGGTCGCGGTGGCTACGAATTACGCGACCCGTTACGCAGTTACGCGAGCCATGCCAACAAGCTGCGCTACAGACGTCACTGACTTTCTACTACGCGATCTCATTTTAGTGCATGAAGCCCCTCGTCAGCTGCTGACAGATTGAGGCCGTACGTTCCTTTCGAAAGTTGTTGACAATATCCTGCGTTCCTGCTCTACCCAACATAAGCTCACGACATCGTACCATCCCCAGACAAACGGGCTTACAGAACGTTTAAACCTCACCCTGACAGACATGCTATCGAATTACGTCTCGGCCGACCATTGTGATTGGGACCTTGCACTACCCTACGTGACGTTCGCATAATATTCCTCCCTGCATGACACTGCTGGGTACTCGACACTTTACCTTCTGTTTTGACGCGAACCAACATTGCTGTTGGATACCTTGCTGCCAGCCGCTGCACAGTCTACTTCTGAATATGCACGCGACGCTATTACCCGAGCTGACCATGCTCGTCAGCTTGCCCCCAGCAGATTAATGGCGTTCCAAGACTCGCAGAAGCATCGTTACGACGAGCGGCATCGTGACGAACACTTTCCAACAGGTTCCCTCGTTCTTCTTCTGTCCCCTACGCGACATGCAGGCCTTTGAGAAAAACTTCTCTCTCGTTTTACGGGCCCATACCGCGTGCTTAGACGAGTGACCGACACAACATATGAAATTGTCCCTGCTAATCCATCAACCTCTTCTGCTCTGCTGTCAAGGGACATCGTCCACGTATCAAGGCTCAAGCGTTACCACACTGCTCCTGCTGTGGCCCCGTAAACTCACCGGGTTGGCGCTTTTGCCGCTGGGGGTCGTGTTACGTGATTTCGGCTGACTGAAACAGGGCATAGTGGGACATACCCAAAAAAAGTGGCTCAGACTCAGAGTGAAGAAGTGAACGTTGTCGGTGAGCTGCGTTGAGGCTGTAGACTGACTACTGTTATTTTCCACGTAACAATATTATTACCAACAACTCGAAAACCATCCGAAGAAATACTAATGCAATCCAGTGAAAACGTATGCCAGTGGATTAGTTCACGAAGGCGCACAAAATTATCAACTGCAAATTTCATGTTTTCGCTTACATATTAGTGAGAGAAGTATACCATCTATAGTGCAACCGGCAGCTTTCGGTGACAGCCTGCGTAGCTCAAAGCGCTACGCATCGATCGTCAGCGCTCCTTGTGCGGACATAAACACAAAGCAAAATAGTTGTATTAGGTTCATGGGTCTCTAGACTATACTGCTTTTCTCACATTTTAAAATTGTGTTAATTTAAGGCAAGAAGTGCCGGTAACATGTATACCGATGTGGCCGGCACAATAGGCCTAGTGCTTGCTGGGCCGGGCACTGGGCAAGACCAATCTCGACGTGGTGAGTTGGGATGGTTGAAGTTCCTGCATTTGAAATTTGAAATATTTCTAACTGTTACCTGAAGTAAGGAGGATAAGCATGGCCAGACATCTAGTTACGGTGTCGCGGAATTGAAATGACAGCTGTTTCTCTTACCTCCACTGGGAAACCTCGCAAAGCGATCGAGAGAGCTCCTTTACGTTTGGTCAAGTTGGTAGTGTAAATGATTTCAGGTTTCTGTGAGGAGTGGCGCCGAGCTCCAGGCTTATAAACACTGCAACATGGAATCATTACAGCAATACAAGAGTGATGTGAATGTGGTCTACGAAGGGGCGTGCAAAAAAACATGCACCGATTCCTGGAATACGTACGCGAACAGCAAAAATTACGTATGGTCGGGATCTGTTATGATGGCATCTATCCGTACCGTTGAATCAAGAGTTTTATATTCAACGGCACCGAAGCGAACCACGGCACATGCTGCATAAATGTGCACGCTGTGCTGGTAGAAACAATGCGTGCTCCGGTGTGCACCAGCGCTTTCCAGTGAAAATTCCAGCGTCTCCAGAGCTTCTCAGTTTGTACCAGCATAACAGCGGTTAAGCCAGCGACCCTACAAGTGCTACACAGCTATTTCTCAGTGCGCCCAGCAAAGAGCCCGTAAACCTCAGCTGTACCAGTGTCTCCAGCGTGTACCATTGTCAAAAAACGTACTGGAATCACGCTGGGGATGCTGTTTTTTGCAATAGGAATGAAGGTCTTTTATACTTTTCTTGGCATCAGTGTCAGTTCAATATTCCTATTATTGTGTCTAACAATAATAGAGAAACTCAATATAACTACATTGAGCTTTTTCCACTTCTTTCCTTCACTTATTCTTACTCTTTTTTTCTGTCGTCTTCATTTCTCTCATTCCCTTTTCCTCCGCCCTCAAGTGTAAGGTTACCAACCGAGCCAAAGCTTCACAAACCTCCCCATCTTTCCTCTACATTTCTCTCCCTCTCTCTGCTTCAAATATAAACGGTCTGATTCTCGCAGACTGGGTGCTATCAGGTAGTGTGCAAAGAATTAATCGCCATATGCGTGCTCGTAATACGATCACGTGCTACGAGACGTCAACACGACCAAAAAGAGTTGTCCACCACACTCACTGTCATGGCTTTGGGTGAAGCCCACTAACTCTCCCGTGTTTAATGCATATGTTGAGGTGTCGGATAGATAGCCGCCGTGATAGCTCAATGAGTAATCCATCGAACGCATCAATAGAAGATCGCTGTTTTTTGTCACTGCCTCCGGCATGTTATATTTTCGTCCACCCTTCTTTCTGTACATTCAATTTACATTAACTACGACTAACCTCCCTGTACTTTTCTTGGTATCACTTTCTGGCAGTTCTTATATAATGCCAGTCGTCTACGCCCCGCCACGGTGGTCTAGTGGCTAAGGTACTCGGCTGCTGACCCGCAGGTCGCGGGTTCGAATCCCGGCTGTGGCGGCTGCATTTCCGATGGAGGCGGAAATGTTGTAGGCCCGTGTACTCAGATTTGGGTGCACGTTAAAGAACCCCAGGTGGTCAAAATTTCCGGAGCCCTCCACTACGGCGTCTCTCATAATCAAATGGTGGTTTTGGGACGTTAAACCCCACATATCAATCAATCAATGCCAGTCGTCTACGATTTCAATGTTTATTTTTCGTAAATAAAGCTATGTTTAAGCTTGATGCGGTGAGCCTGAGCCTGCATGCGCTTGAGAGGGTAGCGTACTTCACAAGTGAAAATGACTAAGAGTTTAGTGTTCACCATCACAACCAGTTCATGCCAACCAATGAAGTGCTGTCCTTTTACATATTATATACCTCAAGCGATAACGAAACTACTACTCAGAATCCCAGCGTCTCCTTATCTCCGGATGGCAGTTGCGTGCGAGCTGGGTGGAGCTCTCCCATTGCACCCACTGTTATAAGATAGGGTTCACAAGAAGTAAATGCCTGGAAAAACTGTAGCACTTGTATTCGCAGTGACCATAATTGATTTCAATCTGCTGTGAATTATTTAGCTGGGTCATTTGATGGGCTGGCTTATTTTCCAAAGCTAGTCAGGTCATGAAAGATGCCCTAGTTCAGGCTTTCCTTTGTGAAGTGGACCCTGTTCAATACTTTAACGTGCCCGCGCCTCTATTCATTGCATGGGCCTCTATGAATTCAACTTCATTGGTATATAAGCGACGAGGCTGGGACATCTGTTAACTTGTTAAGCGGTGATTCTTTGAAGCTGTGCTGCCATATATTGCGCGTCAGTTTCAGTCTTTCATGATTGTGAAATGTAACAATTGCACGATCGTGTGCTTTCTGTGCAGGTTCGGGTGAATAGCCATCCCCATCACTCCTTGGCTCATTTGGCAGTTGAAGCCCTTCAGCTCTTTTGTGGACTACAGGCCCGTGTGAATACCTTTGGCTATTGCTGCGGCTCTCAAGCATGTAAGTCACAAGTAAACCTGCCGAGCTTCATTAAGTGTCAAAGAACCTCTCTACACCACCCCTTCCTACCTGCCATCACTTTCATGCAAGCATATTTATCTAGCTCACGCTACATTCATGCGCAATTATTTCAAAGCAAGGATATATGAAAAAGTATTCGCTGACTGGGACTAAAGTCATTTTATTGCACCAAAAAAATTGGTGTGAGGCTCAGTAGTACTCAGGGTCATCCATATGCCGATGTGGTATTCTGCCCATTCCTCTACTCATTGTTCAGAAACGCTTGTGTCGATTATGTATCCTCAAAAAAGCATACTTTGTTGAAAAAGGCTGCAGCATGTCCCCTGATTTATTTTCTGCATCCGACTTCAAACACGGTAAATCAGCTTGAGAGTAATGCAGGACCTGTGAGATTCAAGTGCAATACCTTAACTACACGACTTGTTTGAGGAGTCTCGCTGGTAAGAAGCTGCTGGTGGAGTTTATTGCGTTGCTCAAGTGTTTCTGTTGTGCACCGAGATGTGGTTATTTACATTCGCGTGTGAGTAATAGAGGCTCCTCACATCGATTACACATGGTCATTGCCATTTTGGTGACTTGCCATTTGCAAAGTGAATGGTATTCGGAAGCCCGAAATAAGGCCTGCGGAACCTTTGGTTCCGCAGGCCGGCTTTCAGAATTATCGACTGTTGTATAGTGCCACCGTTACATACGCGTCAGAACAATCATTGAATTCATCACTTTCCTTTCACTCTTCTCTTTCATCTTTGCACAACACCCCATCTCCATTGCCCCAGGGTAAGGTAGCTAACCATATGTGTGTCTCCTTGATCTCGCTGTCTTCGGTCCTGTTTTCTTTGTTCCTTCCTTCTGAATGACTGCCTAACTACTTTTTCACTATAAAAAGTCTGTCACGTGTTTCTCATAATCGAAAGTGATGTCGGCGTGAAGCAAGTGTGCCACAAATAAATGTACGAAGTAGCCCTAACCAATATAAATGCAGTAAAAAGCTCACTATGGCGGAGGAAATTACATCCACTGCTCTGCCAAAACTGTCATAGAGAAGAAGCTTTTCGTAAAAGCAACCACAGTTTCACAAGAATTTAGGGATTCCCTTCTCAGAAACAACATCGGATCAGTTTTGCGTTATCAAATCAGTTTGGGGTTGAACTGTGGTATTTTAACACTATACAAAATGTTACGTGAATGACGTTGTAGCATAGTACACAATTTACAGTGAATACTTACAGCTGCAGTCCTGTGCGACTGGTTGATCCCTGAGAGCACGCAGTGAAAGATCTACGTTCTCATCGTCGTGTGCACACGCACATGGCAAGCTCGCATTATGAACGCCGGAGGTATATGCCCCGTCTCGGCATGTCTGGACGTCAACATTCCTGGAGTATCTACCACGCGAATACCTATTGCCGGCCGCCACGTTCCTGTTCTCTTTAGGGGCTCAGAATTCGCCCTTGCGCTCTCATCTTCGGGACAGACTTCCTAATAACGCATTCTACCCTAATCGACCGTTCCGCTAGTATCTTTTGCATCGATATTTCTCTTCGGCCTAACGCTCACTGCAAACTCCAGAGCAGTCAGCTTCAATTCCTGCGCAAGATCTCGAACAACAGGGGCAGCATGCAATGTCACTGCGGCTCTATATTCACTGTGGCTACTACTGAGCTGTGCTGAAGTTTCCACATGTCCATGAAATTACTCTGGTTCTGGGTTCTTAGTTCCGTTAAACTACTGTGCAAATAACGACTACGACACATGTTGTAGCATTTTACAACGTGTTCCAAAATGAAAACTTGATATTCAAATCGACCATATCACTTTTTGTAACTGAGACTTTGCAAGGCAGACTATATAGTGCACTATTTAGGCTTCATCGAATAGCTGTTGCCAATGTCTTTGCTGGCAGTTCTTAAAGCTTTTGGTACATGTATGTGTTGGTTATCGACTCTAAATGCGCTGTCCTTTCCCAAGTCATTACCGTTAGCTGATGACTGAACGCGAATTGCTGTGAGAATTTATCCTCATGCTTTCGAGCACGAAGAACATTAGGCAGAGTGAACAGAATTTCCGAGAGCTGCATTGTGCGAGTGTGTCGCCTATAGAAATGGCATCCAATAAACGTCAAGTGTAGCTTTGGTTTCACTGCTGCGCTAGACAGCACGGTGACTTCGAACAAGTTCGGTTAACTAAAAGTAGGGAAGGCTGCCGTTTCCATGCAAATGGCAGTAAATTGAGTCAGTCTAAGGCAGACTTGTATAAAACGCGTTAGAAGCAATGTATCTCTAGTAAAGAGCTGTAGTTTAAATGTCTCATTAGCTTGACATAAGCAGTAACATTTTTTACCACAATCCATTTTTCACTAATTAATCAACAAACTATAAATTGCATATTTTTCCACGAATACTTTCGCTGACAATTTTTTCAAGCTTTCGGTTGACCAAGACGAGGGCTATACCAATCCAATTATTGTCCTCGTCTTGAGTTCTCACTATAACAGTCCTTGTGACCTACAGAGTAGCGTTAGCCACCATGCTTCTAACGAATGAAGCACGTTGCCTTTATAGTACACTAGGACTAATGAATAAAAGTTCAGTGCAATCATGAATGTAGAGTGTTCGTAAGGTACAACACTACGCTTCCTTCTAATGCGCCCTTGTAGAGAGTCTCTAGCGTTTCAGAAGGCGTCTTGATGAGGAAACCCTGAATTAGGGCATACGAGCAATTTGATAACTGATGCTGATACTCAAGAGGTTGCTGAGGGTTAAAAAACGTTATCGAGTATGCTTGAGCGCACAACAAGGCCGATTTATGAGATCATAATACTATCTGGGTATTACTTTCTAAAAGCATCCCATGATTTGGAGACATGCTATAGTTTAGCCTTCCGAAATTGTTTATGATCGCCTGGTCTTACCGTGCGCTGACATTGCATAGCACTCAGGTGTTCTAGGATTTTTCCCCACAAAGATGGCGACCATAACGTACTTCAAAAGCTACATTACCACAGGCAGGATATATCTGCGAAAGTTCGTTAGAGTGCATATTGAAAAGGTAGGGCTAAAAACAAAAACAAGCAGCAAACGTGCTTGTATGACGTCTGTTTCTTGCTTTCATCTTATTTTGCTTGTATCGTACTGGCTCAAGTACGCTTGAGTAGCATGATTGGGTTCGCTCTAGTATTATCATTGGATAGCTTGGCCTCCTTTCTCGTTGAACATTTCAATCAGCCTGCAAAGGAAGAAATGTCTATGAAAGTCGTATTAACTATTTAGCGCTAGCCATAAATGCACACTGCAATTTCAGTTTCGAAGCATTCACTGTATCAAATTTTCCTCTGCAGAGAATTTTCAATGTACCCCCGACGCGCCCGTAATTCAATAGGCGAACCTGGGCAGTTGCTCATTTTGTTCATGCGTTTACTCGTGATGGGTGTGCCTTTATTTCACTGACTCGTCATGCAATCGGCACCGTGTTGACGTCTTGCGCGATGCTACGCTTTCACCAACATTATCGAATGCGCCAATGACACTCATCACACAGCATATCATTCATACAGCTTTTCTAGGGCTTAAACATTCCGAACAGAGGCATGACCCTGTGGTCGGGCACTACCTTGCCACGCAGACTTCAGTGGTTTGATTTCCACTGCAGCTAAAAAAATTATAGTATTTTCGTTTGCATCTAGTATTTTTGCTTACAGACAACCTTGATTGTTTTTCGCTCACAATCACCTGCACCAAAGCCACCATTTCTGCTCAAAGAGCTCTGTAACGCCATTGCGTTAAAATATCTATATTTGTAGAAATCTCCGTCACAGTTTAGCATGGCATAAATAGCGAGTTGACCCGTGAAATAAATTCGAATATTCGCAGCCTGCACGTTTATACCCCCTAAATTGTTTTTGTAAAGTTTAAGTTAAAAGTCGCAAATTTACGTGGTAGCGGGCAACACTTTTGTCAAAATTCGGGGTACGTGCTGTTGGGGATGTACAAGAATGCGGCCTCGGTGATGTTATGAAGGAACTGATTGTATATAAGCTGGGAAACCCAGGCGAAAGAACACTGTAAATAGTGCATCTACTACTTGAACTAAAGTTGCCTTCTTCAGTGTTATGGCTTCAGAGAATTTCTATGCTGGACCCAACATAGTCAAAATATATTTGTACCCAGATTCGTCTTAGGTAGAGGTCCAACAATATCGACAACAACCCTTGAGAATTGTTGCAAAACTATAAAGACGCTTGCCATCGGGGCCCTCTTCTTGTCGTTGGATTTACCTCTTGGCACGTCTGAAAAGATTGTATGAACTCCCGTGTATCCCTGAAACAACCTGGGCAGTAAAATTCCTGAAGTATCCTCTTCTTAGTTTGGTTTACTTCGAGGTGCCACGCTCACGGGTGATCGTGGCAAATATACAGTAGATCCTTCCAATATTTGACTTGAATTACTATCTGACTGAAGTGTCGGCGATGTGTATCTTCATAATGGCGATAGAGGATACCACCTCTCTTCCTGATTGTGATGAGCGCTTGATGCGTCTTGACCAACATTCTGTAGTGTATGAAAAGAAGATGCCCTCACGCTCAGTTTCGGTGTGCCATAATGTGGAGGAACAAACAGAGATCAAAAAACCTGTGAGTGCGGAGAAAGATAGCACTAACGCTGCAGCGGTGCGCAGATAGCACTAACCGCTGCTATCTGCAGCGCACTAACCGCTAACACTAATAACACTAAATAGCACTAACACTAAATAGCACTAACCGCTGCTATCTGCAGCGGTGCGCAGATAGAGCGCACCGCTGCAGCGTTAGTGCTATCTTTCTCCGCACTCACAGGTTTTTTGATCTCTGTTTGTTCCTACACATTTCCCCCATTAACTGATTCCTCCACATAAGGTTCATCTTTGCCCTCTGTATAACGCAACTGTGCCGAAAGCTTCCTGGCTTTTGATCGCGCCAGTGCGAGCACATCTGCATCAACGTCAGTATGTGCCTTCATGACTGCTCATTCAACAGCGATTCAGATTTATTGAAACAAAAGGTAAGGGTACCCCTCGAGCAACCCTTTTGAGAAAGCTGCCGCAGTTATCAAAACACCAAAGGGCCCTTCGACTTCAACTTTTGCCATTTGCAGACACACGAAATCTTCGCTGACTACTTGGCGAATTCATTTGCATTCAGAAATGTAATCCTTACTTGATACGTACTTTAGGTGGACCCTATCCATGGTGGCCACTGAATTCCCGAGTTCTTTGCACGTGTGACCGTTTGCAATCAGATCTTTGGTGTATGGTTTTAGTAGCTCGATGCTACTGGGATCACTACTTATTATAGTCGCGAATACACGATTTTCCTTTCGGAAGTTTATGCCCAAGTGAGCTTCTTCTTTGCAAATATAGCGAATTGTGGGCCGTCTCTTTCTCAATTCCTGCGAGTGGTTCTTTGGCCCTTTTCCAAGGAGTCCCTGTTTTTCACTCATGCTCGAACTAGGTTGCGCTGATTCGAACTATCCTTTGCCCTCTCCCTCCACATGTCTCGCGGTCCTTTATGATGAGCCTTCGACCCAGGGTGAGACTTTCGATAGCCCTGATTGCTGAGGTCAGTCTCTTTTAACTCACGACTCACCACATACTCATCCTCAAGCTGCACCTATTTCTTCACCCAGACGCCAATTTGTCTATCTCTCACCCACAGTCGTATGTAATCCAGCAAGCACTCATAGAACTGCTCAAGACAGATCGAGCTCTGAAGCTTACTGAAGCCGCCCTCTGGACAAAAATTTTTTATCCATTCGTTATCAGTTATCACGTTATCAGTTAGGCAACAAGCAAACTCAACAAAGCTTTCATTCGCTTTTTCCTTCCTGTTATAAACCTTCACCTACACTCTTTGAAAGAGAACTTATGTTTATCGAACATTCTTGACTTCACCAGGTCGTATTCACTTGCTTCCCCAGTGCTAATACGAGCAACAACCTGTGATGCTTCCGCCGGAAGCAACGCAAGCAACCTTTGTGGCCAAGTGTCATGGTTGATTGGATGTCTCTCACATATGCATTCGAAATTCACGAGGTAGAGACCGATGTCATTCACCCACTGAACGGCTGAAGCAAACTAGTCATCTTCACATGGTCGGGTAAAGCGGGTATCAGTGACACAGGCTGCTCCAAGACACTACTTGTATTTTCCAATGGGGCTTAGGACCTTTCATTGGGGTTGCGCAGTACAATAGAGACCCTTCAAAACCTTCACCGAGTCCGCAGTCACATACATCCCCAACATTGCGTAAACGCAGAAAATTTCCGTACTAAATTCACCAGCTGCCTCATTATTTATATCAATCTATGTTTTTATAGCAGTTGCTGATATGAAATACACGTGGTAACGTGGGCAGTAATCATTTACTCTAGAGTGATTTAGGATCACTTTCCTGTTTGGTAACCGTAATCGGTTACCTTTTTTGCCTTTGCGTACAAGGATTACTCAAGGAAGCGAATCATGTAGACGAACTGAACAACACTATAGAGCGTTTTCTTGCGGCAGATTTCAAGAGCCATTAAAATGGCTAACTTTCAAAGAAAAATATGTCGTGAAATGCTGTTATTTCACGTTATTGCCTCGGACCAAAGTGAAGGAGATCTATCCGAGCGTTCCCGTAATGTTATTGCATATAGCGTTGGTTTTTCCTTTGGTTATAGCATATTTGGCCTAAAAAAAGTATTTCTTCAAAAAATAAATAGAAATTAAGCGCATTACTCTAACAATATATAAGTATTCCAGAGCGAACATTGGAAATGAAAAACATATTACCATTTTGTTCACTGTTCGCACAATTCAACGATCGATTCTGCATTGTCCGGCATTCATTAAAGATGCTGTTTGCTTGTTATATTATATAAAGTCCTTAGATAATATTCTAAATTAGGCACACTCTTATGTATTTCTCATAAAATGAAACCATATAACTTTCATTATCTCTGCTATGAACTTGTTTAGAGAAGTCTTAACTTACGATAAACCCTTTGTGCCGATTCCGTATACTATTTTAAATGCAGCTTAGGAAATGCATTGCCATTGTCCATAAGTAATTACCGCTGTATTGTCACACCACGTTTTTCTTAAAAAACTGTGAATAAAAGGATAATGCAGAAGTAATGCAAATCGGCGCACTTTTATTCTCATGCAGCGAGCGCGTATTTGCTTTCAACGTTTGCATAATGCGCATGTAAACAGACTGGGGCACACAGCTAGTTTTCCCAAACACTCGTGGGCGCAACAACAACAGAATGAGGGCCAGCTATTCGCCAGCCGTTGCTGCGTTTGCAATCGCGCAACGCGCAATCTGAACCACGTCTAGCTGAAAGAGGACGATGCACTTTGTTCGTACGTCTGCAGCAGATGTTACACACCACGCGCGTGGCATCCGTGTCCGGCCCGACAAACAAGGACGCTATTGGCCTCACTTCCATCTAAGTGCTTTATCTCTTGTAATTTTCTAGGCTCCATAAGCGGCCTTGGTGTGGAATGCCGGAAGGCAAGCACAGCTTCAGAGAAAACATCACAAGTGTTCGTCGAAGCGTCGGAAAAAACAGGGCTAAGGAGACATGTTCGGGAGAAAACAAGGATAGAGTTTTCATGACAATGGTGAAACTGGTCATTGGAGATGATATGCGCCTGCACAAGTTTGCTGAAAAGCAATACAATTCTATCGATTTGTCGATATTTAGGCAAAGACTTCAGTGTGTTAAATTGAACATTCGATCGGCTCAATCAGTATCGTTGCTAGAAACGTTCACGAAGTATATAATTTTTGTTACCTTTTGTCCGAATAATCTTGCAAAAACCGGGCAGTTAGCATTCTAAACAATGCCGTGCATAGGTGCGTCCAGGGTTTCAAGTTTACACTGAAATTTTAAGAGTGAAGCATTTTGTTTTCAAGTTATAAACAATTCCAGAAGCCTGTATTTTCATTTTCTCGTCCAGAAAAACAGGCTTTAGACCCCAAAAGCTCGTGGGAACGTCACAGAAGCCAATTTGTCCCTTCTGCCCAAAATCAGGACATCTATCAGACACGCTTTCCCGTAAAACAGTTTGGTATAACGGGAAATGTGCTATACGGCCTGGCACTTTGGCAAGAGAGTAACCCTAGCTCCCTTCCTTCCACAAAAAAAAAAAATGAATGCAAAGGAATCTTTCAGAGAAATGGCAGTTCCCTCTTACAATGGGAATCGGTGATATGCGAAGCACGAATGAGAAAGGCTGACATGTCATTTTAAAATCAGCACAACGTTACCTGGTGGTAGTAAATGATGTCGTACATAACTTCCATGTCATGATTATCTTGTTTGCATGTGTCGTTTACCTACATCATCTATTCACGTCACGTGACACCAAATTTAGTATATATGAAGCTAGCGAAACAACCACGAGCACGCTATGAGCGTAGTATATCGTCATGTTCTTACATAACACACGTGTCAGCAATATCATGTTTGCACCAGTCACACATTTTCGTCATCCATTTACGTCAATTAACACCAACTTTGGTATCTGTGGAGCTACTGAAACGGTCGCGAGCGCATCATGAAGGGCCCAACATACTCCCATGTAGTGTTGACGAGCGCGCACGCTGGGCACAGTGACCCTACGTTAGCGAAACAAGAGCACTCTATAGTCTGACGCCAGTCATCGGCGCGAAATACGACATGCTGCATTTCGCGCCGATGTTTTACGTGGACAACACTGCGCGCTTTAAAATGCGCATGTGTCAAAGCAAAGCAGCGCGGCGCGCGCCTGCGAGTATATGGCAGGACTGGCGCCTGGCGTCGCTATGTCGGCGCGTTGCGTCGAAATGAACGCCGACGAGCACGCGCACCACGTCAAGTCGAAATGTAATGGCGCCTTGACTGTGGATTGATTGATTGATTTGGGGGGTTTAACGTCTCAAAACCACCGTTTGATTATGAGAGACGCCGTAGTGGAGGGCTCTGGAAATTTTGACCACCTGGGGTTCTTTAACGTGCACCCAAATCTGAGTACACGACCCTAGAACATTTCCGCTTCCATCGGAAATACAGCCGCCACAGCCGGGATTTGATACTGCAACGTGCGGGTCAGCAGCCGAGTACCTTAGCCACTAGAACAAAGTGGCGGGGCGTGTATTGTAGTCATGTTCTCACGTGACAAATATCTCATGATTATCATGTTTGCACCAGCCACATACCTTCGTCTTCAATTGACGTCGCGTTATACCAAATTTGGCATGTGTGAAGCTAGCGAAACGGCCGTGAGCACATTATAAGTGTGGCATGTAGTCATGTTGTTACATGACATGCATGTCGTGATTATGGTGTTTGTGTCATTTACCTGTGTCGTCCGTTCGCATCGCGTAATACCGAGTTTGGTACATGTGAAGCTAGCGAAACGGCCGCGAGTGCATAATGAGGGTAGCATGTAGTCACGTTGTTACATGACACGCAACTCATAATTATCATGTTTGCACCAGTCATATCCGTTCGACATTCATTCAGGTACCGTAATACCAAATCTGGTATATCTGACGCTAGCGAAACGGCCGCAAGTGCATCATGAGCTTCGAATGTATTCATATAGTTACATGACACGCATATCATGATTTTCATGTTAGCGTCTGTCGCTTGTGTTCAACATTCAATCATGTCATACCATAGCAGTTTTGCAACGTGTGAACGAAACTACCGCAAGAGCTGCAGGACCATGAAAAGTAAATCACGACATTCATGACATCCATGGCATTATTTTCATGTTATTAATAGTCAAATATGTTCTCCATACAGTCATGTTATGTCATACTAAGTTGGGTATCGATTCCATTATCGAAACGGCCAGGAGAGTTAAAAGTCGTAAGCGGCTGCATAGATAGATAGATAGATAGATAGATAGATAGATAGATAGATAGATAGATAGATAGATAGATAGATAGATAGATAGATAGATAGATAGATAGATAGATAGATGCGTTCAAAGTTGCCGTAGTTTGCTGAAAAATGCTTGAGTGTGAAACAAACCTGTACCATGAGTGTGAGAAAAACCTGTACCATGTAGATGATGTTTACTTTGTTGTCATTATCCAGTTTGAAATTTGCTTGCGACATCGCACATTCAAAACATAACTTTCGGAAGGTGACCTTCAAGACCCGCAGTTGTAATTTCTGCGCTGAATTTTACACTGGCAACCTCGAGCCGTAGTGAGTGCAATCATTTATTGCTGGCAACTTAGCAAGAGTATTGTAAATATCACTGGCACATTGTTACTGCGTTTGACAGCATACCAAATTAGTCAACTAGAGCTAGAGCATAAAAAGTCAAAACATCACTCACTAGAGCATCAAATTTTTTGTTCGTAATTTTACATTACTTCAGTGGGATGAGTGGCGGTGCCATAAAGGAGTTTTTATGAAAAGTAAGCAACTATATTTTTTGATTTTGAGAGCGCATGCTTATGCCACTTTTCAACTCGTAAGATCACACCGATCATTACCTACTTGTATAACAATTAAGAAGTTTAATCTGGGATGAGTATCAGCTTTCCAGTTGCAAGGCAAGAAATCTAGCTGAAAGTTCGTAACATCATTTTCAAATATGAGTGCGCCTTTCGTAAGTATTTCCATGTGACACTAGACTTGCTGGCCTTTTTGACTGTATATATTTGTTACTTGACATCGGCTCTCAGGGTTACGCATTGTTTCTATATTTTTCTACAGTTCTGATAGGTTTTCTCGCTACACATTTTAATAACACAGCAAAACATTCCTCTGAATGTGCTCACTTCGGTTAAAGACATCTCTCGTGCAGACCTCCCTTTACATCTGGTAATAATGACAACTTTTCTTCTGCTTATGTGACATCTGCTCTGTACCAAGGAAGTGTGCTCAGTGGAGACATGTAGTCATAGGAGCGTCCCAGGGGTTTACCTCCCCTCCCCCCAATTGCATGTTATGGGTTTTCCTACTGAGCATAAGTAATGAAGAAAGTAAGTAATTTTCATGGCCATCAACATGTGCATCCCTCCCCATAAAAATATTTCTGGCTACGAGGCTGTCTTTGAGTTTGTTATTTCTTCTTACTAATTTACCATAAGCGTTATTTTTACCTTGAATTGTCTGCATGTGTATGAAATACAGGGTGTTTCAAGAAATTTGTCCAATATTCCTTAAAAATTAGAGAAGGGTGGTACTTGCGTGCTAGTTGTGGCATTACCTTTCCTGCGACAAAAAGAATTATCGGATAGGCACAAACAATTATTGCGGCAGTAATTATAGCAAATAATACAATTACCTTTTTTACCTGTTGTAGTAGCTGGTCGAGTCAAATAGGCAAATTCAAGTCCTTTCTGCGAAAAGTCTATAGCCACTTTGAAATTTTGGAAAAGCAGCCACTGATAATCACCATGGAGTGGTGCAAGCTGCCTAATTTTGCTGTCGAAATGAAAACTGATGCACGAGACAGCACATCTACTATTATATTCGACAACGCCCTCAATGACGACACTGTTTCTTCAGCTGTTATCAACCGTCAATTTAAACACTTTGCTTTATGCCCGCTTATCGACGCCCATCTAATCTTCGCCCCCAATGCAAGAAAAACAGTGTTGCCATGAAAAGATTTGTCAATATGAATGATAGATGCACTGTTTGGTGCGTCGGTTTCGGTTTCGTCTGCTAAATTGAGCAGAATTCATCGCTCTGCGATGATTACCAGTGTACACTTTTCCTAAATTTTAAACTGGCTATAGACCATTTGTAGGAAGGTGTTCAATTCACCCATTCAACCCGATCGGCTATTACCACTGGTAAAATATATAATTGTCTAAGTTTCTATAATTACTGTTACAAATAATGTTTGTACCTATCGGAAGATGCCTTGTGCCACAGGAAGGCAACGCCGCATGTAGCACGCAAACACCTCTTTTCTCTAATTTTTAAAAGCATTTGACATGTTTCTTGAATAATCGGCTGAAGTTATCTCTAATGAGTGATTCCATGCCAAATCATCCAACGTTTTTGCGATCATCACAAATATGGCTGATAAAACTTCCACGTATTTCTCGAAGTGCGAAACTCGTCCTCGTCATTCATTTTTGTTGCCAAGTATTTTCCTCCCTATTTACGAGAGCCTATTGTTTGGCACCAAGTAAAGTAAAAGATGTCAAACAACAATTTTTTTCCAAAGAAGTTCTTGACATGCACCCGATAAAAGACATTTCGGCAAGCTAATGAAGTTCTTCAGCTTTAACATAGTAACTTAATTATGTATATGAATTCTTTAGGGCTTTTCACACGAGCATTATTGAATAAAGTCGCCACATTTGGGATTTTTTCCAGGAACATGGTCAGTCCCAAGCTCACAAATAAAATATGTGCTGGTGGCCTGTCAACATGCTACAAATGAAAAACGATTTAGGCACTGATGTTATATTAGATACTCTGAAAAAAGTTGTGAGGGTCACTTTGTTTGGGAAAACCTCGATATGCAGCATCAAAAGCTTGCCTGGGTGGTCGGACTATAAATATATTCAAAATTTCATTTTAAAGCTCTATAGAGAAGCTAAATATAGGTGGATTTACTAGAGGGTATTATTTTTATAATCGAAAAGTATATTTTTTGAAATATGTATTTGCACCAGCTTTTCCCCTACTTAACTCAAGCGACATGACACACTCGTAAGGGCAATCTTCAGCAGAATCTTACTGACCTGGAATACAGAGAGAAAATTTGGGGCCCTCTACAGAGCAATTGAAATAGGAATAGGATTATCATCTGCATTCCGTTGCCAATGCAGGGGCGCTATAAGGACTGCGTTCAGTGTGGGGACTTGAGGTGAGCTATGCAGCTTCATAGATGTAAACTAAGACATCCTGCTTTCCTGGGGATTTCTGCAAATGCAGCAGGTGCGTTTTAAACACTTAATAAGAACATTTAGTCATATTGAGTACATATGTCTTATAGCATGCTTGTAGCATTGATGCAGTACACTGATGAACGCTATCGTAAAACATCTGTTTCTTATTTTTCAGGCTTGCAGGAGAGCACCCTGATCCCTGAGACCCAAAGCCTGTCATATGACTACAGAAGCGAAAAAACTTAAATTAAGAGCTAGTAGCCAGGGCGATAGTCTCGTTTTATGTTGTACGTAAGGGATGATTGTTTACTGTATACTTTTTAACGGCTTGATGGCTCATCTGAAAGTCATCACCAGTGTCGTAGCAAGGAAGGCAAGAGGAGCTGCTTAACCCCCCTTCCCAGAACAGTCCAGGTATTTGTTATCCTAAAGCCGTAGATTGTCCTTCTACTGTATCCGGTTCATGACCGCCTAATTTATGGATGACTTGGCAGATGACGCTAATGTGAGTGACAGACAGACGTTTTCACGATTACCGATAAAACCCTCTGAAGCTTCGCCCACACATCATCATTCACTTCGTAGATATGCTGTGATTTTCTTAGTTCTGCATGTGCATACCTACATGCACACATACAAGCACACAAGAATGTACATGAAATATGACAAAGTCGCCTTCTACGCACACAGCACCCCCACGCCAAAAATATCTTTTTGCTACGCTACTGGTCTCCACGCTCTAGCGACATTCATTGTAGGCCACCTCTGTTGGCAATGGAATGCAGATGATAGCCCGATTCCAATTTGAATTGCTCCGCATCAAGCTTGCTGTGTGTACCTCAGGGCTGTGGAAGTCTGTTGACGATTGCCCTTGCGAGTGTTTCATGCCACTTGAGTTAAGTAGGGGTAAAGCTGGTGGATATATATAAAGTCAAAAAAATACTTCTGGAGTTTGAAAAATAATACCCTTCACCTATATTGAGGGAGTACATATTTGTGCATATTTTTATTTTGTGTGTATTTGTGCATATTTTTTATTGACCATCAAGGCAAGCATTTTGAAGATGAATACAGAGCTTTTTCCAAAAAAATTGAAAGTCACATAAATTTTGGCTATCTGTTAAACTTCAGTGCGTCAATTATTTTTAATTTCTATTTTGTCAAAAAGGTCACCAGCAAATATTTTATTCTGTCCTTGAAATTCGCCATGTTACTAGAAAAAAAATCCTAAACCTGGCTACATTATTCAATATTGCTCGGAGGAAAAGCTCTAGAAGAATAGGTACACAAAAGTAAGTCATTATTTTTAAATGTATCACTTCATCACCTTCAAGGAATTGTCATTTATTGAGTGCATTCCAAAACTACATTGAAAAAAATTGTTGTTTGACGACTTTTAGCTCAGTCGGCGTCATACTACAGACTCTCACAACTAGGGAGGAAATTTTTTGGCAACGGCATTAAATGACCAGGACGAGTTTTGAACTTCGAGAAACGTGAAATTTTTTCCCGCCATATTCGTGATGGTCAAAAAGCGCTGGACAATTTTGCATACCATAGCCCTAATTGTTCTATATTTAATACATAGAATTTCTCCTTTGCTCCTCTTGCTTCAACTAATATTGTTAGCCAATATTTTGGTGTATTTATGAAGTTGTTTGTGCCTTCAGCCATTTCATTCAGTATGATTTGTTTTAATATTATTTATGTGTTATTATTTATTTTTGTGATGAAAGCCAGTGCCTCTAACAAGGCCTAATCGGAGTCTTGATTTGAATAAATTAATTGTGTTCGCTCTGTTTTTGCTCTGTACTCGCCCGGTGGGCTGTGCTGACAAAATGTTTTTTCCTCTTTTCAGAAAAGATTTCTGCACAATACTGCTACAATAGGAAAACAACACAGGTGCTTTGGGTATCTGCAAGTTATGATATTCCTTCTTCGTATTTTAAGTGCCAGATACAAAGCCGCCGAAATAAAATAAATTTTTTCACAATTTTTGTTCACACAATTTACAGCATGTCTGTGCTGTATTTCATTTTATGATCATGGGAAAATAAGATTCGACTTCAGTGAATAGGCAACTTGTCCTTGTTGGTTTTTAAACATTTGAATTCACTTTGTATATTTTCAGCATGTGCAGGTGCGGCCAAATGTTCCTAGGTAATGCTGCCACAGAATTAGTTGGAATAGTGGCCTGGAAAATTCTGAATGACCTTATACTTGCAGAAGAAAAATCTGCTGATTACGTATGCCTCATGTTGAATCTAATGGAAGCATATTTGTTATTTACAGACATGTAGTAATAGTATTATGAATATTTTGTGAGAAATGGCCCTACGGAGCAGGTGTTGTTACGTAGCAGCCGTTACTTTATTTCTTCACAGCGGAGATCTTCATGAAAGTTGAACGGGCTGTACGTTCTATGTGTTCTACGTGATCTCTGGGCTGCTATATTGTTTTTATGGAAGTAGTTGGCAGCATTTTACCTACGCATTTTTACGTAATCAAGGAAAAATATTTTTTGCCGTGCATATTCCCAGAGATATGCGGCCACGCAGCGCAGAAATCAAACACCTTCCTGCTTCGTTATAGATATCGGCCATCATCACCGCCTGCTGCCCGTGCGTCGTGCTGCTCTTGCCTGAAAGGTGATAGGGAAGGGCCATCGTCTTGGCTGTCTGACGTCACAGACCAAGAAGAGCTAAGTGCTGTCGCAGCACCACCGCTCAGCATAAAAGGACTGCTCGCCCCTGACCCTCCGGGATATGCGGCCACGCAGCGCAGAAATCAAACACCTTCCTGCTTTGTTATAGGTACGCACTAGAACCCTAGTTGTTTTTGTTTTATTTTTTTACCCTTTTCTGTGGCTGCTGATTCCCCACTGTTGTATTTTGCCTTACACTCCTGGTCTCTTGTGTCATGGGGGTTGACATTGCAACCTACAGGGTTCGTATCGGAAGCTTTAGAAACTGCTGCAGAAAAAAGATAGCGGATGCTCAACGCCCTTATGCAGAGTCCCGCCTTCTGTGTGTCTTGTGCCCCAAACCCTCTCTAGCACTTTTAATCTGCCTAACGTTGCTTTTGCTCTGTGCTGGAGATATTGAAGCCAATCCAGGCCCCAGAGTAGATGATGTGTATGCTCTACTGAAAGAATGCATTGAAACTAACAAAAAGAACTTTGACGCCATTACAGCAACCTTAAACGAAATTCAACGGGATGTTGCTGACATTAGGTCCCGAGTTTGCGCAGTTGAACAAAAACTACCTATAGTACCTGAAATAGGCACGGGCGTCAAAGCAGTGAATGACACACTTGAGGAATTTAAAATGACTTTGTCGCGGACTAATGGTGACCTTGAAGGTGTTGTCGATGACTTAAATAATCGTTCACGAAGAAATAACTTGCTAATTAAAGGTTTAGTGGAAGAGGAGAAAGAGGACTATGAGGCTAGCGAAAAATTAGTCAGGGATTTCTGTTCCTCGAAACTAAAAATAAACTTGCAACCCGGTGACATTGAACGGGCGCATCGAATTGGGCAGCCTCGTCCTGCTTTTACGCGCCCACTGATAATAAAGTTCTTGAATTTCAAGACGAAGGATTTCCTTCTTCGAAATGTGCATAAACTCAAAAACACTGAACCTAAAGTCTGGCTCGAGGAAGATTTCTCCCCTAAAATACAGTTCGCAAGGAAAATACTCCGCGATTTCGCTAAACAGAACAAAGAGAAGGATGAACGCTACAGCATACGGTATAACAAACTGAAGCTCAAAGGACACATATACCACTATGACGTGGTTTCCGCAAGAATAGTTCAGGCAGACCCTCCGAAAGTTCCCATCACGAATTGACAAGCTGTCCGATTCAAGCCTAGAAAAACAAAAGTTCAAAACCTATCTATTCTTCTCGCTAACTTCCGTAGCATTACAAATAAAGTTGACTTGTTGCTTTCAGTAGGTCACGCATGCTCCGCTGATATAATTCTAGGCACTGAAACATGGCTCCGTGAAGACATACGCAATTGTGAACTATCACTTCCAGATTATTTCACGGTCTTCCGTAAAGATAGAACTTTGTCTCGGGGCGGTGGCGTCTTAATAGCTGTAAAAAACTCTTATCAACCCTCCCTTGTTACTATTGATACCACTCTCGAGCTACTCTGCGTAAAAACCCAATTTGATGGCTGCACTTGTGTTATCGGGGTCTGCTATTGGCCGCCTGACAGCAAACCAGATTTTGTTGATCGCCTAACCCATGTACTAGAATTAATTTTTAACAAATTTCCTCAGTGTGTCTTGCTGCTTGGCGGTGATTTCAATTACCCCTCCATTAACTGGGTCACACCATCATCGCTATCAATGTCTGTCGGACTTGAAATATCTCGCTTCCTTCGTACCTTAAAACTATTTCACCTAACTCAAATGGTAACTGCACGGACGCGCGGCCATCACATCCTCGACTTAATTTTTACAAACAATCCGACAAACGTTGTAGTCCAAGTCCTTGATGAAATTAGTGACCACAGAGTAGTACACTGTTCCCACCCTCTGCCTCTCCTTAACAAGAACATAAAGCCTAAACGCATACTAAATTACAAAAAAGCAGATATTGAAAAAATTAATTGCATGTTAACCGAGTTCTTGTGTTCTTTTCTGAACGAATTTAGCAATCATACAACAAATGAAAACTGGATGATATATCGGGACTTCCTTAAAAAAATTGAAAATACGTGCATTCCTGTGGTTTCCTTCACATCACAAACAAGTGCTCCCTGGTTTTCAAAGAAGGTTAAAAGTTGCCTAAACAAAAAGAAAAGAGCTTACAAAAAGGCTTCGCAAATTAACAGTCACCGCACTTGGAATAGGTATAAAGAACTAGCTCGGGAGTCAGAAAAAGCTATTAAAGAAGCTAAGGATTATTATTTCAATGATACGCTGCCGAATCTGTTAAAATCTGATCCGAAAAAGTTTTGGCGAGTTCTTAACCCTAAGAATACGGACACTATAATAACATTAAAAGACGCAAATGGGTCGATTGTACCCACCTCTGAATGTGCCGAGGTTCTAAACAATGTCTTTAGCGAAGTTTTTGCAGAAGAACCACCTCTTGACGAGTCCTGTTCCGTCACTCCTACTCCAATTACTTGCCCAAGCGAGCCCATTATCGTAACGGAAGTAGGTGTATCACGTGCAATTGCTAGACTGCCGCTTCGGTCCAGCCCTGGACCTGACGGCATCAGCTCAAAACTACTAAAATTAACTAGTCACGTATCATCGTTTTTATTGTCCTTAATTTTTCAGCAATCGCTTGATTCTGTGTGCGTCCCTGACGATTGGAAATCTGGTCACGTTATACCCATTTATAAATCTGGTGATCCCTCAAGTCCAAAAAACTACCACCCGATTTCACTCACATCAGTTTGTTGTAAACTCCTCGAACATATAATATACTCCCACATTATGAGACATCTTAATACTAATAAAGTGTTATTCGAAAATCAACATGGGTTCAGGTACAAGCGGTCTTGCCAGACACAGTTATTTGAATTATCTACGGATTTACATGACTCTTTTCACAAATTGGTTTACACAGATGCTGTATTTATCGACTTTTGTAAAGCCTTCGACCGTTTTCCCCACATACGGCTCCTCCAAAAAATAAACTGCCTAAAGTTAGACATAAAAACTACCCGCTGGATTCAGAAATTTCTATCTGGTAGCTCTCAAAAAGTAAATATAAATAATAATCTCTCCAGTTCCTGTGTCGTTAGGTCAGGAGTATCTCAGGGATCAGTTTTAGGGCCTTTATTATTCCTGATAAATATTAATGACATTGCGAACAATATAACTTCAGCAATTCGACTGTTTGCCGATGACTGTATAATTTATAGACAGATCACATGCCCTGATGACGTAGCTATTTTGCAAAGCGATCTAAATACCCTGGCTAAATGGTGCCACACGTGGAAATTGGAAATTAATACAGATAAAACAAAGGTCATGTCATTTTCTTCGAATCCAAATACTCCATTAAATCGATACATGTTATGCAGTTTGGATATTAAACGAACCTTTTCTTTCAAGTATCTTGGCGTGATATTTACTCCTGATTTAAACTGGACCATGCATATTGAACACGTAACAAACAAGGCACTAAAGAAACTTGGCTTCCTTAAGCGCCGTTTACATCTCGCAAACCACGAAACTAGATTTCGCGCTTACACTTCCCTCATCCGTGCAACCTTCGATTATGCTTCAATTATTTGGAACCCTCACACAGCTATACTGTCCGACTGTATTGAATCCATTCAATACAAGGCTGCCCGCTTCATTTTGCACTCGTACTCGCCATACCAAAGTGTCTCAGCATTAAAACAGATTCTTAATCTTCCAGAACTTAACACTCGTCATAAATTCTTCCGCTTGACCTTTTTTCACTCTCTGTATCATGGTATTACACCTTTTTCATGTGCTCATATTTTTCCTGCCCATTATGTGTCCAATCGCACTGACCATGCTCGTAAAGTGTCGTCCATATTTGCAAGGACCAAAAAGTACCAAAATTCCCCTTTTGTGTTATCTGTAACCGAGTGGAACGAGCTTCACAGCGAGATTGCGATGATAAATGATCCGTCTGCATTCCAATCAGTGCTGCGTACATTTCTTGATATGTAATATGTCTACTGCTACTATATCTTACCCTGTTGTTATATCTCGTGTATTAGTGAAACGATGAAGAACTAGTGCCATGCAGATTCCTGGAATTGAAATGTACTGGAGATGTGAAATGAGCCATGCGTTACATCCTTGTCGTAAAATGTACCTTTTACCTAGTTATGTCTGATCGCTGTGTGTGTTCCTTTTATATGAATTGATGTATACCTTGTTTTTAACAGTATTACCCCTATGTAATGCCTCTCGAGGCCTTTAGGGTATTTAAATAAAATAAAAAAAAGATGACAGAGGTATATCAAAACACATTTTCCTGATTGCTCAACAACACGCAAGTGAGTGCTACACTGAAAGTACATGGAAGCAAGCAAACAGTAGTACCTGTTCCTCGCACTTAAACACACGAAAAATAAAATACACGAAATAAAGGTGCGCCCGATGTTACTGTACTTTGGCTCATAGCTCAAAAATGGCTTAGCTCAAGCAGCTCAAACGTAGTGCTTAACGTGAGACCATGCGCTCGTTTCTCTCTTTCTGCAGCGGATTCTAGCTTAAACAGCCCTTTTTTGCATTCCTATAACAAAAAATTTGCAGATGAACAAAATATTTCAATGTTGCTTATGTTAACGCAAACGCGCTAAACAGCTAGATTCCAAAAGTTGTAAAGCCGGAATCTGCGTCAATATCGGCTTCGTAGATTGTGAGCGAAAAATCATCACATTGTTTGTGTGCGAAAAACTAGATAGATGGAAATAATCGTAAGTGTCGTGTTTGAGTGAAATCAAACCATGAACATTTGCGTGGCAAGAAGCAGTTCTCTGTTCCAACACAGTGCCAAGTTGTTGTTTCAAAATGTGTCGGAAAAACACTAACTTTATGTCAGGTTGTATGAAAAGTGTTCTTCAAACATGCAATAATGTGTGGCAGTGTAAAATGGCGTCTTGTCCCAGAACATATGAATGGCGCAAAGAGATGATACTTAAAAAGGCCGCCCTTCACAAGGCGCTCAGACAAATTTGATCATCATCAGCTTCAAAGCATCCCTGAAGTGTGCAGCTGTGCAGGTTAACGTAGTGCCTTCAGGACGTGTAGTGGGATTTCAGGAATCCTACTGGCAGCAGGCATGATATGGTATGTGGGGTTTCACGTCCCGAAATTACCATATGAATATGAGAGACGTCGTAGTGGAGGGCTCCGGAAATTTCGACCACCTGGTGTTCTTTAACGTGCACACAAACCTGAGCACATGGGCCTACAACATTTCCCCCTCCATCAGAAATACAGCCGCCGCTGCCGGGATCTGAACCCACGACCTGCGGGTCAGCAGTCGAGTACCTTAGCCACAAGACCACCGTGGCAAGACTAGCAGCAGAGATTTTAGAACAGTTTGAAAAAAAAGAGTAATGTTACACGCAAAAGCATTCACTTCTTTATGGAACGGTTGAGGCATGCAGTGCGAACGAAAGGTAGGCTATCAATTGAGAAGAGGATGTCGACCAGGTATCATTAAGCTATCGCATTCTACTCTTGAAGGTGAAGCTCAACCGTGCTTTGTGTTTTAGGTACTTTCATATATTTGTCTGAGCCTTCTCACAATACACGCTGCAATGTAACTGCATCACTGAAGGTATATGAGTGCTAGCATATAACTGAACCGGCTACATGCGTGAATGTTCAGATGGTCTCAGTATTCAACGTTAATAATGGCGTGCTTAAAGGGCATATCAGATGTAAAGCAGATGCTTAGCAGCCCACAGTTTCTTTATTGGGGCTTCGTGCAGCCGCGATTCTCTACAAATAACAAATAAACAACTGTCCACAATAATATAAAAAATGTGAAACCATTTCATTTTCGTTCATGATTATGTAGTGCATCTCTTGTGCTATTGTCGGTGACGATGCGTAAGCAGGCAGACCAGTGTCGGGTTTTTTTTTGCCAACGTCAACGAGAAACTTGTACGTACTTCGCACTCGGTGCTAATCTGAGATGCGTTCGTCTCCCTTGAAACAGACCTGCAGATCCTCCTCTTGATTAGCAATAGCAAGCGCAATCAGAGACAGTGCTTTCGAAAGAGCAATAAGCAGTACCACGAATTTTGTATTACCACTTGCATTATGTTCCGCGGTTATCCCGTTTCATGTAGGCTCATCTGAGTGGCAGCCAATGGTGCGCATACCACGGCCAATTTAAGATTCATAAGAAGCACAGGCTGCGTATAAAGTGGCGTACTGAATGCTGCAGTGCTTGCCTATTTAGTTTTTGTCTTTAGCGTGTTTTGCATAGATCAATCTTTCACAGCAAATGGGTTCTTAGTGGTGCCATATTGTGCTGCCTACATTGGGAAAATTTTCTGACATCCACTGGGAGCAAAATGAAGTATTTTCTTGGTGTGAGACCCCTGTTGATCTTCGCTTGTATTCGACAATCGCAAGCTTTGAAAATACCGATGCAGAGTAACTGATGACGTTGCTAGATGTTACCATGGGGGAGAGTCGGAATTTTGTGAAGGAGGCCTAACAACTTTCCCATGCACGCTAATTTATACTCATGAAAAATTATCCATCCAAACGCATGTTTTCTTGATCTCTCTTTCTCTCTGGGTGTGTATGTATGCATCTTACTCTCCGTTCTCTGTGCTGAAGGCACCTGCAGGTCTCGGAAATGCGGAACATTGTATTTGGGTGGACTTCTGTCAAAAAAAGAAAGATAAAGTACAATGACTTCAAGTTGTGCAGATGTAGCGGTGAGAACCCACCAGTCGTCGAGGAATCTGCTCTGGGGTAAGGCACGTCGACATTTGGTGCAACATGTGGCGCCGAAGGTTCTAGTGTTACTACTGGCTCTCGTGAAAGCTCCTGAATAAGCTTTAGTATTCGCCTGTTGTGGATAATACTAATAGATTGATCTCAAACGATAGTCAAGCGTGCCGAATAATGCAGTTTAGTCTGCGCCGCACATTGATGACAAACTTCATGGGAGACCCGAATACATTAGCCTGAAAATCAATACACGTGGCAACGCGCGTCGAGTTTGACAAGTTGAACAAATCAAAACAAACAAAGGAGCGTTTCAATACAACATTGTGAGTTCCTGGCGCACATTTAGAAGAGCACAATGAGGGCTTACGTGTGAGTCAAACTGAAAACACCGTTTCCCGCCCAGCACACGCAATCTGCATAATTTGCTCCGAGTTTCAGCCAATCAAATACCTCTAAGCATGCTTGTAACAATATAGGATTTACTAGAATTGCCAATGAGGTAGAGACATACGCAACCATCAAGCAGTGATGAAAGAATCAGGAATCTATAGAGAGACATTCAAATAAACTCTATCCATTATGCAATCACGACAATAAATTTTTATGGCCCTTTTTTGTTCCAACGCTGCGTTTATGATTATGAGAGACGTCCTAGTAACGTGCTTTGGAAGTTTTTACAAACTGGTGCTCCTTAACATGCACTGGCTTCGCACACTAGACAAGCCTCATTTTACGAGACAAGACGTAGAAACAAAGAGAAGATGAAGAAGTTAAGACAGCCCATATGGGTCTCTAGCACATCACATTCATCGAAATAAAATCAGTGCAACCGGAAACAAACTTTCGGCCAGCAGCTTAGCGGAGTAACCACTACTGTTACTTCGTAGAGTCACGCCCGGCATGCGCCTTGATCCCCGGAGAAGACGTGTCAAGTGCAAGCATCAGAAGAACGTTTATTGTTTGTAGAATAGGGATTTTGTAGCCAAATGGGGGGAGCAAGAAGTGCGTACCTCTTGGGCCCACGGGTGACTAGCCGTGTGGTCATATAATAAGCGGCGATAGGAGCGCTGTACTTGGCACGGAGCTTATGAAAATGGTGACTTTGCAACATCTTTTGTGTTTGACGGTCTTGATAACCTTTGATTTCTCGGATACTTAATCATCTTGCACTTTACTTGAGACTAATATATCTACCTGCTGTATACAAACTGCCACGCGCACTTTTTTTTTCGTTTTTACGTACCCTGTGAATGCTTTGCGCCCGCAGCACCGGAATGTCAAGTGTTCCCGATTATTTCAAAATATGCTGGGAAGCTTGAGCACGCAAAGGGGAACAAAACAATTTCTTATTTGACGAACGCATCCACCACCGATAAGGCCGGAATCTTACATGTCACGCCTAGAAATACATGTGAGGCGCCCTACTACTCATCAGCTAACGAACATAGATTTGTGGGCTTTAACGTCCCAAAACCACCATATGATTATGAGAGACGCCGTAGTAGAGGGCTCCGAAAATTTCGACCACCTGGGGCAGCTAACGAGCAGCCAACCGTGTGGTAACCGCAATGTGAGCAACAACTGCCGTGGTTCAATGTCGAAAAACGACCATATGATGATGACAGACACCGTAGTGGAGTGCTCCAGAAATGTAAACACCCCGGGTTCGCTAACAGGCACCTAAACCTGTCAGCATATGGAACTATGGAAAAAGCGGCCGCCGCGGTTGGGATTCCAACCCGCGACATTCGAGTTTTCAGTGGAGCACCATAACCACTGTACCACCACTGTACCACCGTTTTACCACCGCTGTACCACCGTGGTACCACCGTAGTTTGGAACTGCCGCTATCAGTGTAAACCACGTCTTGCTAGTACTTCGACTTTTCGTTCTTGGGCCCAAGTTCACCCACATGAAAGTTTTATCTTGTACAGCCCGTGGGCTGTTTCCTCACCTGTCACGAGCACGTGATGATAAGAAGAATCATCACATACAACGCGGCTTTCAACCCTATTTATTCAATCCCGTTAATATATTCTGCGCTACAAAGAACTAAAAAACTAAACATCTAATCTTTTGTGGGCGTGAAATTGTCGACATTGAAAAGCCGGCATAATGGGCGTGTGGTTTGGCTCTCTGCGTTTGCCACCTATCTGCGTTAGAAAGGAAAAATCGGCATGAACAGTCGCTACCTTATTTGTGATTTTATTGTGTAAAGAATTTTACTTTCGACACTGTTCTGCCATAAGTGGCGATCACGCATTCTCTGTGGTCGATAATTAGTCTCATTAATGGTGAGTTGATTATGTTCGAAAGGATTTCTTGTTCGCATAATGGCTGCTCGACGTTAAGTGATTATTAATTACGCTTCATGACATCAGCCGGTTATTGTGAACGGGTACTCTACCTGATATAAGCATTGATTAGAAATTGATGCCCGAGAGCGTCAAAAAATACGCCGGAAGGTATTGAGTAGAGCCACGACATGTCTTTCATCTTTTCGCTAAACACGGTGGTCAGCACTTAAAATCTCATTAGAGCGTAGACGCCCAACTTGTCGCTCATCTTTAAAGTGAAAATAGAAATGCAATCTTTGTTTCAAAAGTCAGGGGATTACCTGCCTGCTTCGAGAGCAGGCGTGTTCGCTAATGCTAGAATAAGTCAAGAAAGCACAATCCCTTCTTGTTAAAGAAAAACAGTCATTTCCTTTTTGATGAAATAATATGATCAAAAAAAGCTCATACTTAGGTTTAGTCAATAATGTACAACGAAGAAGCAGCCAGAGTATACAAAAAGAAATGGCGAAATGCCAGAAAATTATTAATAAATGTTCTGGGAACCTCATCATGCTATAGATATTCTATCCCCCGTATTCACAAACGCTCCTCGACTCGACATTCCCCCTTCACTTGACAGAGTTGACCACTGCGCCGCCGCTCGGCTGAAAATGGAGCTGCGCTACTCATGAATCGCAGCCAATTATCGCTGATGTGCAGTGACTTGTCGGGACTAGAGACGGCGCTCCCATCGGCTTTCTCAAGTGAAGGTGGAGCGTTGAGTGAAGGGACGTTCTAGAATACGGGGGTATGGCTCTCGGCCCACAAGTACGTTCGTCATCTAGGAAGATAAGGGCTGCAGCCTAACGTCAAGGGTTCTTCGTATTGAATAACATAGCATTAAAACATAAATATGAAGCGAACCTAGAAAGCCACTTGGGATAAACGAATTTTAGAATGCTGTACTATTTTTAATTGTGCTCCTAGCATGCGAGATATCCGCCAAAGCTTGACTTGTAAATGATGCAGGTGGCAATCTGCTGCCAACACTCGCTGTTATTTAGAAGTTATGCTGATATTTGGGGCTAGTAAGGTAAAGATAGTGAAGTTTCGACCACCTTTACGGAAGTCATTTGCATAGTGCGTCGAATTCAGACGCTATTTACAGGTGCTACGATTTTGGTAAGCCAACAGATATTCCCAGTTTTCTAAGCAAATACATAACGATGTTTTTATTTTTAAGTGTGAACTCGCTGGTAATTAGGACTTCTTTACCGAAGGGTGTTGAGCCAAATTTGGCATACAAGGGCACTGATCGAGAACTCGTGCTTTTATTTTTTTTGTGTTTGCATTCCGCACGTGCTATGTTTTTTCTGGGCTCAAGGCGAGAATGGCTCCTATAGTATAATATATATCTGCCTGCATTACTTCACACGCTGTTCTAAGATACAAGAAATTTTTCGCTGAAACCGACCCATTTCGCTGAATAGAGAACCAATTTAGAGAAAGTAAACTGCAGCCTTCACAATGGTACAAAAGATAAGCAGTGGTAGAACATTGAACTGTCGAAGGCACCCAATAGATGGAACTGCGTAAATAGTAATCAAAAAACAAACTTTGTTGTGTGTTTTTTTTTCTTGTAGGAATATATCGGCAGATCCCACATAACTTGGGGTCTACGTTATGCGAAGCATGCGGAGGGAAGGTGACGGTGTTGCAATTTTATCATTGAGCAGCACGTCATAAAATGACACTAAATATATGTACAAATGTTGCATCCATGTACATATGTTGAAGAGTTACAGATGTTTATATAGCCAGTTGTTTGCACTCTCGCAACGATGCCAACTAGACCATGCGTATGAGCAACACCTGAAGCTGATGTCAAGCGCTGATGCTCGCGAGGATGCTGGCCCTAAACACTGATACATAAATCAACCTCAGCGCATGGCAACTGACCACAATTGACGTTCACCCGACGTGCCGGCTGTATCAAAGGAGTACATAAGTAATGCTAATAAAATAGGGCAGGCAGCACTGCCACCACTATTGCTGTTTCACGACGATTGGAATCTATTTGAAAAAATAGTTGCGAGTTCAGGCGTAGCTCTGTGGTAAAATGATTCATTGCCACGCAGAAGAAACGGGTGGCCCTGAGACGGGCGTGCGTGCCCGTCTCAGAGATGATAAGCTGTAGAACGCAAAGTGACGGGTAAGTGCCGCCACCGTTGGAAACACTCGCTTCTTCGTGCAAGCATTCCATGGTCAGCGCAGCGTGATAAGCGTTACGGTCCTTAAAATTACTTATGTATGTCTTTTCTAGTAAAAGACAAACATGCAGAATTTATATGTGTAGTTACGGTGCCTCAGATATGCGCAATAATTGCTTTTTAATGGACAATCGCACACGTATAAACGCTGATTCTTGAGCAACATTGGTGGGCGCTGCGGATGGGTTTGGCCGTTCGGGGTATCGACTGTGCCGTTTTGAGTACTCGGTTCATGGAAACGGTGGACAAACAGACATGTGTACAGACAGACAGACAGACAGACAGACGAACGTTTTTGCGCAGAAAGTCCATAAGAAAGACTATCAACTTTGAAAGTGCGAGATGGCGCTCATGTCTCACGTGTTACGTGACTTGATGCGCACGTTCACCTCCAATGCACGCTCGAGGCACTCTAACGCAGCGCCTCCACAATACCATTCACCGATTTTCTTGCGCAGAACATCAAACAAATGTTTTGTTCACTTTCTCCACACGCAAGGCTTTCGTATTCCGACGACATTTGCAGATTACGTGTAGATACGGGGCCAATTTTTTTATCCTATACTTCTGTAATCGAATCATAATAATATGGCCACGAGCACGAATATTTAACAATAAGGCGTAAAACTCAATTTGCAGGGATTACTATTTATTAATAAACTAACTACTCGAGTCAGCACTATTGACTTACCAACTAGGTAGTAATTTTAACATCACAATGACTTAGTGCTTTTACCCAGCCTGGTTTTATTTCGGCTAGAGTTTGTTACGAGCCCAACAAGGTATACATAGTGCCTTTCACTATAGGTTACTTTTACTAGCTGCGTTTACTAGCTCGTTAGTGGATTCTGTGACAAGTAACGGGCTAGTACTTAGTGAATATACCAACCTTTTTTTAGAGTGTAAATACGCTGCACTTTAGTGCGTGTGCGCGTGCGCGCGCGCATGTGTGTCTGTGTATGTGTGTTTGTGTGTGTGTAAAAAACACCTTATTAAGTACGCACTTAGTGCTTGAAGGGTGCACTAGGGGTGGGATTTCGCTATCGCGTTCAACTCTTAATGACGAAGCTTAAGGGTCCCGATGTTTTGGTGGAACCTGAGACTTTCCGAGGTCTGCTAATTTGAATAAGAACGTCTGGCTTACTTGAGATTTAACAAAGATGCCCTACGCTGGGTTCTTTTTTTCTTTGTACTAAATTTACAACAAGAAACAGCGATGCTGGGCAGTAGTGATGCCCTGTACGCTGGCTGAATATCTTACAATAGAAACTTAAGTAAATGACGGGACTCGCCCTCTCCGGCTTGAGAATACATGAGCTGACCACATTTTTTTCTTAGCGGCATCTATTGTATATCAAGAAACCAAGAGCTGGCTACTTTGTAGAGCACACATGTTGCCAAAAACTGCCTGCTTCAAACTGTCGATGCAGTATACAATAGTAACCTAATGCTACCCGCCGCTCTCGAATTGTAGCGATGGCTACAGAGACGCTTTATCTACCACAAAGTAATTAGTATATGCTTGAGAGTTAGTAGTGCAACAACGTAGTTCTGGTAGTAACTTCAATGTGTGATGTTCAATAACTTGCCCAATTGGTTTTGACTAGATCAAGAAATGTTTTGCCAAATACCTGTAATATACCCCCTGTGCAGCTTTAATTGATACATGACCCTCTAACATAGAGGTGCCACTCGGATCAAACTTTGTACTACGACTATTGTTTGTTTGTGCGCATATTGCTCTTTATATAGAACAAGGTGTCAAAATGTTTCCCTCTACTTCACGTTCATACCCTCGAGTTGTGTTTCTCCAGTCATACTCCATGTCACCTGAATTGCACCATGAAGAAGCGAGGCAGCGGAGCAAGGGAGCTGGAATATACAGCTCCATAGAGGTATTCCCGCTGTCAACTTTGCAAAAAAGGGACCCGCCAAGATGGTCTAGTGGCTAAGGCACTCGGCTGCTGACTCGCAAGTCTTGGGATCCAATTCCGGTCATGGTGACTGCCTTTTCGATGGCGGCGAAACTGCTTGAGGCTCGTATGCTTAGATTTAGCAGCCCGTTAAAGAACAGCAGGGGCTGAAATTTCCGAAGCACTCCACTGCAGCCTATTTCCTGATCACATTGTGGTTTTGGAACGTAAAGTCCCTTTACCAAAAATATCACTCCAAGAAAGAAATGCTCGCTAGAGGGAGGAACTGTACACGCTAAATTTTAAAGACGATAGTCTTTCTTGAGCACCTTCGTACCCAAAATTTTGGTCTGTCAGTCTTTCTGTCTGTACAATTGTCTGTTTGTCCATGGTCACGATCAATTTAAAAGCACCAAACGATATTACAGAGCACCTATATACTATCACTTGACGATACCTCTAACGGCCAACCCCATCCTCAGCACCCACCAATAATGCTGAAGTTTTAGCGTTTACACTTGCGCGCTAGTCAAATAAAAAGTAATTTTTGCGCATACCTGACGCACCATAACAACGCGTCGTTGTTTCGTATATGCGCCTTTATACTAGAGAAGGCACACACAAGTAATTATAAAGAAAGTAGTGTTTATCACTTTGCGCTGACAATGCAACGCGCAGCTCCAAAAGGCTATAGTGTTTCCAACGCTTTGCCAAGACGACATGGTGGTGGCACCTGCCCGCCGCTTTGCGTTCCACTCTTTCACTTTCACTTCACTTTTATTCCTTAAAGACCCCACCAGGGGGTATTGCATAAGGGGTGGGTTACAATATATACAACAGGTTCAACATTTTATTATATGGTATAATGTGCTGTGATCACTTCAATGAAGGCAGTAGGGCTTATCCGTTATTATACGGAAAAAAATGAGCCCTTAGGTATACACCTCTTTCTCTTATTCATTAACGAGGGTCTCGTACTGGCAGACTTGGTGTCATTAGGTTGTATACGAGGGACTATTGGTCAGCTGCCCGCTCGTGATAAGTTCACGTGCTACGTGACGCCACACATGCGCATAAAAGGGTGTTTCACACTCGCCACGTGGCTTACAAATGGCGCTGACTGACACTCCCACTTCTAAATTCACATATAAACTCAAAAAAGTGGATGAAGGGAAGGCCGCTGTGATAGCTCAGTGGTTAGAGCATCAAACGCGTTATTCGGAGGTCGTAGGTTTGATTCCTACTCACGGCTGGTTATTTTTCACCCACTTTTCTTCTTATTTACATTCCTTTGTTCTAATAACTTCCCCTATTCATTCCTTGGCATTATTGTCTCTTAGATCTCAATAATATATTTATGTATATATATATATGTATATATATTATATACATATATATATTATATATATATATATATATATATATATATATATATATATATATATATATATATATATATTGGTGTGTTTTAATTGTAATGAACAAAGATTGAACCGCCATTTCACTTTTTCAAGGCGACACCAACCTCACAGAAAATTTCGAACCTAAGCGGATCACACACTCTCCCAATAATTCTTAAACGCCGGCCACTAACTGCCGTTTGAGCTTACCGCAATATTAAGGCAAGTTAGCTAACTTGTGTATACAGGCATTATCATGATGTTGCCTCGTTCTTTTATAAGGGGGCTTACACCATAGCACAAAGCCTTCTCTAACTCCATTGTATACGTAGTGCTATAAAGTATGCTGTCTCAATACACTACTGTGTTACTTTCTCACTCTGCCGTACTACTCTCCTACTAAGCTATTAGAAAATAGTTCTCATCAATACTGCGTCTAAAAAAAGATCGAGCACACAGGTTCACACTTCCTTCGTCACCCTCCGGTGCGTGATTTTTCCTTTACAACTCACTTCTGTATTGCCGTCAGCGCATGAGAGTACAAAAAAATAAATCAATAAATAAACTGACTGACAATTTCTTACAATGAGCTAGGGTTAAAAAATGCCTCATATTACTGCCAGTCAAAAAAAAAAAGCTGCTGACGCACATCGTTAAGAGTTTTTTTTATGTTTCGATATTCTAGGACGCACTTCGTCCATGGAGTTTGGATTCCGCAATTTTCTAATTTTCTTTTTTGCCTTATTTTCGTGTCCACACTTCCTGTGATTACGTTTTCCGAAATGAGGTGATCGCAAACATCCGGTTTTGCATAGCAGCAGTTTCTCGGCTGGGTTCTCTCTTTCGCCACCGTACTTTCTGGTTTCATTTCCCCGTGAGGATCAACTTCGCGCTTTCTATTTCCGGGCTCCGATGATTTCACCTGCAACGCAAGCGGCTCCCCACTGCATTTTGAATTCCCACCACGCTTGTCAAGTTAGAACCAGCGTCCATGGCACTGGTTTTAACTCCTGCCCTATAAAAACTTCTTCCCATTGGAAGCTCGGAAAGTTGCTTCAAGAAGGGGAGCTGTGTGTAAAAACGACTTACAGGTTTTCTCATTGAAGCCTTCTACGTTTATTATTCAATAATCGAACGTCGTAAAGAGGAGGAGGAAGTCAGAAAGAAAAAAATAGCTCATTTTAATGCTCATGAACTATTGGGCTATCCACAATTCCGAGGAAGGAGAGCGTGGAAATACGAGCTGCAACAACAGCGCACCAATGAAAGGCCTTCCACACGCTGATAGACTAATTTTTATACACTAAGAGTTATTGTAGTAGTGTTCTGCGACGCTAGGTGAAGCACATGAGCAAAAAAAAAAAAATATCGCAACATATTGAAGGTTTTTTCACTGAACTCGTAACTCGTGATCGCGTAACTTCGCGAATGGCATATCAATGGAAGTCCGCCACTTCTCACTAATCAGCTTATAAATTCATACGTCTTTGTGTAAATACGTGCAACGTATGTAGATGCATTGCCACAAGAAGGCGATACGTGAACGTTTCCAATAAATAGCAAAAACACATATGCAGACGCATACCATGTAATCAAACAATGGTATCCATGAAAAATCCGACTTTTTTTGGTGGATGCTTGATATACAGGTTAGTTTGGCAAAAAATAGCCAGCGATATATTTATCAAGACTGTCTTTGAGCACACCCCACTTTTGGTATTACGTACACATAAAAAGGCGAAACGTTCAAGAACAAACAAACAGCGCATGACGATAGCGCAACAATGTTACTAGGCATGCCCTTTTTAGGACGACAGTTTTTCTTTGGGACCTTCTACACAAAAAATTTGGTCTGCCTGTTTGTCTGATTGTCTGTCTCTCTGTCTGTCTGTGTGTCTGTACGTTTGTCTGTTTGTTCATTCTTAACGGCGTCAGATACTCGATACGGCCGACCCCTTCCGCAGCGCCCACCTACGTTTCTCAAGGTTGAGCGTTCGTGCTTGTGCAATCGTAAATTAAAAAGTAATTATTGCACATGTCTGCGGCACCATAACAACACGTATATATTCTGCATGCGCGTCTCCTACTTGAAAAGGCATACATAATCTTTTTAAAGACCGTAGCGCTTATCACTCTGCTATGAACATGCAACGCTTGTACGGAAAGGCGAGTGTTTCCAACGCTTTGCTAAAACAAAACGGTGGTGGCACCTACCCATCGCGTTGCGTTCTACACATTATCACCTCTGAGATGGGCGCGCACACCCGTCTCAGAGCCAGGCGCTTTGTTTTGTAAGACTGCTGTCAGATGGCGGTTATGTCTCACGTGTGACCTGACTTGATGCGCTCGTTCGCCTCCGCTGCACTCTCGAGGCACTCTAATGCAGCGCCTCTAGAATACCATTCACCAATTTTCTTCCGCAGAACATCAAATAAATATCTTGTTCACTCTCTCCTAATGCAAGACTATCGCCTTTCGACGACATTTTCAGGTTACATGCAGATACGGGGCCATTTTTTTTGTACACAATCACTCAATCACTTGCGCCTCTTTCTTAATTCTCTAGGTACCACAACATCAGTCTTGGGTCGTACTCTGAGGTCATCGACAGCACCATCTCGACGAGCTTTGAATGAGATTGCGATGCATCCTTTTCGGGGACACTGACAGTGCGGTGAACAAGAGGTCTACATGATTTCTCTACAGATGCCTCTATGGAATGGCAATATTGTCCACTATGTGAGAAATGCCATCTAATTGAGGTGTTTTGGTGTACTATGGTTTCTGTGGTTACTTCATTCAGGGACACACGCCACCAGCTTCAGGCAGCTCATATCCGATGGAGGCGAGTCGGAAAGCTCACTCGCCTATATCAGTCTGTTACTGTCTTCTTCAGATGAAAAACACGTGGATTGTGCTAGTCAAAACACGCACGCGGTTCTTGAGAAGAAACGCCGACGATAACAGAAAAACGCTCAGCGTTACTTCTGTCCTGATAATACAGCATGGCCGGGCCTCCCAACGTGGCCGTCACAATTGGCGGGTATAGCAATTACCATAATAAATGTGTCGTAATAACCTATATACATTTACTGCTCGCGAGCAAATATGCAAAGTTCCACTGGAGCGAATAATTTCTCTGAATACAAATACAACTTTTTGTTTAATATATGAGTTTCCAGTTGCTTAGTTTCCGCAACTCGTGACCACAACTACCTCTATAGTGTTAGGTTGAACACACTTGTTCGTGGTCGTTGAGAACTTCGAGACTATAGTGCAACCCTGCGGTGACATGGCATGCTAAACACATTTTTGCTGTTGCACCAGTCAGGTACTTACAGACACCTAAAGCGAATATTTGTACAAGAATTTCTGCTGAAGAGTTGCGAATGCGCAAAACTTGTCGATGGCAATGTTTCATTGGTTACAGGTAAAAAACAAATGAAGGGGGGTTAAAACAACACGCAGGTAATTGAAATAATGCCATCCAGACTAAATAGAAAACACCAATTCGCAATAGGCGGGCAGGCACAGGAAGTGGTAATAGAGCTCGTGCATCACAGACAGGTAGTGGCTGTAGACCAGAACTATGAAACTGAAGCTAGGAGGAGAATACGAAGGGTGTGGAGCACACTTGGCATGCATTGTCATGTAGTAAATAGCCGGTTATCAATATGCTCGAAGAAAAATGTATATAAGAACGGGATCTCCCTATTGCCTATGAAGCTCTGAATCTGAAGGCTCAGGCAAATGTTTCACTAATAATTGAAGACGATGAAGAGAGTCATTCGTAAAAAGTGACAGCATATCCATAGAGCGAATGATGGAGAGTGGGGCGAAGCATCCGTCCGCCCATTCGTTCTTGCTTTCATCCGTCCATGCGCCCGTCTGTGCGACTGTCCTTGCGTCCATCCGCCCGTCCGTGAGTGCGTCTGTTCATGCATCTGCACGTCCATCTGTGCATCCATCCCTGCCTTCGTCCATGCATCCACCCCTCCGTCCATGCCTCTGTCTGTGTGTCCATTCATCCATCTATTCAACACTACAAGTTCCATCATCTCACATATTTTCATTATATATTGTACATATAGAAGCACCACCATCCAGCGGACATTCCAAGGTCTACACGAGAGGTGGCAAACGCACACTTTCTTACGGCTTGTGCTTCGTGTCTACTTTCCACCTTTATCCACCTCGATCTCATGGTATATACTAGTTCACTGTACTTATGGCACTGCTGCCCAACACTCGCTAAACCTTTCTAAAACGAAGAAGGTTACGCCCAGCGAGTATAACGTAAAAACCCATTCTTGTCAGATTGTGCTCAGTATACATGCCAATGGCTGCTAATGGGGAATGAGAGACAGGAGAATTCGGCTCTTACTTTCTTATGGTTTGCACTTCGTATCTACTTCCCACCTTTAACCACCTCGAGTTCATGGTATATACTAGTCCACTGTATTCCTGGCACTGCGGATTAACGCTCACTAAACCTTTCTAAAACCAAGGAGATTACGCCCAGCGAGTATATCGTAGCAACCCTTTCTTGTCAGACACTGCCTAATGTACATGCCAATTGCTCCTAATGGGGAATGAGAGACAGGAGAATTCGGCTTTTACTTAACGCGCACGCTGCGAATTTTTGATTGTTCAACAACGCACAGGAGAAATCTCCCATCGGCACCACCTTGCAGGTCAACACGTAAGACTGGTTGCACACTATAACTACGACTACTACGAGGGACGAACGGGTGCCGCTTTAAGGAGCTTCGCCCCTAAAAAAAGTGCGTGTGGATTGGTAACGAACAAGAGGGGAGCAGAGCATGTCGAGAATGAAACACGTTGTAATGACTTTTAGAGTCGAAATTGAGGAGAAAATGCCATGCACGTGATATGTAGCGAGATCGAAGATAGGTACGTGCTATTCGAAGAGACATACTAGAATGCAAAAGAAGGGAGGCACCTACGTAGAAGTTTGGCTGAGAAAGTGAGATTAAGAAGTTTGCAAGAATACTGTTGCAGTAGGAAATATTGAAATTACTTGAATGCGCAAATACCTCATAAGCATGATCCCTACATTGAGCGCAGTCACTTGATCAAGATTACAATGGGAGACTTGTGGAGAGCGTCATTACTTTACGATGACTGCCAAAAGAGGCAGCATATGTTACGAATGGTGTGCAAAAAAAAACATATTGAGCAGATGTAAAAGGCAAAACTATTCAAATTTGTGAGTTTATCAATCTCCTGAGCAGTGCTAATGCTGTGGTCTTTTTCTATTGACCTATAGGCACAGTTTAACGTACTGAAATAGTCTTTTTTTTTACATTGCGCCGCCTTAAACACCTTATGTACTCCTGCAGGTGGGTATTGTTCTGCTACCATTAACACGCATTGTTTCTGTGCAAGGGTAACAAGTAAATGTTGAACGTGGGTGTCTAGGGTGATGCACGTGCCTTCAAACATGTACACTATTCTTGAAGCGCAGTACACGTACGGAGATGATCACATGTAGGCACCTTGTATATTTTACACACTAGTCACGTCAAACGGTGCTTTGCCACGTTTTCTTTTTCTATGCCTGCTGTGAGCGCTCATCATTGTTCTTTTTCGATTAAAAATGTCAGGAAGCCTTCATGTCAAAGTCACTTTGTTTTCTTTCATAGTTTATTGCGTTGCTGCTGTTTTTCAGACTAACCAGTATGCGTCGCCCCCTAATATGACTGAGGTCTTTCAGATATTTTCTAAAAAAAATGTTTTTCTTTCATAGATGGAACAAAAAATAGACTTACTTTTACTGCCCATGATCAGTGCCACGAAAATCGACCTAAAGCACTTTTATGAAATTATGAATACTAACATAAAAATACTGAAGTGAATAATACATCAATGTTGGTGCATCTTGAAAAACACTTTTTCAAACACATTGATAATCCAACACAATTTTTTTGCCATATAGATACAAAGCATACAAAAAATCAGGGATGGTGGGATAAAAACTGCGTATAGAGCGTTTTCACAGAGAGCAGGAGCGTAGCCCTAAAAACAGTGTATTTTCGTCCCTCCCTCTCTCCACTGGCTGCTGCAGCTACCGCCGCTGGTGTGTGGGGACTACCATGTATGGAATGCGCGGATCGTGAGGTCAACGTGTTACCTTTTGTTTGCTTTTTTACAGCGCTAAGGCAGTTGTGCTACCGAAAAGAGAAATATCAGAGGAGAACAAATTGACAGGCCACCACGGCACTGTGTTTGGCTGTGACGAAAGCTCAAAAAGCTGGCAGCCGATACATGCAAGGTGCGCCTCCCTTCGAATTGACTTTATTTATGCGACAAGCCTTTTGCTCCGACGAGTATTTTATTATATGTTTGTGGCGTCTGTCCTCGTGGTCTTTTCTTCAATCCACAAGTTCGTAATTCTGGTGACACGATGGTACGCATCTTTACTTGCAGCAAAGAGAAGCAATGTCGCAGCTGACGGTTAGTACAAAATTTGTCTTGCTCAAAACTCTTCGGTTGTAACGTTAATATCCCCCGTTTCTATGCAACAGCACATGAGTTACCCTGTCTGTGGCTACTGAATTGTAAGCGCGTGGAATTTTAAATTATGAATTGAGCACTTTTGTAATGACATTACAGAAAGGCTCGCATAAAATCAATGTTGTACAGTCGTGAACCCGCCTCAAGCGATTTCTCGACGGCGCGTCATTTCTCGACTTACTGATTTTAAGACAAAAATTGGGACAGTTTTATGACGACCACGCGTTTTTTTTCTTGCTTTTGGGAGCCTGAGTGTCATGAATAATCGACCCAAAATTGTTAAATCGACGTTTTTACGTCAATGCGGCACTTGGCTCGATGAAAAAAAAAATGCAGATCCCACGAACAATGGGAATCAATGATATGCGAAGCACAAATGATAAATGTTGATGTGTCACTTTAAAATCAGCACAATGGTACGCGGCGGAAGTAAGTTATGTTATACATGACTTCCATGTCCCAATTATCATGTTCGGACCTGTCATTTACCTTCATCATTCATTCATGCCACCTGAGACCAAATTTGGTATATTTATTTAATAATACTGTCAACCCTCCAAGAGGGTCATAACAGAGAGGACAATACAATTACATACATAAAAAATGTACAAGGTACATAAAGTTGCGTAACACTCGGCACTTCACAATGAAAACAGGTATTTCATTAATAACAATTCAGAATTCAAAATAACAATTCAAAATTCACTGACATATTCCAAAATAATGGACATGAGGTCGCTTACATCAAACTCAACAATCTCGTAAGTGTGCCTCTACAGCATTTTCGAAGTCGGTGACATTGTTTAAAACAACAATTGCGTTTGGTAGTTTGTTCCACATTTCTACGACATCCGGGAAGAAAGAATATCGAAACATGTCAGTATTTGTTTGGTATGGTTTTATGACGCAATCGTGGTTAGTTCGGGGATTTATTTTGCCTGGGGGGTGTAAATATTTGAACTTATCAATCTTAAGTTGATCGTGAATTATTTGGAAGAATACCTTCAGCCTATATTTTTTTCTCCGCAGTTCAAGAGTATCTAAGTTGCATCTCTGTAACATCAGCGTGACCGATTCCTTTCTTCGGTATGTTGAACAAATAAAACGCGCCGCCAGTCTTTGTATTCTTCCAGCTTCTTCTTAAGGGTCGCTTGATGGGGACTCCAAACAACGGCTGAGTATTCTAGTATCGTCCTAATGAAGGTGGTGTATGCAATATGTTTTACGTCACGCGATGCATGTTCCAGTTTTTTCCTCAATATGTACAACTTTTGATAGGCTATCGTGCAAACGTTATCTATATGTTCAGTCCATGACAATTTTCGCGTAATTGTTACCCCGAGATACTTGAACTGTTGCGCATGCACCAACAAGTGTCCACCAATGCTGTACGGAAAGGAATGGATAGTTTTCCTTTTACTGATGTGTGTATATGTAGATTTAGAATAATTTATTGACATTTTCCATTTCCTACACCAATTATCTAACTTTTTCAAACAATTCTGAACTTTCAATTGGTCATCTAACTTGGTAATTGTGGCGTAGATTAGGCAGTCGTCTGCAAAAAGTTTAACTTTTTGCAGACGACTGCCTAATCGCCTAATTTTTGCCTGCCTAATTTTTGCAGACGACTGCCTAATATGTGAGCATGTGAGCTAGTAAAACGGCCACGAGCTTGCTATGAGCGTAGCATGTAGGCCATCTTTACATGACACGCATGACATGATTATCATGCTTGGATGTGTTACAATCGTCATTAATTCACGTTACGTAATACCAAATTTGGTTTATGGGGAACTAGTGAAACGGCCGCGAGCACGCTGTGAGCGTAGCATGTAGTCATGTTTTACATGACACACACATCATGATTATCATGTTTTGACGTGTCTCTTAACTTCGTCGTCTATTGACGTCATGCTATACCAAATTTAGTATATGTGAAGCTGGAGAAACGACCACGTGCTCATCATGAGCTTGGCATGAGGTCGTGTCGTTACAGGACATGCATCTCATGATTATCATGTTTCCACCAGTAACTTACCTTTGTCGTCCATTCCCGTCTCATGATACCAAACTTGGTATATGTGAGCTAGGGAAACGGCGGGGAGAGCATCATGAAGAGCCCAATATATCGCGACGTATAACGTTGACGCTCGCACGCTGGGCGCAGCGACGCAGGGCTAGCAAAACGCAAACAATCTACATTCCGCCGCAAGACGCGACCATCGTCTGTCGGCACGGCCATGCAGCAGAATACCAGAACTACAGAAGGCCAGGCGTAACAAAGCATTTTTACCAATGACCTATTTACAGGTGCTGCTTAAGGAATGCATTGAAATATTACTCACCTAGATAGACAGGAGGCTCCTGTCTATCGTTGGCATCACTACGGTAACGTCTCGTAGGTAGCCCCTGCTTTCAGTTTCGGCAATTTTAAAGCTGAAGGCTTAGCGATTACTTACTGCCGTTACACTCGCGTAGCGTGGCTGTGTTTTAAATAGTCTACCGCGAATAAAAGCGATAAACAGCGCACTGAGTGCACAGGTGTGTTAAAATGTTGTTTCTTTTCCTTTTCAACATGCTGCGTACACCGGCAGAGATCCCAACACACCGTCTCGGCGGCGATGCATCGCAGGGGCTAGGCAGCACTGCGGCGGCAAAAATGGCAGCCTCCATGTGAGAATGGTCTATACGCAACTTGACTGATACAATAAGAGCATGCATGACAAGAACTGCTTCTTTCAATATTAAGATAGATACATGCAAAATAACCTAACGAATAAGCAAAAAACACACAATAAAAGCATACCAGCAAGGTTAATGTATACCAAAATTTGAAATATTGTGTTTTTAGAAATACAACGAAGGCATTCCTTGCATAATTTCTATTTGTTTGGTGTTGAGGGAAGAGAGTAGGGAAACTTTTCGAGTAATCGGTGTGTCGGTTCAGTCGAGATGAATGGTTGTTTTACAAGCTCGCAATGTTGCTTAAATGATTAGTACCCTTAGTCGTTTCACGTTTAAAAGAAAACATAAGCTGATACTGGTATAGGTGGTCACTTCGCATAATTTTTAACACAAGAAACAGATCACGTGTGCGTTAATTGTAGGTAGATTAACAATAACCCGTAATGCTCATTTCTGCGGTGTGCCTAGATGATCTAACGATATTTTCTTACTGTTTGACTAAACCAGGTGACAGTGGAACAGATGTGAAGCTAATATTGCGTTATATGATGCTACGAAGCGCTCTCAAAGATGAAGAAGACAGCAAAGATAAGGACAATGTTCGCTAATATCCGCGTGGACTTGGCTCTGCCCTGTATGTCTGGCGTTCCGTGTTTAGACACACCTTGTAATTATACTCTACGACGCCTTTTCTCACCGTAACACTTTGGTGGAGAGTGCGGGTCCTCGCTTTCACCATCACGACGATTCTATGTAGCGGACGCTAATTGGCGGTTTCTGCTATGTCTGCTCACGAGGAAAATGAGGCTGCATCGGAAACGTCTCCGATCAAATAAGGACAGCAGCTGGCGCTTTTGTGTCGATTACCAAAAACTCAAGTAGGTAACAAAAACAAACCATGTACCCCCTTCTACGCATAGATGACGCCCTTGACTGTCTCAGCGGTGCGAAATATTTCTCTTCAATAGATCTTCGTTTGGGTACTGGCATATTGCAGTTGATAACATGGACCATGAAAAGACAACATTTAATACATGTGACGACCTTTATCAGTTTGAAGTGATGCCATTCGGGTTTTGCAATGCCCCAGCTACGTTCGAACGAATGATGGACGCCCTACCACACGGTTTATTGATTGACATTTGGGGTTGAACGTCCCACAAACACCATACAATTATGAGAGACGCCGTAGTGAAGGGCTCCGAATATTTAGACCACCTGGGGTTCTTTAACGTGCACCCAAATCTGAGCACACGGGCCTTCAACATTTCCGCCTCCATCAGAAATGCAGCCGCTGCAGCCGGGATTTGATCCCGCAACCTGTGGGTCAGCAGCCGAGTACCTTAGGCACTAGACTACCGCGGTGGGGCCTACCACACGGTTTCAGGTGGTCAATATGATATGCTACCTTGATGACGTCATTGTCTTTTCACCGTCTTTTGCGACACATCTCGAGCGCCTCTCGACAATTCTTTTCGTTCTCCGAAAGGCAGGCCTTCAGCTATACTCGTCCAAGTGTCACTTCGGCCTTCACCAGCTTACTGTCCCCGGACATCTCTTAGATTTTTCACTTCTTCGTCCGGATCCCGACGAAGTGCGCTCAGTCAAGGGTTTTCCTGTGCTGACCCGTGCGAATGAAGTTCGAAGCTTTGTAGGCCTCTGCTCCTAATTTCGAAGATTTGTGCGCAATTTCGCTGACATTGCACGCCCTCTAACAGACCTATTGATGAAGGTTGTGGTTTGCAGTGACTGAACAAGTCACTGCATTTGCTGAACTGACCATGCACCTCACGCCGCCACCAATTCTTGGCCACTTCTAAATATCCGCTCCAACAGAAGTGCGAACCGACGCTTGCGTCTATAGCATTGGCGTTGTGCTGGCACAGCAATAGCATGGTAGATACCACGTGATTTCATACGCTAGCCGCCTTTTATCACCAGCGAAGCTCAATTATTCTATCACCACGCGAACGCCTTGTGCTCATTTGGGCCGTAGGCAAATTTATTTATTTATTTATTAGAATACCCTCAGGGCCCGTAGGGCATTACAGAGGGGGTGGGTACAACATATATAACACACAAGAAAAAAGACAAAATAAAGAAACAAGTATCAGATGCGCAAATCAGGAAGGCAACAGAAGTCAACTAAAAATGTATAAGAATTCAAGCACATACAAGACAAAGATAGATAATGGAAACTGCGTATAGTTACAAGCATTGCTGAGAAATTGCAGTCTTGAATAACAAAGGGTCTGTTATTGATACAACGGAAGAGGGAAGGTGGTTCCAATCGGCGGCTGTTTTCGGTAAGAAGGCTGCTATAAAGAATTTGGTGCGGCAAAACGGAATGGCAACCTTATGCTGATGATCAATGCGCGATGAGTGGTATGACGGTTGTGAAATGAGGTCTCGCTTCATTGATGGATTGTGAAAAATATCTTATGAAAAAAATGCAGTCGCGCCAGTTTCCTCCGGACAGTTAAATTGGGTAGGTCAAGGTTAGATTTCATTTCTGATATGCTAGCAGTACGGGAATCATTAGAACAAATGAACGGAACTGAGCGGTTCTGAACAGATTCTAACGCGTTAATTAAATTTTGCTGCACGGGATCCCCTATAGCGGACGCGTACTCAAGCTTTGGGCGAATTAGTGATCGGTATAATAGAATTTTGAGGGACAGTGGAGCGCGAGAAAAGTTGCGGCGTAAGTATCCTAGCGTTCGGTTAGCGTTATTACAGATGTAATAACGCTAGCCCGCCCATAAATGTATGGCTGGTCAGTCACCGTTGTCACGGACCACCACGCCTTATGCTGGCTGTCATCGTTGAAAGACCCTACCGCACGGATGGGACGGTGGGCGTTGCGGCTACAAGAGTACTCATTTACCGTCGTCTATAAAATGGGCCGACAACACCAGGACGCTGATTGTCTCGTCAAACAGTAGATCCATGAGACCTTCCTGAAAGTGGCGAGTCCACGTGCGTCCTGGCGCCTTCCACATTAGCAAGCACCAGAGAGGAGCAACGACGTGATCCTCCCTTAAGAGAGATAATCAACTAACTGAGCGACACCATTACGCCTTCATCGCTTCGTATGTTTGTGCTCCATGATGGTGTTTTATATCATTACAACATGCATCCTGATGGTCTTGACTTGCTGCTGGTCATACCTACACATATGCGTCAGACTGTTCTCGCGCAGTTGCATGACATTTCTATTGCTGGTCACATTGGCGTCTCAAGGACTTACGACCACGTTCGACGCCGCTTCTTTTGGCCCGATATTTCCCGCTCTGTTCGTCGTTACGTTGCTTTGTGCAAATAGTGTCAGAAACAAAAAAACACCGGCCACCCTTCTAGCACGACGCCTTCAACCCTTAGAAATACCATCTCTACCAACTTACAGAGTTGGTCTCGACCTCCTCGGCCCTTTTCCTCTATCCATGAGAGGAAACAAGTAGATAGCTGTCGCCACCGTCATACTTCGCCATGGAACTCCTCGACAGTTCATTACAGATCGAGGTCGATATTTTCTATGAAAGGTAGTCCAAGACATTCTGCACGCTTGCCCTACAAACCTCAAGTTCACCACTGCGCATCACTCGCAGACCAACGGCCTAACGGAGCGGTTCAACAGAACCCTTAAGGACAAGCTCACCATGTATGTTTCGCCGGATCATCGTGGTGGGGACGAAGCTTTGGCGTTCGTAACGTTTGCGTACTATACGTCTCGGCATTACTCCACAGGTTTCTGTCCATTCTTTCTATTGCTATGACCAAAACCCACGTTGCCTTTTGACACGCTCCTTCCACCCGTTCTTGATATGACGTCAGAATACGCTCGTGATGCAATCGCTATAGAGCTGAGGAAGCACGTGAAGTTGCCCGATTTCGGCCTAACACTTCGCAAAAAAAACAACGTCTAATCTACGACGTTCGCCACGGGGATGTTCACTTCAATCCTAGTGACATGGTCTTTCTTTGGACGCCGTCATAATGAGTTGGTCTTTGCGAGAAGTTGACTTACCTTACACTGGTCCGTACCGAGTCTTGCGACAAGCCACCGACGTCACGTACGAAATCGATCCTTTGGAGACCACCGCAGCGCGATCATCTGACATCTTTCACGTCATGCGACCAAAGCCCTTCCACTCCGACCAGTCGAGCACCGGGTCGATGCCTTCGCCGTCGGGGTGATGCTACGAAGCGCTGTCAGAGATGAAGAGGAAGAAAGCAAAGAGGACAACGCTCGTTGATATCCGCGTGGACAAGGTTCTGCCTTGTATGTCTGCTAAGGTGAGAGCTTGGGCGAGTTCGCGAGTTAGTAGGGCGTCATTAACTCTCTATCAAAAAAGAGATTGATTGTTCGTCTTGAGATGAACACGTGTGCAGTGAAACAGAGTGGCGACACGGTGATGGTGACGTTCGTGCGACATTTGTTATATTGTGGTGGACACTTGTTACTTGCTTGCCATGATATATATGTGTTCGCATTTGTAAATGAAGATTAGTTGTAAGTGAGCGCTCTGCCCTGTCTTTTCCTTTCTTTCCTGCTGTTTTTGCACTGGTTTTTTTATCTTCTATGCCTAGCGTTACGTGTTTAGACACACCTTGTAAATATACCCTACGACGTCTTTTCTCCCCGTAACAGTATTATGAGTTTTTATTTAAGCGAAAAGTATTGCAACGAACTAGGAGTTGCTTCGTGTACGAATATTACCGATAAGCAAAGCTCCTTTGAAATGGGACGCAAACGACTATGCGCCTGGTCTCGCTGCTGGCTATCCTTAAGGCGGTAGCGTGGGGTGCAGGTAGCGAGAGTGTATGTTCGTAGCGCTCGGTGGCGGGATCAACTTAGGAATTATAGGGTTCCTCGACGCACGCGCCCCCCTTCGCCTCCAAGGGGGCGAGCTTATCGAGGAACCGTAAGCGAGAAAGTAAGCGGCGCAGCGCGCGCCAGCCTACAATACCACCTATGGTGGCGCAAGGGTGGAGCGATAGTATCGCAATTTCACTGGTTAGAAGAGAGAGGGATACAGAAGGAAGAGGGTGGTGCGCAGTGATGTAGCGGGGAGCTGCGACGGTGGCGGGCGTAAAGTCTCTTGTTCGGGGACGCTGACGGTGGGGATGGGCCTAAGGAACTTCGCTTCTAGTTTGCACAATATGCCAAATAAAAAAAATCACAGCATATTCCCGCTATGTATGGTGAAGCGTTATCAGTCCGTCCAGGCTTCTGTCCGTCAGTTCATTCTTGCTTCCGCCCGTGCGACCGCCCATGCGTTCGTACTTCCGTTATTCTATGCGTCCGTTTGTGCGTCTGTCTGTCCGTTCATCCGTGCGTGCGTCCGTCCCGGCGTCCGTGTATCCGTTCGTGCATCTGTCCTTTTGTCCATCCGTGCGTCCGTCCCTCCGTGCATCTGTCTGTTGTGCGCGCATCCGCCCATCCGTTCGTCTTCTTGTCTCTCTGTCAGTCTGTGCGTCCGTTCATTCTTCTATCTAGCGAACACTGAAGCACCGCCATCTCAAATCTTTTCGTCATATCTTCATCATATAGAAGTACCGCCATCCACCGGGCAGTCCATCCATTCATTCTTGTTTCTGTCCGTCCGCTCGTCCATTCTTGCAACCGTTTGAGCGCCCGTTCGTCCCTCCGTCCGTACGTCCGTCTGTGCGTCTGTCCGTCCGTGCATCTGTGTGTTTCCATCCGTACATCCACGTGTCTATCAATACATCCTTCTGCCTGTCTGTCGCTACATCGGCGCGTGCGTCCACCCATCTGTCCATGTAGTGAACACTCCAAGTACCGTCATCTCGCATTTTTTTCATCATATATTCATCAAATAGAAGTACCGCCATGCAGCGGACACAAAAAACCAAACAAATTCTGCGACGACAACTACTGCTGCTACTACTACCACTACTACTACTACTACTACACTTACTACTACTACTACTACTACTACTCACACCATGGACGCGCGACCGATGGCACGACCGATATTTTTTAGGAGCTTCGCCCATAAAAAATAGTGCAATAAAGACGACAACAAGCTGACCGATGCTAAGGGTCACGGGGTCCATAGCCTATATCCCAGTTGTTTCTTTCACCCATCTTTTTATTATTTCTGAGCTTTTACATTCTTCCCGAGTTCAATAGAACAAGCTTTATGCGCACCTACATGTGTGTTCGCTTTATTTAGTTGTGATTGAAAATAATCACCCATCTCGGTTGCCTTATTGTCCTTCTATCTGTATCTTTATCTTGCCGGTAACCTTTTCGCTGTTTCTCTTTAAAATACAGCACGCCACACGTATTTGAAGAATCAGCGTTATCCGAAGCAGAAGGAGGGAAGGTGATGGTGTTGCAATGTTTTTATTGAGACACCATATGACATCACGCTAAATTTGTGTACGAATGTTGCACTAACAGATATACGTTGAGTAGTTTTACATGTTTATATATTTAGTTGTTTGCTCTTGTGCAATGATGCCATCAGGAAAAGAAGCATTAGCAACGTCAGAAGCAATACAGCAGCTGATATGAATCGCTGGGGCTCGCAAAGATAGTTGCCGCGGACACTGCTAAAAACAACAAGCTTAGTGCATGACACCTAACTACAAGTGACGTTAGCTCGAGCTGACTACTGCATCTTAAGAGTACATATTTATCAAATTCGATAGCCAGCAGATACGCCTGTGTTGTGTAGTAGACAAGGCACCCGCAGGTAGCGGGATCTAATTCCGGCTGCAGTGACCGTACTTTCAATCGAAAATTGTGGAAGCCTGTTTGCTTAGACTTAGGTGCACGGTAGAAAGCCTCAGGTGGTCAAAATTCCCTTAACCCTCAACTACGGGGTCTCTCAAAATCATATGTTATTTTCGGAACGTTCCACCTCAACAATTAGTATTAAATTTGAATAGCCACCGCTGCAACAACAATCGACGTTTCACGAACATTAGAGTCTATTCGAAATGTAGTTGCGAGACCAGGCGTTTCTCTGCAGTAGAATCCTCGATTGCCACGCCGAATGCTGGGATTCGATTCCTGCTGGGACCTTGACAGTAATTTTTTGAATTCCTCTTGCCAACGCTGCCGATGTCCAGGTTTCGTTGATGCTGACGTGGTACAAATACCCATGTGCGTTCTCGTCATTCCTGGGTAGATAGAAACCATCAATCACCAGTGGCACATACCCACCTCCGGGTATACGCCGCTGTTAGGCCAAAATCGTTCGGTGCCGCATGTGACATGTTTGTGATAATATTCATGTCCTCAGCAGCACGTCACCTTCATCAAGTCATCTTATCCTCTCATACTAATTTTGGTTTACCCCAAGTTAATGGGTTAATCACGAGAGACACCAGATGTAAGCGGATAGATAGATGAATACGCATACAGAGGTTGCAGTACGCAAAGAAATGCCTCGTATTTAACAAACATGTCAGTATGGAATTCGAACTATGCCTACGAAGCAGTTCTTCATTCTCATTATCTCGCGCAAAAGAATGGTACTTTCCAAGCAAAGCCGGTTACCGCTGCGCTGGCTTCGACTTACCAAAAGTACATGAAACGAGGTCATGCAAGCATTCACTCACGTGACAATGGGGCGCATAGACCCGAACGCTTGAAAGAAAAGTTGACACTGAGGAGTCGTTCGAGATACAAGCTTCTGACACCTCAAGTTGAAACGTACGAAATGAAAAGTATTGGCGTACTTGTAAATATTGATCTCTCGGCTGGTGAAGCAACGCAGCTTAGTGTATGAATCTGTACAGCTAATAAATATCATGAAATGGGATATATACCAACGTTGAACACTGTGTATTTAGTAAGATTGCCTTAACTTTCGAGACGGCTTCCTTTTCCTAAGTGTCGCGCCGTTTCGCAGGGCACTTGTTGGATGGGGGCGGCGCTTTCTCCTCCCGGAACAAACAAACAAACAAGGAAGAGAGTTCAATGACGGGGCCGAGAGTGGCAGCACACGCAGCCGTCCTCTGAGAAGTGAACATCGAAACATAACCAGGCAGCTGCCGTTAACGAAACGAGCTGGCACTTGCCACCGTGAAGCCTTGCACTGTATTTTGTCGCAGCCACAGCAGGGAGAAGACAAGCAGCTTCCCTATGTGCCTTGTGAAACGATCCACTATAATTTCTTTGCTTGTTCACCTCTGTTATTGTTTCTTTCTAAGCGATCTCTAGTGTGGCGTGAATTGAGCTTGCTTAGTCCCGTCTCTAGGCCAGAAGAGTCTCTCGTCACATTCTTTCGTTTTGTATGAATGTAGCTTTTTTCTGAAGGAAACGTTCGTGAAAAGACAAGGTGGTCGTTAGCAACTGGATGCAGTCCCTCCAAGGCAGTGCGTTTACGCTTGTCATTCCAGTTGAAGAGCAGCTGTCGTGGCTTTGTGGTCATAAGGCCTAACAGAACTGGCGCTGTGCACACTTCAGTTAACCGTGCTGTCTACCGTATCCATTGACGCTGAGTCCTTTTTGGCGAGAACTGCGTTGCGCTCGTTTTGCATTAGCTGTCTTTTTTGTTTCAAGTTTTATGTTACTGGTACATCCACCCGAATCGTAAACAGTCAGGCAATTGCAACCACTAATGTCATATTGATGTCCTTTTATTACCTTAGAAAAGATTCGCAAAGCCACTTTTGCATTCAATCATTTTCTTCATTGCGGAGCAGTTTGGGGCTTGGTTTGCCCTACATTCACCTCCCGTGGCGTTATCACGCTTAACCTATAGCGCTCAATAAAGAGCATAACAAGCCGAACATTTCTAAAATTCAGGTTAAAGTAAAGAAACGAGGTCCAAAATATTCTAGCTAAGGCACAGTGGAGAAGCAATCGAACAAACACACTACGTAAAAAAAAATTTACGCATTTTCTTTCTAAAGATCAAGATTTTTTTCGAAATTTAGATATAGAATCAACTACTTCCACGGCGCACATTCTGATAAAATTAGCAAAAAGCGGTTTATTGTGCCTTGAATTTTTAGTGTCTTTAACATATTGTGATAATGTGCTTGAAGAGGAACTTGTGGACATAAGACGTCAAGTTGTCGATGTGAACTTTGGTTGTATAATTGCCTCCTGAAGAGCTGTATGTTGATGAGAGGCTTCTTTTATGCGATGATACACGAGCAACGTACGCGTATAGCCTTTGCTTTACAACATTTTATTCATTCGTGCCGCAAAAGAAACGGAAAATGCTCTAAAAATTACCAAGCAAACGGCACTCTTTGTAAAACTACACGCAAACTAGCTTGGAAACGAGTCAGTCTTCTTTGAAACGCCCCCGGGGAGGTGATTATTCAAGCGCACGAGTCAAACTTGTCCAAAACGGTAAATGTGTCAACCTAAAATAGCTCAAATAATTCTGAGGTCTGTTTTGACAAACCGACATCGTCATATCTCAGGCTTTCCTTGTCAGTATTTGCTTATTTTTTTCTTGGTTTCGTTTGGTGAACAAATAGGCTGGTATTACAACACCAATCTTGTATTTATCTTTTAGCCTGTTACCGTTTTTCGTCCCTATACCATTAGCAAAGTGTGGACAAATATAAAAAAAATTACCTAAGTATGCCTTTTCTTGTAAACGCTACACATACATAACAATAACGTGTTTTTATGGTGCCTAAGATATGCGCCATAATCGCTTTTTTATTGACAATCGCACAAGTATGAATGCTGAACCTTGAGCAATATTGGTGGGCGCTGCGGATGAAATCGGCCGTTTGGAGTATCGCTTGGTCACTTTGGTGCCGTTAAGGGTACTTTCAAAGGTGGACAAACAGACAAATGTAACGACAGACAGACAGACAGACAGACAGACAGACAGACAGACAGACAGACAGACAGACAGACCAAAATTTTTGCGTCGAAGGTCCCAAGAAAGACTATTGTATTTATTACAAGATTAGGATAAGGTTGGTTTGTGAATACGGGTGACTCCGGTGGCGAGCAAAAGACGGTAGAGCGACATCGCTAGGCGAGTGAATGACCATCCCCAAGCGCCACCTCTTCGCAACCTGATTACATTTGGCAGGACAACAACCTCACGGGCATCGCTAATAATAGTAGCGTTTGTAGCATATAGCCATCAAAATTACAGTTCAAGGAGATGTGAGCCTTTTTTAAACAACAGACGAAATTGGTTTAGGTCTGTTTGAGCAGCCGCTGCTTACCTCTTTTCCTGCGTCATCTTGCCCAACCAAAGAAGATGTAGGACGGAATCGGTCGTTGACAGAGGAAACGCGCCGATTACATTCATGACATAGGGTTTAGCACAGGACCACAGCGGCACCTTCGGTTTTCCGAGTTTGACTGACAACTGGTAGGAAAGCGGCAAGAAAAGTGATCCCAAATTCTGGAAATAGCCATCACGCACAGTCTGTTTCTTTGTATTTAAAACCACTCCTGTGGATGGCACCGTTACTGTACAGACAGGTGACATAATTATTTCGTCAAAACTACTTTTGCAACAAAAGTAAGCTTTATTTATTTATTTAATTATTTGATGCTATCAACCCCGTGCTTTGGGTCTATTCAGAGAGGGTGTCCCAAGATACATATCATTCGAACAAGAAAAAAAAGCATTCTATAGCACATAGCAATATAACGAGAATTACCAGCATCAGAAAATAACAAACAAACTACAGTCATTGAGCAGGCAGAAATCGACTAATGAATGCTCGTGCTGGAAATTAGATAGCATCACTACCGAGAGAACAGTCTAATGCATCTTCGAAATCGGCTGATGTTGCACCTTGTACAGCAACACTTGGTAAACTATTCTACATATATATATTGTGAAAAAAAAGGCTTAAACGTAAAGAAAGAAGGGAACCTCGCTTCACAATAGGCGCGACTCTATAGGAAATAAATCAATTCTTTTCTGGAAAAACACTTAAAAACTTTCTGTCAGAATGAGCCGGGCTTTGGGATACACTTTCTGACACCCAAACGCATCCTACGGCATCAAAGGGCACGCTTTGAGCTGCTGCTGACCACTTAATGAACAAACATAACCCAATTTCGAATACCCAGATAAACACATGAGTGTGCGAGCGGCCAAAGAACCAGCGCGCTTCGATGTAGTCAACGATAATTTCAGTAATGTAATATGCTGGAACTACCCGCACAGCTTCCACAGTAAACTATTTGACTCCCGTATAGCGCCGAGCATCTGAGCATACGTAGGCAAAACACGAAAAAATGAAACAGGCATGAGGGATAAATATCAGCTTCAAGATCATGCGCTGTCGAATTTTAATTTGGTTTGGGAAACCTTCATTGTGATAGTCATAAAGCGTGCGCCCTAGCACATGGCGGGCCGCTCCCACGACGGGACCGTAAGGCCGAGACCTACCGCCGCATTGCGGGCTCTGTAGACAGCCCAACGTTGTGATGTTATGTCGGACTCGAGATACAGGAGTCCACTTGCTGGACGATGCTGTGTTGGTGCCGCGTGCAGAAGGGCACTTCTAGAACATTTGGTGTAAGGTGGCTAAACGACCACATTTTGTACTCGAGTTAGTTAAATAAGCCTCAGGATAAAGCTTGTGGAGAAAGGCCTGGTTTGGGTACGTTTGTGCTTGAAGTAATCGCAATGTAAGCGCCTGCACTCTATTTAGCTTCCTATGTAGAGCTGGAAAGCATTTTTATCCTTAGCGAAATACTGAGTAATTATATTGTATGTAGTTGAGAGATCCCAGTTTACGAAATCTCCATGTCGACCCAAAGGTCCTTCATGGCCACGGAGAGCTAAGCCTCGCACGCTGGACCGGGCCAACTTATTGAGATTGATAATTCCTCCGTCTATGTTTCCCATATCACCGGGAACCACGTAAGAGTATGGGTTGTAAGTGACTTTTCATCAAGTATGTTTTTGGCCTCTTTGCACACAGCTCCAACACTGAGGGTACGAATGGCAGCTCTAGAGTTGCTAAATATATGTTCATGATGGTGATCGAAAAGATCCATGGCAATGGCAGCCTTCTCGGCTGCATTGGCAGACTTCGCGCATACCGGCGCCGCATTAATTGTAACCCCTTTGTGGTTGATGGCTGGCCACTACCGTAAGTGGGTCTCTGTGGTCATTATATTACGCCGCGTCTACGAAACAGGCACCTACATCCAGATCTGCAACTTGGCGAAGAAGGGTATGAGCACGCTTTCTCCTCCTTCCGATATTTGTTGGGGATGCATATTCTGCGGGGCAGGCGAGACAATGATATTCTCCGTCTGATCCCTCGTCAACCCTTGGTACAGGGTCTCAATATGAGATGGTGGGATACCCGTATTCGCGAGACGCATCCTCCTCGCTTTCGAGCCAGACAGCCTAATTGTCTTTGTTCTTTATTGCGCTTCCGCGATTTCTTCCAATGTATAGTTAGTTCCCAACTGCAGGAGATGATCTGTGTGGGTGTAGCTGGGGAGCTCAAGAGAGTCTTTACCGCTCTCCTAATAGTTGCATTAAGCTTGTCAATTTTCGTTCTCTTCCAAATACGCATCGCCACCACATATAAAAAATGAGAGATCATAAAAACATGTCTAATCTTGACCAAGTTGTCCTCTGATAGTCTTGCCCTTCGACTAGCCATCCGATTTATGAACCTGATAACGCTATCTGCCTTTTTTTGCTTACCTTTGAATCGTGATGTTATTGGGGCCCGTTGCTTCTTGCGTCATACCTAGGATCCGAATGGAAGCGACTTTGGAGATTGATTGTCCGCTTTTGGTACGTATGTAGATGTCTGCCTCCAGTTGTGGCACCCAACCTCGCGATCAACAGCCCTTCCTGACAGGGTTAGGGATAACAAGGTTAGAGATAAGATGGCTTAGACTTTTCCGAGGAGCGGAAAAGGCCTGTGTCCTCGAGAAAACTCTCGGTAGTGTCGACCGCCTCTTGCAGTGCAGCCTATGCAGTGCCATTACTTCCTCCTCTACACCAAATGAAGATATCATCGGCATATATTGTGTGACAATCAACTTGAATTGCAGAAAGCTACCTCGAGAGACCAGCTATGACGACGTTAAAAAGTGAAGGTGATAGAACAGATCGTTGCGAGATGCGCCTATTTCCCAGCACTGGCACATCCCATTCTAGATCTCCAAATTTAGGTATGACTTTTCGACCACTCAGGAAGGATGTGACAAACGCATAAAATGAAGAAGCTGGGGCGAGACTAGAGATCGCCTCTAAACAAAATCATGACGGACAATATCAAAGGTTTTCTTATATCCAAGCCTAGGATTGCCCTGGCGGCTCTGGTATAATTATTTAAAATATGTGTCTTAATGATTTTCATACCGTTCTGGGTAGAAAGACCTGGCCTAAAGCGAATTATGTATTGAAGAAAAAGATTATTGTGGCTCATGTAATCCACCATTCGGTTCCGGATAACGTGTTCCGCCATCTTTCCCACGCATGACGTGAGAGATGGAGCGCAGATTATCCAAACTTGGTGCTTTACCGGGCTTGGGAATGAGCATTATCTTGGCCAACTTCCATTGCTCCGGGATGTAACCTCCCTTTCAAATCCTATTATTCTCATCAGTAAGAAATGCAACACTTTATGTATACGCACACTTTATGCGTACGCACTGGAAAACTCAAACTACTGCCCTTGAGCCAACAATAATATCATTGTATGTCTAGTGCATGTAGTAATTGTTCTTTTCAGATTTGTTTTTTACGCTTTCTCGAGTGGAAGCATGCCACACACTCAATGTCGATAGTGATGATATTGTGACGTAGACTGTTGCGCATGTTGAAACCACATGTGCACCATCAGCAGTGCAGACACCATTTGCGAGCAGCAAACAATAGACCATCATAAATGGTTGAATCGACAATATTACGGAAACCTCTACAGCTGTCACTTTTATGGAAGGGAACACGCGACCGTGTGGCCTTGGCGCTTCGTGCACTGTGTTCAAGCCATAGTTATTCAATCATATGAGTTGTGAAACTGCGTTCCGAAATCCGGTACGCCATTGGCCGACCTAGTAGAAGTGAGCTGATCGTCGCGCCACCTGGGAGCGTCAATACAATACACTGCATTGCCACTTGTGCGCCTGATTTTTTTTTTTTTTGCAGCTCAACACCGCACGCAAGACTGGCGTAGTCACTTAATAATTGGCCTTAGTTTGCACGGCGCCCGCCGCCGCTGTCAGCTGTTTTCAGTCTGCAAAGGCGTAATCAAAGCCGGGTCAAAGCGTCAAAGTTTATTTCGTCGAAAGTGGTGCTTGCAATTTCGTGCCATCATGGTTTTAACGCTGCGCCCCAATTATTTCTGTCACTCCTCACTTGCTCGTTTGAAAATGTACGCTTGAGATCGATTGCTCACGAGAAATTTGAAGAATCCTTTTAACTGTTCCACTCTGCGGTTCACGATGTGTCTCACAAACACGATGGGAGTGATGGCCGCACAAACAAGACACAGATACGAAAGAGTGCAAACCAAAGCACTACAGTACCGATCAGTACTTCCCGCGAATTAGCCACTTTGCCTTGCACGCAGAAGTCGAATTCTACTAATCACGAAATCAATGAGACAGCGGCTGGGATACCCTATAATTATGAAAGCGCGATTACTAGAAAGTGGGAACTTGAACATTACTATTTACTTGCAACTAGCACTGCAAGCGGTTTTTCTCTTCCGATGCTGTGTTCGTGGAGTTTTTCCAACGGCACCGGCGTTTGCTGCTCGGACAACGTCGTCTGCTTCCGTCGACAGACTCACAGGTTGGATCCACCCGGATCAACGCTGCATCCCGCTTGCATCACGCCTTGCCGCTCACTGTTTTGCCGGAATGTAAACATCGTGGGCTCGCCACATGAATCTGATAAACTACCGACTTCGCTGCACCGTACATTACGCTGTGCTAACTGTGTACCACATGAGAACATGCCGCTTATAGCCACGTTACTTCTAGCGCAATGCGGAAAACGTGAAAAAGGACACAACATCAAGAGAACAAAAAGCTCCTCTGTCCTTTATCACGTCTCGACCACTGCGAAAAAGTAAAATGTTCAGCACTTTATGCACCAACGAACAAATTCTAGGCGCTGCCATGCTGTTTGGCAGAATTCGGCGGTGCTCACAATCTTGCTAAACGCGAAACACAAAATATTTCATTTTCTAGTCAGTTTTGTTGTCAAGAAATGGCGCTACAATCTACTGACTTCCACAATTTCCGCTGATGCCGCGTTCGGATTTTCATACAAGGAGCCTATGGGGAGTTCCCCCCTCTCTCGATCTCCTAGCCGCTCCCTCGCCAGAGGGGTGGGAGGCAGTTCTGACCTCCACCAGCCTGGCCGTTCAGCTCCAGGCCGTACAAAGGGCAGAGGAGGTGGCCATCAGGTTCAGCCTGGCGGATCACCTACCTCCTTAAGTCTGACGACAATAAAGTTGTGTTCTCTCTTCTCTGTCCTTTATCACATCTCCACCACTGCGAAAAAGTAACATGTTCAGCACTTTTAGGCACCAACTCTCCTAAGAACAAATTCTAGGCGCTGCCTTGCTGTTTGGCAGAATTCGGTGGCGCGCAAAACACAAAATATTCTGTTTTCTAGTCAGTTTTGTTCTCAAGAAATGGTGCTACAATCTACTGACTTCCACAATTTCCGCTGATGCCGTGTTTGGATTTTGATACTTGGAGTCTATGGGGAGTTTCGCAACTCGCATGATTGAATAACTCTGCGTTCAAGCGGAAGTGAGAGCAGCCACAGCCTCTTTTTGCGTCATCTCGTGGCGAGAGAAACAGACAGCCATTGTTATATAAAACCTGGTATCTCCAGTAATCACCTTGAAGGGAGATGGGGGCAGAATTGTAGCTCCAAGAAAATAGTGATGCGAAAATTAAAAGGGACACCATGAAGAAGACACACATATGCACGCCCTAAGTGTTCGTATGTGTTTTTTGACGTCCCTTTAGAGTTTCGCACAATTATATTGAAGCATGAAAACCAGTGCTTGAAGCATTGTTCAATGATTGATTTGTGGGGTTTAAAGTCCCGAAACCACCATATGATTATGAGAGACGCCGTAGTGGAGGGCTCCGGAAATTTTGACCACCTGGGGCTCTTTAACGTGCACCCAAATCTGAGTACACGGGCCTACAACATTTCCGCCTCCATTGAAGCATTGTTCAGTCCCGCATTATAGTGCAGCATCAAACAAATACGACGGACGAAAACGGAAAATTCACGAACGAGCGCTTGTTCAAATTTTTTCCCTTCATGCTTGGAAAGAAATAGCGGTGTAAAAGAAATTGGCATGAACTGCCATATCAAAAAACATCAGTATGCATATTTAGCTAGATAGACACAGAACGCAAAATTGAAGTAAAATATGTGTCGACATGCATTCGAAGATACGCATTCTAAGTGAATGTCAGTCCCTGGAATAGGCATAATTCACAGAAGAATGATCCGCGATAAATGTAGCGTAGTGCAAGGCAGTGAAGGATCATGAGTCCCACAATCAACCGAACTTACGTACACAGTGTTCAACAGGATGCCTTTTTTGCCAAATGACGCACACGGACAATCTCATATAGGACGCGCCACTACGAGTGCTTCACTTCTTCCGCAAATACAGAGGGAAATGAAGCATTCCTTAGCCACTTTACCAATGACACATTCATGATACTATCGTCCTTCGATGAAACCGGTCTGCGTGCTCTACAAGCATGCGCCGAAACTGTCTGTATCCAATTTTGTCTATCAGCATTGATACCTCTTTTCTTCATTCTCACAATCTCCGAGGGCAGCTATGTATTGCGTGTGTGAAAACCGCACGTAATGCACGAAAAGAACAATCGCGACCGAACGAACAGCATTCTATTAACGAGACAAGAACTACTGGTACGCGGTGTGACCACCCCCAGAGGACGCCTAAAATGCATTGGTGCGTAGCTTTACGATCTCTGTCGAGTAGCTGCGGACCATTCTTTCTTATTTGGTGAGGCAGTCCAGAGTCGTTCAGGAGGAGTTGATGAGCTTTCAGCTGAGCAACGATGAACACCGTCAACAACACGATGCATTATGATGCCTTTAAGTTGTATGACTTCAGCCTTTGTTGCTCACTGCAAGTCTGCTATGTTGCTTCGTTACTCTAGTTCACTTTTTTCTACTTTTTGTTTCGCTTTATTCGGACCTCTTTCGTCTATTCTTCGTCTTGCTTCACTATGTATATCTGAAAGCCAGAAACGACATTTACCACAAATTTTCTTTTAAACACATGCATAAGCAAATGATAAAGCAAGATGAACAATCAGCAAAAAAAAAGATGAACATCGAAACAAGCCAGTGCGAACTTCCATAATATGTAAAAAGTAGACACGGATAAAACTTTAAAAGAAAAGCCGTCTACAGATGTTGACATGAAAGTGCAATCTTAAGGATGCTTCAGTGAGTCTATGCAGATTGGTTAAAATAACACTACGGATAACCCTTACTTAGGGTTACCAGAAGGCAAAATGTTTCATTTCTCCAAGTCTTGCCCGAGATCAATAGTCCTCGCAACAAAAAAAAATTAAGGCAGCTTGGCTGTAGTGGCACCTAAGCCTGAAAGAAATGCACTGCTGAACAGCCTTATTTTTCTTCTTGGTTTTCTTTTTCTTTCACAAACTACTTTCTTGTTTTTCCCTTGTTTAATCAGTATTTTTATTGCACCTTGCCCTTACTTTAAATATTTTATTTTTTGTCTTCGTCAACTCTTTCTCTTTCTCGCTTGCTTCCTCTATTCAATTTTGAGGCTACACGGAGTGTGTGTGGCTGTCTTTCCCCAGCCATAGTAGTAATGTCCCTCCTTAATGTCATCAGTGCTCATCACCAAGGCGCTCGAAGCACAAGAAGCCTACTCTTCTTCGGTACGAGGGTCTGCTCAGGACGCTACATTTGACTACGCAGTCCCTGGTTTATTTTTAGTTAATATTATCAAACCGTTTTTTAAAACAAAGCGTTTTTATCCTTAACGTTTACAGCTCCCCGTCAGACTACAGACAGTCCTTCCACGCGCTCTTAACTAAAGCCACAACGCTCGCGCGAAACTCTCCGCTTGTTATAGCAGGCGACTTCAATGCCCCCCACCCGTCATGGGGTTACCCCCAGGCAACGGCTAAAGGCACTAACCTCACGCGAGCAATTGACGACTTGTCCCTCACACTCATCACAGATCACCGATTCCCTACGAGACTTGGAACATCGGTACAACGCGACACTACGCCGGACTTGGTATTTACCCGTAACGTCACAGGCCACACCTGGACCAATACGCAGGAAAACCTGGGCAGCGATCACTTCATCATACGAACCGAACTACCCAACGCATCAGCCCCACCCCGTACATTCACGCTAACGGACTGGGATGCCTTCCGCACCCTCCGCAAAAACAACACAAAGGAATACAACACATTCATCGAACTACTCACCTCACTTCAGGAAGACATAGCCAAAACAACGAAAACAATACAAACAGAACTCGAGGTCCCGAGAATGGACCCACACCTCGCACATTTGCTCGAGGCAAAAGCGTCAATACTCGCGCGCTGGAAAACACAACGACTAAACAGACGCTTACGAAAACGTCTATCAATACTGAACCAAGACATTGCCAAATATTGCACGGAGCTCACACGACTCCAATGGCATGAACTCTGCTCGGCGGTCGACGGCCGCATGCGAACTGGGGGTAAATGGAACCTCCTAAAATACATGCTGGACGACTGCGAAACAAAAAACAACCAGAGTCATGCCATAGACCGGCTCCTACACTCGCACAAAAAGATGGGAGGAACAAACTCATCCTTTCTTGAAGAAATCTCCAAACGTCACCTCCCCTTAAACACAGCACAACCCACCGACTACCCAGAAATAGAATGCGAAACGATACCCGAACTCGACGAACCCTTCACGGAGTCAGAAATTCGGGAGGCATTACACAACCTCAACAGCAGATCAGCCCCCGGTCCTGACAAGGTAACCAACCGCCTGTTGCGAAATTTAGACGACCAAGCCATCACACTACTCACAAAAGACATTAATTACATGTGGGAAACTGGCCAGGTACCTGAACAATGGCGCACGGCCACGGTAATCCTTCTCTCAAAGCCAGGTAAACCACTCAACTTCGACAATCTACGCCCGATTTCCCTAACCTCATGCATAGGAAAAGCAGCTGAACATGTCATCCTAAATCGTGTATCGCGCTACATAGAGGATCACGAACTCTTTCCGTTCAACATGGTCGGGTTCCGTCCGCACCTTTCAACACAAGACGTCATGCTATTACTAAAGAAACAGATCTTCGACTCAAAAACGAGAGATGTTCGTGGCATTCTCGCCCTAGACCTCACTAAAGCATTCGACAGCGTCTCACACCGCTTTATACTGGAATCCATTGCCAGCCTTGGTCTCGGTAAAAGATTCCAGGCGTACATTCGTTCTTTTCTGCAAAATCGAACAGCTCAGCTGCATTTATCGCAACTTACATCCGATACTTACACATTAGGTTCCAACGGGACACCACAAGGGGCAGTCATTTCTCCACTCCTTTTTAACATAGTAATGAAGGGACTATCTGACAAACTCCGCGACATCCCAAACATAAACCATGCTATATACGCAGATGACATCACCATCTGGTGCCCGGGAGGCTCATTGGCGGAGTTGGAGCAAGCCCTTCAAACTGCTCTCGATACCACAGAAGCCTACTTAAAAAACACTGGACTTCGTTTGTCGCCCACAAAATCAGAGTTGCTACTGTACCGGCAATCTCGCCAAGGCGTTCGTAACTTAACACCCTTAGGTGATCTACCCATAGCGCTACACGCCAAAGATGGGCAGCGAATACCCCGAGTGGACTCCATACGCATTCTCGGCCTCCTCGTCGAGGCCACTGGCTGTCATGCAAGAACAATTAAACATATCACAGCAAAAACAGAGAACATGTTCCGACTCATTCAGCGAGTCTCGGGTCGTAGACGAGGCCTTGGAGAGGCCAACCTTCTGCGCATATACCACGCGTTCCTAATGAGTCACATCAATTACGTCGCCTCTGCCCACAACTGGACGAAGGTAGAAAAGACGAAACTAAACACACTCATGCGCAAAAGCATTAAACAAGTCCTTGGTTTGCCTCAAAACACGAGCACTTCCCGTCTCGACCAACTAGGCATGCACAACGGCATCGATGAAGTGATCGAGGCCCAGACCACGGCCCAAGTGATCCGCCTCTCCTCCTCCAAGGCAGGCCGCCGACTTCTAAGCGAGGCCGGCATGTCCCCACACCCCTGCCTTGAACGCGCAGTAACCCTCCCCAGAGTTGTCCGAGCTACTTACATGGTAACCCCATTTCCGCGAAATGTCCACCCACAACACAACGAAGGCAGACGGCTGGCCCGCGCTCGCGCGATCCTAAACCGTACCGCCGCGAATCGCAACTCTACCGCATTCGTCGACGCAGCGCAATACGGTAACTCCTCCTCTTTCGCACTCGCGGTAGTAGATGGCGACGGAGCCCTACGCTCAGCCGCCTCGGTTAGGCTATCAACAAGCGCCATAGCCGAACAAGTTGCTATAGCTTTAGCGATGACCGACCCCTCACTCACTAATGTCTTCACAGACTCTCGCGCCGCCATTCGGGCTTACGAAACCGGCAACATCGCTCCAGAAGCAGCCCGCATTTTACAAACACGGAAATATACGGGCTCGCACTACCTCTCTTGGTTCCCTGCCCACATGGGCAAAGACGTTCACCCACAACAACCCAACCTCAACGAAATGGCTCATGATCGAGCACGAGAACTGACCCGCCGTGACGATCAATCAGCCACCGAAGAGCTGGGCCCAGACGTGCAGTTTAATGACCCACTACTCACCTTCCATGAAATTACCTCCCACTACCGACACAACAGAAGCCGATACCCTTTACCCCATTCAAAACTAGAACGCGCGCAAGAAGTAGCCTTTAGAATGTTACAAACGAGATCGTACCCATCACGGGGCCGACTCAGCCATTATAACTCAGACATAAATTCACAGTGCCCAGATTGCACAGAAGTGTACTGTTCACTCGCGCACATGCTCTGGCAATGTCCCGCGTTACCTCAGGGACCTCTCACCAGTGAGTCCGACTGGGAGGAGGCACTCAGGAGCCCCAATCTCCGAAACCAACTTAAGGCAGTCCAGAGGGCCCAAGAACTGGCGGAACGCCACCACGTTCCCGCCCCGACTCGGGCGTCGCCTACGGTAGCGGCTGCTAGGATGTCCCACGTGGGCACCCTGGTGGCTTAAACTCCTCAGGACCATATATTAAAGTTCTTGACTGACTGATATTATCAAGGTGCTCGAAGAGCGAAAGGGAGAGCAGGTTTATTAGGTGCACACTCACAATGCTACATCTGTCTATGCTCTACACGGTATTATCTGCGTTATGCACCAAGCAAAGGCGCCAGCATATGACAGACCGACCCTCGAAGATGTTACGCACTTAATAGAAGCTTTCGAAAAAGTATAGGAGCGGTACCCCAGAAGCAGAAAATGATCACATATTTTAGGTTTCACTTTCTGTCATGTCGCAGATATTGTAATACTACAACACGACTTCACATTACTCTGCTTTCAAAAATAGGCTTATCCTCAAATGAAGAAGCTGTTTTAGGCGTCAGTGCGTCAGGTTCGGTATACTATCACAAGGATGTCTTTGATGCTGCGTGTGATTCCATTATAGCTAGTAATCGAGTACCATTTTATTCTTGTATATAAAAATATTCATTATTGAAGTAAAGTAATGTTCATCTAATCTCTTAAAATTGTTCACACCGGGTTAATGCGCCAGTCCGGAATACAACCTCGATAGCATAATACTTGTAGTCTTCACCTGATGCGTTACCCACTATTGCCATTTCATTAGTTATCATTAAACCACCTAACAGTTTTCAAATATCAATCTAAAATTTCAACGTCCCATTTTCGGCCCATCCCCCAGAGTGGGTTCGTGCCACAGATTGAACGAAAATCTAAGCGAAACAAAACAAAATTCAAGTTTCTTAGAGGTACACAGTTCACCAAGCGGAAACAATTATTGTAACACAAAATTATAACATCAACATTTGAGTGCGAAGTACCAGGAGTTATGTCGACAAGTCAAGAAAGACGTTTGCTCGTGTTCCATGGTAATTCAAGGTGTCGGAAGCCTTTGGGATGAATTAAATTTTTTTTAGTATGAAGTCTTCAGAAATCAAATGTACCCCAATCTCGATCGGTACTAAGAAAGTAGTTTAGGAAGGCTAGTTGAAAATGAACTGAATATGAGCGAATGAACACATTAATAACGATTTCTGTGGACGTGCTAACTTTTGGTAAATTTCCCCGCTTCAGGCGCGCTGGTCGGCCAATATATATATATTTCCATGAAATGTCAGCGTTGAAAGTGTACCGGCATTATTTTTAAAAGATTGCGCATACACCTAGATGGGAGATTGCTCGGCATTTTGTCGGGTGTGGTGTTGTTATTCTGTCACCTACTGTTATTAGCAGTGCATCTAATACAATGACTGTATTTTGTGTTTAAAGGCGTATTGCTTCCTGTTGTTGTCACTGCCACTAACCCTGGCTATACAAGAGTGTCCGTGACATGGCACAAGTTGTCCATTTTTCCAACGCCGTGCTTTATAGACCTGCTCTAGCACCGCTTGTTCACCTAAAGACATGGCGACAGCACAGCGTGGCCTAATCAGAACAGCTGGCCCATAAATAACAATCCACTGTGAAAGAAGTAAAGATGCAATTTCATGCAACGTAATTTCATGCTGCGTAATGTAGGCCTGTGCCGCGACACAGTGTTTGCGTAGAACAAAATAACCTACCCGTGTTAAAGATTCATGTTTCCATTACAGAATCCCACAAGAACCGGCTCGAAATCACCAGGAAATGAGCCACCCTGAGAAATTTTCATCACCATAAAGCAGGAAAGAGAGGAGCTTTAGTCGAACTGCCTTGAATATTTTATTCGTGTCCCAGTTGTCGAAACAGCTTTCTGAAAAAAAAGTGTGAGTTGCATGTATACTTGACAAGACACTGCCCTTCTTGATGCTGATTTAGAGTTGGTGGGTGCAGTAATCACAACTTGATGAAAGAAAGCAGGAGCTCCATACAGACAATTTACATAAAAGCAACAGATCACGCAAAAAAGGGTATTATTGGTCAAAATATTCACCAATGATATAAGTATTAAATCGAATAATAAAGCAGCATAGATATAGGACTCAATAAGAAGTCAACAACTGCATCACATCGAGCAATAATTACGGTCACGTTGTAGAGAAGGTTGCCTCAAGATTTTTTGTCATGAAAACTTTGTTGGTCCCCAAAAAACCCGTCATACGCAAATTATTCTCTGTGCATACCAAATTACTGCATTTCAGTTATTACAGACGTCCACTGTACCATCAATAAAATAATTGTCCCAGAGATCTTGCAGTTCATTTACGATGCATCTGCTGCATTAAAAATGATCAATCTCTTCCATGAATTCCCCTGTCGAGTTTTTCAAAACCGTCATTAGGACGCAGGGTGCTCGATCATTGTGTCTGTTGAGATCTACTGAATCTAACTGCCAAAATATGTGCTAACGTAGATGTAGATGTAAATCCCAAACTTGTGGCTGACACCTACCCTGGCTGGGGAATCGGTCAAGAATCGGGTAGCTTAACAAAAAAAGAGATGTATATATTTAAATACTGGCGAAAAAATTTAGCAGAAATATTGATTTTCTTGTAAATTATCCTTGAGAAGAAGTTTGAAGAATTAGTTCCTACTGAATGAGCAATACATAATTAATATCAAAGAAAACTTTTATAGCCTACATTAGTTTACGCGAACCTCTTGGTATTGAGTTTTTATTTATTTGGAATATACCCACAGCGCCATCTTAGGCATTATTGCGGGAAGCCCAGTGCCTCATAGAATGAATCTGCAGTCGTGCGGCCAACTAAATAAGCTGGTAACACATTCTATTCGACAATGGCTTGCATGAAAAAAAAAATGCTTAAAGGGAATCGTTCTGGGGTTGCATGATCATACTTTAAATTTGTGGTCATGACGAGAGGATTGATAATGCGCTGGTTTTACATATTCTGAAAGATTAATGCCTATTTTTTGTTATAGACTTAATATTATAGTTTCAGTCTAAGAATACGTCCTATTAGGTAAATCTCTTAGACTGTGCAATGAAATCTTGCACGGCCACGTACAGTTTCGCGTTGCTGTGCTCTAGGTTATGTGCACCTAGGGATAGCAAATTTGACATTGTCAAAGCTAAGCCAAGTATTCGTAACAGCATTTCTAGTGATACCTTTCTTGATGTTGAAAACTTCCTACAAAAGATCAAAAAGTACTCTACAGTTTCCTCTTCTCTCAGAAAAGAACAAAGTGGGGAGGAAGTCAAGCCTGCATGCTCTAAACAAATAAAAATTTAATGGATGAATACGACAGCGTAATCGAGTGACTACAACTTACATGTGTCGATTATTACGCGAGGAAGTTTGCCAGGATGTCATTAGATATTTGAAATGCAGAAAAGTTTTTAAGATGGTGTAGAGAATCCTCGCATTAACGTTTGCCTCTGAAATGTTGAAGCTAGTATAAAGGATGTTGTATGGGTAATATTGATAGCTGGTCCGTCTAACGCTGTTTTCGTTAGTGCATCAGCTGTTCCAAATAGAGTTACGCCTCTATGCCCGGCACCCCTACTAATAGCACCTGGGTTAAGTGATATGGTACTAGGGAGTTGAATTCACCTAATGCTTTCGAATCACCGGATGCCGCGAGAGCACTGCAGACCGACCAGGAGTCCGTTATTATTAAAGCAGAATTCATTGCTGTTGTCAGTTTTTGAAGGTGTAATACTACAGCTAAAAATTCTGCAAAAAAGATAGGTGTGTAATCTGGAATTCAGAAGGAAAAGGACCAGTCTAAAACACCGCATAATATACTGATGCCACTCTTCGTCCGTCACAATGATGACAAAATATCGCATTGAAAATTGAAGTGCAATTCTTTCTTTGGCACCTCCTATTTTGCAAGCAATAAAAGATCACTTGACATGCGATCTTGCAGTCTGCTGGTTATTATTCATCAAAATATTGGGGATGAAGTAGCTATAAAGTGTTGTCGGTCCACACCTAATGCAATACTAAAAACAAAAAAATTGCGTAATTTGCAAAGTTGCAGAACGATCAACAGACGATCAGTATAGGTGACTGGTCGGAAACTTCACTTTTTGGGGGGCGAAGTCACAGGAGGTGCACTGATACATCATCCCCGGATGCAGTCTTCTTTAAAGAAGTATTGCGAAAAAAAACATACCAGTTTTGCAAAATGCCATGGGAACAAAACCACTGCAAGAGCTACAAGACCACGAAATGTAAGTCCTGACAATAATTACAAACATGTCATGATTTTCATGTTATAACTAGTCAACTATGTTCTTTATACAGTAATGTTACGCCATAACAAGTTTGGTATTGATACCATAATTGAAATGGCCAGGAGAGCTAAAAGTCGTAGACCACCAGATAGATAGATGGATACGCTCAAAGTCGCCGAAGTTCGCTAAGAAATGCTTCGCGTTTAAAAGAAAATGAACAGAATCGTGATTGTTTTTGCAGCCTTCTCTGCGTTGGTGGTGCCAGGAGAAGTAATGAAGATGGGACGCAGAAATCACACAAATTACTAGCTACGAGGTAGTAAGAAAAACTTCTATGCCTTCGCGACGACAAGCTGTAGCTTTTCAAGGAAACCATTCAAAGTGGCAACTATATATTGCTCAGAGAAAACTGTTGCCTCGTTATTGGTATTTCTGTAATATTGTTCATAATCACAGAGCTGGGAAGTTGTCACAGAACGAGCGCTAAAAATGGGCGCGCCGCCAAATTCTTGCGATAACGCGCGCGAGAGAGGCCAGGAGGTCAAAAGAAAAAAAAAGAAAACAAACATCCAAGGCTCCCCGGGCGCGCACTCTCCCCTCGGAAGCGTGGCTTCGCCGACGAACCTCCTCACCCCACAACGGCGGCCGAGCAAGCACCGGATTTTTCTAGAACGAAAGAGGCGTGGTCACGCCGGGTTGAGTCATTCATCGCGGAGGGCATTCGTACAGTCTCGCGCCTCTCCCCAGCCTTCCCTGCGTATCGCGCCGACGAAATGACGAGAACTTTCTGGAATGTCGTGTGGAAGGTATTTAATCGAGCGGCCGAGACGAGAGATCAGGAGAAGACGGAAGTTAGCGCCAGAGTGCGTAGGGATTCCGCCGTGTAGTCGGCGAAGGTTTTGTCCGTAGCGACGAAGCAGGAGATGAAGAGGATTTTCACCTGAGGGGTGAAGGCTCGAGCTACAGGCAAGAGAGTGTGTTTACTGCTATCAAGCGAAGACGCGTGGCGACAGCTGCGTGTGTGAAGCCGACGTGTTCGGGCGAAGAAGTTTGAAGCTTGGAGAGTGGCCAATTGAAGACGCGAGGTTTCCTGGAAGAGAAACTTCAGGGGGCTGCGGAACGACAACAACGCTGGACTTTGAGTGAGTGACTCTCGGAAGAGTATCATCTAGACTTTTGTTCCAAGAACTTTGGACTGAATAGGTTTTCTATCTCTTTAGTCTTTAAGTGTCTTGGTTGTTCAATGCATGCGACTGCATTGTAGTGCGTATTGTTGTCTGTGTCCGTTGTTTCGAGTGTGGCTGATTGTACTGTGTAGTACGTTGTTTGATTGGTGACATAATGTATGCAACTATTGTGGAGTGTGCATTCTCGTGTGTTGTTTTCAATCTGCCATTATTGAGAATATAACTTTGTTTATCAACTCTCGCCTCTGACTTGTTCTTTGGGCCACAGCCGGCGTCCGCTGGCGCGCCAAAAAGGACCACTTCTGAATTGTCCACGCTTTCGTGGTGCGGTTCGGGGGGCCGATACTTCGGCCCTTGGAATTAGCCCGGCCATCGCCTCCCTAATTAACGGGGCCGGTGTGACAGAAGTCAAGGGCGTTGACACATAAAGCAAGAATAACCTACAGCACGATTATTGTCCCTGAAAAGAACGCACTGAGCTACAGCAACGTTATCGCTGGGAAAGAGCGCTTCGTGCAGTCAAGTTCAAACAATAGAGAAGAAGCAAAGCCGAGATACTAGGATTGAAAAGTATATACGCAATTCGATTTATCGTCATCTGGAAATTCCCGGAGTAGCAACTGAAATCAATCATTCAAGTCTCCTACGTGAGCTGGTGCTAAAGTGTCACAGTGTGATGTATCGTTGCGCCCACCATAAGGTAGCCGCATTGTATTCTTTTACAGCCACCTTTATTCTGTTTACTTGTCTGGACCTTTTCTTTCCTAATGTTTTTGGGTTTCACTTTTTTTCCGTTGTCGTCGTACCTTCGTGCTTCACTTTAAGAAAGAATCCGATTCTCTACCACTTCTATCTTCCACAAATTCATAAGCAGGGAATGAAAATTACAATTACACTCCAATAATGTGCTCTGATTTCATGACGTCGGGGTTAGTAATGATGCTGCATGCATATGAACCGTCCTGCCACTTTGAGAATCTTTGAGGGCTTTGAATTGTAGGTCAATCAATTTCATATTGGGAAATTATCTTAACTAATGGCTGGCTACAAGCGGTGTTATAGTTAACGCCTTGTTAATCGCCGAATTCAAGAAACGAAGCTTTGTATATTATCTGGATACTGGCGATGACTTGATGGTTATCGCAAAGAGCAGGCGACGTTGAATGGTGACAAAAACAGTTTACGTTAAGCTGTTTACCATACTATAATCGTGTGGAAGCCTCCACTTCATCGTGTGGAGTTGTGTGGAAGCCTCCGAATCATGTCCTAATCTGTTGACAATAGACCAGCCAATTCATACGATTCGCCTGCCATATGATTTGGAGGCGTTCGAGTAAAATAGTTGAGATAAGTGAGCTTCACTTCAAGACAGCAGATGCACATGTGAAGCTCCATTCTGTTTAGCAGAATTTTCATATGACATGTTACATTTGAACACTTTCAAGTGTCATTATGTGGCAGCCTGTCTGGATTTATTTGGCCATATCCGATGTATGGAATAACCATTTCATTTTCGAATTTTCTTCTGGGGCTCTGACAGAGGCTTTCTCGTTGATGGTCAGCTGTGAAAAAGCACACCTTGTGAGGGTGAAACAATATGAAAGCTGTTCAGCTGTTCACAATTCAGGAACACTCTGAGAAAGTATGAGGAACGGCCCAAAGGAATGAAGGGACCATTTCTGAACTCCACGTACATAGACTGTATCGAAACACCCGACTTGCCCACCTGCCAAATGGCTGCTTAAATGATGGACAGAGTCCAGCATACTTTCATCACTACCTGTGGACGACTTGTAAACAGGGTAGCCACTGTGTAAACGTCATGGTATCAAACTCCTATCAAAGTTTAATCGGTTTCTGTCACTCCCCCAGTTTGTATGCAGAATAATTTTAAATGATTTCATTGTTTGCCAGACGCTTCTGCTTTAAATGGAATATGTGCAGGGTAAAAAACGCCAGGCTTCCGCGGTAGACGTAACACTGTCACAGCGAAATCTAAAAGAGCGGCCTTTTATAGCCTTTTTGAAACGCTTATTGAGTAACTACTGCTAGCACACTTGCTTATTACGCACTAGGGCATTAATAATAAACATTTGGGTAGTAGGCTGGCACTCGCTGTCCTATTTCTTGTTATTCGTCTGAGAAGCGTGGTATCCGCTAAACACTTGCAAGGAATTTTCTGCCAATTGTCCATGCAGTGGCTGACGACGATGAGGAATAATGGCTGAAGTGGGTATGCGCCACCGTTAATAGGGAAACAAGAACAACCTTTTTTGATGGTTTGGATCATTGGACGGCCCACTCGTTACGCTATTCGGATTGTGCGATGACTAGTTGTTCTTTGGCTGTTGTAAGACGCTTTATAAGTCGTATTAATGCGATCGCTTTCCAGAGATTAAGCCTGCCTAAGGCAAGTTTGACAACAAGTCACAAGCACTGGTGTAGAAAACAGGAACATGAGCTCCGGGCAGAGGTAAATGATTAGGTGAAAATTGAAGCATAAATCACGGCCTTATTTACACATCGACTGCAGGTTGTCAAAAGCAAAATTCCATATCTTGTAGAAGATAAGTATAAAGGCGCTGTTAGACACACAAGAGCTGAGAGATTCCTCGTGGGTGAAGCCCGACAAAGCTAGCCTAATCAGATGAAAAGGCATAAGCGCGAGCTCACGACATACTTCAGATAAAATTGATTGGTAAAATATTGAGAGAACAAAAGATATCATGAAAGCTTTTGAAAGCTACTATCAAGAATCGTTTCCTTATCGCGAGCCAAAGAAGCCGGGTTTTGTAGACGAGTTCTTGATAGAAGTGCTGACACTTGATGCGGAGGACACAAATTTGTTGGAAATGACTATTAGTATACGGGAAATTGAGAAGGCTTGGTGATCTTGGCATGGACAAATATACCGGTCCAGATGGCATTATTGCCGTCTTTTGCAAGGCGTTCAAGAAGAATATGGCCGCAGTATTGCATAAGGTTTTTTCAGCAGCGTCTTTATATCTAGAAAGTCTGCATTCATCGTTTAATCGTGCGCACTTTGTGCTGATTCCTAAAGGAAAAGAGCAACATGTTTTACGCAAAGCGACAGGATACAGGCCAATAACGCTAACAAACTTACATTATAAGGTGTTTATGAAACTTCTGGCTAGGAGGTTGCAGGGAGTTGTGTACAAGTTGGCTGGGCCAAATCACACTTGCGGCATCAAGCGTAGGAGCATATTTATGAATATTCATGTCGCAAGGAGCACTTTGGTGTATTGTGACGCTGCACTTCTGAAAGTAGCCATGTTACAAATTGAACTAACCAAGGCTTTCGACATTGTTCCACACAATATACTCTTCGCGCTAGCTGAGTACGTTGTTTTTGGTGCGATCATGTGTAAATGTATTAGATTGGCATACATAAGTTCAACCATAAATTTAATTGTAAATGGAGAACTCTCACAGTGCATACAAGTACTTTCCCCCGTGCTCTAGGGGTGTTCTTTTAGTCCTTTCCTTTTTGCACTATTTTTAGAACCACTGTGTCAGAAAGTGAATCACCACGAAAGGATTAATGGTTTCAGGTTACAGTCATGTTAAGTGCGTGTTTTGGAATACGCCGACGATATTGCCTTTTTTGCTGTTGATAGAGGGAGTGTCACTTCGTTATTTAATATCACTGAAAGGTTTTGTGGCACGAGTAGAAGCTTAATGAACAAAGAAAAAAAGGGTCGGTTTATGGTATAGTAATTGCGACCTCAGCCTAGTTCCTTTAAAAATATTCAGTGATTCACGATACCTAGTCGTTACCTAGGGGTATCCAGACAGTGAAGCGTCTTGGCTTAAAAAGGCTGAGGAACTGCGCGCGACAGCCGAAGGATGGGGTGGTCGTGACTTATCAATTTTCTCTTGGTAGCTGTATGTAACATCTTTGTGGCTGCTAAAATTGTGTACGTTATACAAGTACTTAGTTGTACGCGTAAAAGCATTTATATTATACGCAGAAAATTAGCCATGTTCATCTGGAGCTCTACATGGCAGCGAACATCCAGAACGAACCTGTTTCGGCGTTTTAAGCAAGGAGGGCTGTCTTTGTGCCATCTGTTTCTTAACCAAGAAATATCACATCTTCTGCTAATACCACAGAGATGTTTTTGTGTTCTTTATTTTAAACAACGCTATTACACCACATGCCTGGCTTATTTGCATCTTCAGACAGGGGAGAACGACACACCTTGTCACCGTTCTTGCGCAAAGTTGTGTTCTCATATCGTTTCTTGAAAGCAAGGTTTTCGATAGATTACCTGGGTAAAGTGAGAAGAAAGCGCCTTATGAAAGACTTAATGCAGAATATTTTTCTTGTGCCCATTTATCGTTCAAAGTACGAAATATCATATTGACAAGACGTAATAAAGTGAGTGAAAAACATGTGGACAGCACCAAATGTTAAGCTTTCTTTTTGAAACTGCATACGGGAACCTTGCCAGTGAAAACGTAGCTTGAAGAGAGAGGGATGTATGTACCATGGGGAAGCAGCTGTCTCCTGTGTAACAAACCTGAGACCATTGAAAAGATATTTAATGATTGTAAGAATGCCATTTTTGGGGCAAATATTACAAAAGACTTTAAAAAAAGATTTATATCTCACTCCACAGGTAATTCGTTTTTCGCCCTTTGATAGTTCTGTGCAACATTTGGACGTTTTTTTCTGACTTGGTTTTCTTTCGGTTAGGTGTGGCCTGCTATCGTACAGACGCTGTGATGTAAGAGTTCTATCCGTTTATGAGTGTTTCGCGGAAGCTGTGATACAAGTGCGAGATGTGTATAGGACTACCGACTATATTGAAGATGTAATTTCTTTGTTTGATGCGTTAACACACATGAAGCACATGTGATATGCGATTGTCAGAATAACTTCACGTGTCGTCAATAAGGCTAAAAGAAAAAAAAAAGAATCGGTGTAGCTCAGTGGTAGACTACTGGCCCGCCACCCAGCGGACCCGGTTTCGAGCCCTAATGTGCCTTTGGTACTAGGCCGTGCCTGCCTAAGGCAAGTTTGACAAAATGTTACAAGCACGGGCGTAGTTCTGTAGTAGAATATTTGGCTTGCACCTAGCAGACACGGGTTCAAGCCCCACTGTGTCATTGGTGCAAGTTTTTTTTTTTTTCACGCCATGAAGTTGTGGACAACGGCGGCGGCAGCGGACAACAACTGTGCGTGACCCGAAAAGTGATCGCAAACAGCTTTCGCTGTAATAAAACGTAGCCTGAAAATACTGTAACATGACTAAAAAGTCACAATTACTCTACAAATGAGCAACTCGAGAGGTGCTTTCCTTAGTGGTCTGTTATATGATTGAGTATAGGCAAAAATTGAAAGTTTATTTGAATTGTACGTTACCCTTTGATAGAGGCTTTAGGAGTCATCTACATTTCGTTCGAAATAGCTGTGACGTTTTCGAGAGATTGTCGTCTCATTCTTTTCGCATGTCACAATTGAAGAATTCGATAGATTTACGCTTGCCTGCCAGTGATTGACAACGCCCAGTGCTGCAAAACTGAAATTTAACCAAGTTCGCAATCTCCGGTAATGACGCACCCTACCTGTGGTGGCAAATGATTGGGGGGGGGGGAGCAAGCTTCTGAGAGAATTTCTTTCGTTCAAGAGTTTTTCATAATAACTGTAAAATTGAGCGATATATACTAACGAAGCTACAATGAACACAATGTTGATAATCTGTGTGCTAAAAGATGCCAGCAACATGTGACATAAGGAAGAATTGAAATTTTGTTGATTGATTGATTGATTTGTGGGGTTTAACGTCCCAAAACCACCATTTGATTATGAGAGACGCCGTAGTGGAGGACTCCGGAATTTTTGACCACCTGGGGTTCTTTAACGTGCACCCAAATCTGAGTACACGGGCCTACAACATTTCAGCCTCCATCGGAAATGCAGCCGCCGCAGCCGGGAATTGAACCCGCGACCTGCGGGTCAGCAGCCGAGTACCTTAGCCACTAGACCACCGCGGCGGGGCAATTGAAATTTTGTTGCAGTATAATGTGTTCCCATTATGTTTTCAGTGAACTGCTTGAGATTCTTGTGCTCAGAGTCAGGTGCAAGTTGAAGAATCCCAAGTGGTCGAAATTTCCCGAGCCCTCCATAACGTCACCTATCATATTCACATGGTCGTTTTGGAAGGTTAAATTTCTAAATATGTTTATTATGTTGTGTTTTTGTACTCGAAGGTGTATATGTATTTTTTGTTCTAAGGTATATATGTGCTATTGTATGAAAAAAATTATAGAAAACATAGTAATTTGTGAGAATTATGTTTCAACAATGTGTTTTCACTTGAACAACTTCGCTCAATCAAAGCGAATCTTCTTCCTTGCAGACAAGAACAGAACAGTGAATAGAAACCTGAGTGCTCTTCACAAACGTAGAGGAGGCAGGTAGACGCCATTGGTGCGCTCATCAATTACATCTTCACAATAAAAAGGGCACAGATAATCATACAAGTTCAGCCTTTGAAGTTTCATTTGTGAACTGACTTGGAAAAGCGTCGCCTAGTTTAAAACAGAATGAATGTTCCACGGCGCGCTTTCAACATAGTTTTATACATTTTTTCTGAGGCCCCTTTCTGACAGGTCTCCTACGGCACCGTAGCTTCATGTGGTATAATACACTTTTTCAACAGTAGGAACCACCACAAGACAGATATTTTTTGAACGAATACATCAAACCAGCTTCTGGCCCATCCAGAGCTAGTAAAAGAGCATTATCTTGTGAGATGAAAGTGTTAGAATACAGTAAAAATACAATTAAAATATTGGACTCAGAAATGAGAGCTTGAGGACACACCAATATCAACGGTGTGTTATGCGCAAAGTTTTATAAGCAAAGTGGAGATTATTGCGTAGAAAAGAACAAAAGAGAACTAAATAGGAGCTACAACTCGTCGAGGAGGTCACCTCGACAGCCCTCTGTAGTTGAAGAAAGGGCAATTAAAGCAGATAAACAAAGTAAACATGCGAATAGAATTAACGCGGAAGTAAGTAAGAAAGAAAGAAAGAAAGAAAGAAAGAAAGAAAGAAAGAAAGAAGAAAGACAGAATTAAGGAAGGAAAGAAAGAAAGAAAGGAAGAAAAAACAAATCCGAGCACTGAGATGCAACGCCAGCCGTTTCAGGAACGGTTGAGAGCAAAACTAAATAACTCAACGCATAATCATGGAGTGAACAATTATGAGCGGGTCAAAGCTTCGAAGGGTTCTATCAGCAAACCGTGAATCCTCCGCAGGTGAAGTCTGTCTGTCCGTGTGTCCACATGTTCGTCTGTCAGTATGTTTCTCTGCTCGTCCGTCTGTACCTTCGTCCATCCATCTATATCGTGAACACTGGAAGTACCACCATTTTTATCATATATTCATCACATACAAGTACCACCATATAGCGAACATTCCGAGGACTAAAACGAGGGCTACTAAATACAAGAGACGGACTAACCACACCCTAAATAGCTTCGCCTTTAAAATAGCCGAATCTTCCCGGGGTAAAAAATTGACGCATTGTATAGTCTCATGTGGTAAGGTTGAAACCTTGTGCTTTTTTTTCTTTTCTTGCTCCTTTCAAGCCGCTGCGACGCAGTCATATACAGCGATTCTCCTTCCCTATTGCAGCAGTAGTTTGTCGCCGCAGGAGAAAAAAAAAGAGAACAAACATGCAGGCTCCGCTTGCACCGGATATGAAATGGAGAGAAAGGAAGGACGGCTTCCTACATCTGAAAAGGAAACAGTATATTCAGTGGCATTCCGGAGGCCAATACTAGACAATTGCTCCCAATGAGGACTATCAAAACAGGAAATGAATCCACGTGAGACAAATTACTTTGACCACAATGTACAGTATTTATTGAGCCTGTAGAAGTTTGCTATTTATCTTCGCTTCAACTCCGCATCCAATTACCATTCGCTTATCTTTAAGAGTTATCCGGTTCACTTGACTTCCGTGTCTTTTTCGTGGTTATGGTGGGATTATTCTTGACTTAGCAGGGTGTTCAAGTTTTAAAGAGCTGAAGTTAAAAGTTCAGATGAAGAAAAGCAGGAATGTTTTCTTTATTTTTTTAACCACGCTAAAACTTGCAAAAAGAAGAGAGGGCTTGCAAAGACTTGACGTAGCTCGATGTAGAAATTTCGCAAGCTGTATTCAGCTGAGCCGGTAAATGAACGCAAATAACTCTGCTAAGTTCCAAGCAGTGCTACTGCTGTATCTCCTAATGCTCTATTATTATTATATCTGTGCTAATATATTCAATAAATAGCCTCATGACAGCTGAACTGCGTAAAAGATTTGAACATTTCACTTAATATTAGGAATACATTATTGTTGACCAAAAATGTGTCATTGAAGACATCTTTTCGAGACTTTATTTGAAGAAATATACAATGAAGGATAGAGCCGGAATCAGAATCTAAGTGCATCATATTTTACAGCGAAAGGTCTTATGAGAAGCCAACTCGGGTCACGCGTCACTGTTGTTGTCCGCCGCCGGCACCGCCGCCACCGCTGTCCGTAACCACATCGCACGAAATTAAAAAAAAAACACCTAGCGTTAATAACACATTCGGGCTCGAACCGAGGTACACTGGGTGCCAGCCTAGTATTTTACCACGGAGCCATTTTGTTTTCTTTCATGCATGAAATCATCACCAGTAAAGTACACACAACATACTTCACCAGAAGTCAGGCAAACACACACAAGCGTCAAGAACGGGAAGCCACTCCGGAACGAGGTCAAAAGTCTCAACAACACTGCACACTTGAGCAGCTTATTCTCGGAAAACAGATCTCGTCTACCGTGGTGGCTAGGCGTGTCTATCAATCATATGACTTTTCTATAGTGAAGAAAGTCCCAACAGCATAAACAGGTCATAAGGGGTATTATCAGTCAGACTCTTTTTGAATAGGAGGAACCTAATACCATGAGTTGTGATTAGAAGTTCTTTTCCTAATGTTCTTTTTAGAATGTCCCAAAAATACAAAGCGTCACGACAATAAATTAAACAGTGCTCGGGTTGGTTGCAGAGTATATAACTCACTGTCCAGGGTACGTATACTGATTTTTCATTCAGCCAAGTTTTCACTGGCAGCGTGGAAGTGTGCAGTTTTAAGAAAAATGTTCTCGATAAAGGGGATATCCACATTCTCTGTACACAAAATAATACATCGTGACGAGGCTTTTGATAAACAGGTTCGGGAAAAAGGTTATTCGCAAGTGCAGCGGATAAATTTGTTCCGTCAATAGTATACAAATACTCTAAGCTAAACCTGGCTTTCATACAATAAGCAGTATCAACAAATTCTTTTAGGACAACGCCAATTCCTTAGCAACGCTGGATGTCACTTGAATAAAACGAAGTGGTAACATAGACGGTTACGAAGAACCGCTAAAAGCAAAGGGTGGTACACATCCTTGAGGTAAACAAAAATTGCAACACCAAATATCGCACAAAAAAGCACAAGGCCGAGTCCACCCTTTTCAAGCGGAAGAAAAAGATTGACTCTTCTCATGGGCTCCCAAGAAAAGCTCCAAATAAAGCAGGCAAATATGCTATGAAAGGCTTGAATGTGCACACGAGAGCAGTGCTACACCTGCAGAGTATACATAAGCTTTGATGCAAGGAATATATTGCCCGCGTTCGCTCTGGCAAAAATGGAAAGCTTCCGTCCGTGCCATATTGCCACCTTTCAGCGGATTGTTGTTATCGCAGCAGTCCAGTGTGCGCCACTGTTACGATAGTTATCAAGAGGCGCACCAAGGTACTTCATACGAGTCACATTCCAATAGATATTTGCGAAGATCGAAGGAGTTTGGGCCCCCATGCCTAGCCAAAATCCACTACGTTTATCAAAATTTATGCTGGCGCCAGCGACTTCACAGAAACGTAAAGTTGTGTTGACTGCTTCTTGAACGCTGGATTTATCAGCGCAAAAGAAGGAAATGTCATCTGCATAAGCTAGTACTCATCTTCCTCAGCATCATATCGGTAGCCTGTTATGCTAGACTTTAGAAGCGCACTTAAACCAAATGGCTCCAGATAAATCGCAAAAAGCAAAGGCGAGAGCGGACAGCCCTGACGTACAGATGAATTTAACTCTATTATATTGGAAAGTGTGCGATTTACAATGAGCCTAGTTGTGCACTTCTTATAACAGAGTGAAATACCATCGTACAGTACAGCACCCTACTGCAGGTATCTTAGGAGCCGAAACAAAAACGCATGCTGTACCTTATCAAATGCTTTTGCAAGGTCTATTTGAAGGAGGGCTACTTGGTTCATGCTGCCATCAATACACTCAAGAACTGAACGTGCATGTTTGTCTGTGTAGAACGACCACGAATTCCACATGTTTGGTGGTCACCTAAACATTTAGTAATTACTGTCTGTAGCTGACTTAACAATTTATCAAATATTTTGTAGTCAACATTACATAACGATATAGGCCTATATTCGTTAACGCTCTTTGATGCTTCAGGATCAGCACTTTTTGGGATTATTGTTGTGTGGCCCTTATGAAAAGGAGGAGAAAGTTCACCACCTTCATAAGCCTCTTTAAAAAGTTGCTCAAGGAAAGGTATCAGAAGTTCCTGAAAAGCTATGTAAAATTCGCCACTAAGGCCATCAAGGCCAGGAGTTTTGTTCTTCTGCAACGTTGTTATTGTAAATGTAATAACCTTTCTGGTTATGGGCCCATCTACATTGAGTCTCGCATCATTTTGTAACTTAGGCACACGGGCAATGAAGTGGTCAGCTTGTTCCTCAAAATTCTCCTGAAGCTCAGTTGCGGTGAACAAAATTTTGCAATAATCTTCACACGCGGCTCTTATTTCACATTTCTCTGTGCAAAGAAAACCCCGCGAATGAATTTACAGTATCTGTTTAAAAAGTGCATGTCTCTTTTCATCACCGAGAGAAGTTTAGTGGGTTCCTTTTCAGTGAAATGGCTAGCACGGGAACAAATCTTTGCTTTTCTGTTTAAATATGTGTCATGTTTTTGTATCTGTGCTCGAATCACATTTATATCGTCCACGTACAATCCCGGCTGTTGACTTTCGAAAGTATGGACCTTATGAAGTAAATCCTAAAGACAGCGTGTTTCAGCTTTTTTCTTTCCGTTATTTCACATGAAAATATAATTGCCTGATAATTAACTCTTTAATTGAACCTTTTCCATTGAGCGAAAATTGACAGCTGTTGACACTGTGTTACCTCTTGTGCCGATTCTCTAACTGTTTTAGCAAAACAATCTTCGCGCAACAACTGTAAGTTGAGCTTCTATAGGTCCCAGTTTAGAGAGATTTTACGAAAATTTTCAAGAACCCAAGAAACAGTGGCCGAAAAATGGTCTGTAAAAAATATGGGGTTAACAGCATAATTGTGAATGTGAGACCATTGGCTTAGAGATACATATACACGGTCAAGCCAAGCATGAGAGATGCCTTGAGAGTACGTGAACCTCACCAAGGAAGGTGCATGCACTCCCACATCTAATAAATTGTGGTCATTCAATAATTTCTGCAGTGACGTTGCACTTGCATCTTAGCGATTTGTTATGAATAAATGATCTCTTGCATCACAAACACAATTAAAGGGTTGCTTCCAATACTCACCGTAGGTGGCTAAATAAACAGCTAAATGTACGGCGGTCATCTTAAGTCCTATTCCCATTCTCACGTAGCCGGCAAAATAGACAGCTTCGAGAAGACCGCATCATAGACAAATACGATGCAGGGTAATTTGCTGTCTAAACAAGATGGCGGCTCAGCAAATCGCTCAGATAGATCGGATCTCGCCGGAACGGTCGACTGCACACAAGCAAACGCTTCCCTAGACGCTTAATGTGAGAAACGTTTAATTCTTTTTGATTTTAACACGAAATAAGCCAGAAATTACAGCTGTTACGTTTCGATATTTTAGCTTTTAGGGGCTACCTCGTAGCCGTTGTAGTATGTAACAAGTGTAACATCTTGACCTCCAAGGTGGTGCCGGCGAGAGATTTTGCTGTGCGTTGTTCTACAATAAAAAATAGTGCTCAATGTACATGCCAATGGCTGACGGGGAATGAGAGACAGGAGCATTCGGCTTTTAGTTAAAGCGCACGTTGCGATATCTGTTAGCAGCCATTGGCATGTACAATGAGCCCTACACGACAAGAAAAGTTTGCTACGTTATACTCGCTGGGAGGAACCTTCTAAGTTTTAGAAAGGTTTAGCGAGCGTTGAGCTGCAGTGCCATGAATACAGTGAACTAATATATACCATGAATGAACTGCATGTTGTTAAAGGTGGGAAGTAGATACGAAGCGCAAGCCGTAAGAAAGTAAAAGCCGAATTCTTCTGTCTCTCATTTCCCACTAGCAGCCATTGGCATGTACATTGAGCACTGTCTGACAGGAAAAGGTTGCTACGTTATACTCGCTGGGCTTTATAAAGGTTTATAAAGGGGGTTTTATAAAGGTTTAGCGAGCGTTCGGCCGCACTGCCATGAATACAGTGAACTAGTATATACCATGAACTCGAGGTGGTTAAAGGTGGGAAGTAGAACCGAAGCGCAAGGCGTAAGAAAGTGTGCGTGTGCCACCTCTCGTTTAGTTTTTGGAATGTCCGCTGGATGGCGGTGGTTCTATAAGGGGAATATATGATGAAAAGGTGCGAGATGGTGGTACTTGGAGTGTTGAATAGATGGACGAACGAACACAAAGACAGATGCATGGATGGACACATGAACGGACACAGGGGCGAATGCATGGACGAACGCAGATGTGGACGCACGAACAGACGCACGCACGGACGGGCAAATAGGTGCATGGACGGTCACACAGACGAACGCATGGACGGGCGGAAGCAAGAACGAAATAATGGACGAATGCTTCGCCCCACTCTCTATCGTTCACTCCGTGGATATGCTGCCAATAGTTTTTTTGACGTTAGGTGGCGCATCGTCACGTGAAAGTCGTCTAAATGTGTTCAAGTTTTCGGACAGCATGGGCTCGATGCTGTCTTCTAAGCAGTCTTCGTAGCCTGTTTACGTGCTGTCTAAGAATTTTAACACAGCCCAAATCTCCAAAAACTATCAAAGTTCTGTCAGTGTTTAGCAGTGAAGTTAAAGAGGGGAAAAAAGCATTACTGTCATTCACTTTGGAGGGAGCATACACACAGAAAAACCTCTAAATATCCGAATGAAAAGCTAAGGCGCAACAAATAATGCTTCGTTCACCATCAACATGTTGCGACATCAAAGTATGATTATAGTGCTTTCCAACTAACAAAAATTATCCAGCGGATGCATCACATGCGGGGCTGATGTATTAATTGTGGTCTCTGAAAACTTCCAGTGCAAGATTGGTTTTACGAACAGCCGAAGTCTTAGTCTCTTGCACTGCAACTACTGCCACTGACGCCTCACATTCCTCAGGCCACGTTCGTTAAGTGTCGCTACACACATAGGACACATTAGCGCGGTAGCCATTTCGCTATCTTAAAACTTTTGTTGGTCACCTTACCCACAGGGCAACCTGTGGACTTACCTCCTTTGCACATTTTAGGAGCACTTTTTTGAGGACGCTGGCATAGGTGGCACGTCCCTCGGTCCCAAAAGAAGGTGACACATGGACCACATGAAGACACTTGCTCTGTCGTGTCTGGCACACTCGTTGTTGCTTCATTAGTTACTGGTGTCTGACGCTTCTTTGTCTGACTGCTATTCATTGCTTCTTCATCCTCATTGTCAGAAGACGTGTATATAAGGTCTTCGAGATGGTGTTCTTCTGCAGCATTGCTTTCACTTATGTTTTCACTGGTCTTTAGAGATGCTATTTTGAGTGATGATGGTGGTCTCCATGGACATGTGCTCAGCTTCCTTTGAGCCACCATGTACTCCTGCTGCTGCTCCTTCCTGTCGCATCAGCTACCTCAGTGGCATCCATAAGAAGACCCAGATGCGGCTGTTCAGTGCCTTGGCCAGAACGAAATTTGTTGGCATAATCGACCCGCAGGCATCCGACGAGTGACCAAATCGATGGCACTGCAAGCACCTCGGTGTTTTGAGCTGTCGACGGACATGTCCAACTCGATTGCACCGAAGACACAGCGGAGGCCTACCGGGAATAAGTACGAGGCAATGTTGGCCAGAGATAGACATAAGGTGTGGTATTAAGCTCGCAGTGATGGTGTCCTTCAGCTCCAAGGCAACGTCTCTGTTGTCATCCATTGTTCCAATCGTGCACCTCTCCATGCCTCTCTCTAAACAGACTTCACAATGCTGTAAGCTTGGAACGCCTTTTCATAACGTCGCAATCCAAGATGAGGTGGAAACGAAAGAAGTGTCAGCATAATATTCTTGGTTTTTTGATCTAGCTCCATGCACTTCAACCCTTTTACACGGAGCTCACCACAAGTGACGAGTTTCTCTTTCGCCATGCTGCTTGCACACGTAACCATTCACACATGGCTCATTTGATACTGGCCAACTGCTATGATGTCCGTTGAGCTCACCATTTTAAGCAGCGCGTCGTGGAAGTCTGTGGCACGGCACGGCCTACCACTGAATTCCACATGAAGGAAAACGGATTTCAAAACGTCTTTATTGGTTGGAAGACGTCACAGGACGACTTTATAGCTTGAGTATTCATCATAAAACGGAGTCGATGATCCTCGGCTATTGGCCAATGCGCTGTTCCCAGTAGAGAGCATTTTCCAACACAGCTGATCAGTGCGGCTTCTTTTTTTCTTGAGCAATACCGGTGCTTGGGACTTGTTGGTGAATTTGCCTTAGGCAGGCTTGTTGTCGGAATTAATGTTGCTACGGTATGAGCCGGGCTGTAGTATGTGCTGGGTACGTAGAAAAGGAAGACGACGTTGTCTGGTGCGGCCTGAGGACTCCATCTTTACCGCGACTGCCGAACTTCATCCTCACCCTGTAAATAAATTCACATATTATTTAATTCAACCGAAACAGTTTTGTGGTGGAGGCGCCGGGTAATCAACCAAGCAACACGATGCTTCAAGCGCCTGATCTACGACGAAGCCGCCGCCTTGCTGGACTTCCCCCGTTACCACTGGCAGCTAAATTGTCTTACGGCGAAGAACGAATCCGGATCTCCGCAGCTGCAGACGTTCTACCAGTCCCAGCAGCAGCGATAGTGCCAGGTTCGCGTGTGGCTGGGCACTGGTTGCGTCAGGATCTGATAGAGCCTCGCACACTCGGTGGCAAATCTGGCGAGGACGTGGACGCCTGGCTCACACACTACAAACGGGTGGGCAAATACTCCCAGTGGGACGCGGCGACCCAGCTAACCAATGTAGTATTTTTCTTAACGGACACAGCACTCGTGTGGTACGATAACCACGAAGATGCCCTCACGTCATGGGATCACTTCGTTTCCGAAATAAGAGCATGCTTTGGAGACTCCGTAGCTAAGAAAAAGCAGGCCGAACAAAGGTTACTGCAGAGAACTGAGATCGCAGGAGAGACATGCACGACCTATGTCGAGGCAATCTTGAAGCTCTGCAAGATTGTCAGCCCTTCTATGTCAGAGGAAGAAAAAGTTGGCCACCTGTTGAAGAGAATTGCCGAAAATGTGTATCAGTTCCTCATCAGCAAAGACAGCCTTGCTACGGTAACCAACGTTATAAACTACTGTCGCACATTCGAGACCCTGAAGATGCGACGTATCACCGCCAAGTTCGGTTGCCTACCGAATGTAACCAACGTGGCAAGTGTTGACGAATACACGCCACTTGATCTCGTGTCGATAATACGCCAGATCGTTCGAGAAGAGCTCACTCGTTACGCTCGCTCGACGCCGTACGAAGCTACACCCGCACCACCTCTCTCTCGCCCTCCCGTGTCAATTGCGCAGCAGGCATCGATGACTGCAACTACAGGCCACCTTCACCACCGAGGTCGCAGCGCAAAAACTACCTGCTGCCGAGGTACGAAGACCGCTTCAGTTACCCCCATCACCCAGCCAGCACCTATTAAGACCCGAAGGAAGATGTACCTGTACCACCACCACGTCAACGCAATGCCTTCCAGGAGTACAGTGCATACAGCCAAGCCCTTGTGTACTACCGTTACGGTATTGCCGGGCATATATCTTGGTTCTGTCGTCTACAGAGAGAGCCGACATTCCGATATCATTCCCCATCAGAGTTTCCGCCAGCGGGCACTTATCACAACAACGGTCATTGGCCCGCCAATTCCAGGAGTACCTCACGGCGGGGAAACCACCGTGGCAGTTCTCCAGCTTCTGACCGTAGTTTGACGTCTTCATCTGGCCGACTGCATCGTTCCCCTTCGCTGAGACGACGCCTGTCATCACCGCCGCCGCCGGATAACTAGCCGGCGTGACCGATGAAGGCGAGGTCACACAACAGGATTTGCATCAGTTGCCTCCGCCAGTTATAATGTCCAAGAACAAGATACGTGTGGAAATAGATGGCTTTTGTACAAGTGCTTTGGTGGACACTGGTGCTACGATATCAGTTATGAGTCTTTCTTTCAAAAGTCGAATTGGCCGCAAAGTTATGTTTTCTTGGTGCGAATCAACAAGGCTTCGTGGTGTTGGCCGGGGAGTACTTCATCCTGTTGGAGTTTGTGCCGTCAATGTCTTATTGGCAAGAAAGGTGTTCCCAACAGAGTTTCTTGTGCTGGAACCTTGTACCCACGATGTGATTCTTGGTCTTGACTTTCTCCAAGGATGTGGCGCTTTCGTCGATTGTGGAAGCGGTGAACTCTCTGTCAGTGGTGACATTGTTCCTGCCCTCGTCGATGAGGCGCCACAGGCCGCGAATGATGCCCCCAGATTGTTTCCGACGAGCTGACAGTGAGGCCATGATCAATGAGGTCAGTTGCGGTGTTCGACCCAGAATCTGCCACATCTTTTGACGCCATCGTTGAACTTTCCATCGTTCAATGTGCTAAGAAAGGCATACTCGTCCCTCGTTGTTTGGTATCTGTTGATGAAGCAGCAACCTTTCTGTGGGTACTGAACTGTTTGCCAATGCCGGTTGTGCTCCCTCGAGGAATGAAGCTTGGCGTCTTCGATGCTTCCACTGAAGGTTCTGTAGCGGTCGTTAACAACGATGGAAGCGAGAAAGATACAGTCTCTGGCAAGCGCAGTTGCTCTTACGAATCGCAGATCCTAGGCATGATTAGCGCCACTTTGCGGTCACACGAGCAGCAGACGTTACGTCATCTGTTAAGGCGACATGCTTCTGTGTTTGACTTTTGCCAAGAGGAGAAGCCACTACCTTTACCATGTTCTCACGCTTACCATAGGATTGACACCAACACTGCCCATCCGATCCGACAAAAGCCTTACCGAGTGTCATCATCAGAATGAAAAGTTATTGCTGACCAGGTTCAGAAAAGGCTGAAGAAGTGTGTCATTGAAAAGTCGTGTAGCCCGTGGGCAGCACCGGTCATCTTGGTTAAGAAGAAAGATGGCGCCTGGCGGTTCTGCGTTGATTACAGAAGACTCAACGCCGTGACCAAAAAAGATGTATATCTGCTGCCTAGGATTGACGATGTTATTGACTGCTTACACTCGGCTTCGTACTTTTCTTCGATAGACCTACAATCAGGATATTGGCAGATACCTATGCACCCTTCAGACAATGAGAAGACCGCATGCGTGACGCCTGATGGACTGTACCAATTCAATGTGATGCCGTTTGGGCTTTGAAACGCCCCCGCCACTTTTGAAAAGTTTATTGACTCTGTCCTTTGTGGTCTTTAATGGGAGGTGTGCTTATGCTACCTGGATGACGTCGTCATTTTTGGGCGTACCTTTGAAGAGCACAACGTCCGTTTAAGCCTTGTTTTAGACTGTGTTGGAAAGGCTGGCTTGATTTTGAACTCTAAGAAGTGCCGGTTTGGTGAACGACAAGCTTTAGTCTTCGGTCACCTAGTTGACAAAGTTGGTGTCAGGCCGGATTCCTGCAAAATCGAAGCAGTCGGCACATTCAAACCACCCTAGACACTGAAAGAACTTCGCAGCTTCTTGGGCCTATGTTCCTACTTTCGCCGCTCTGTGCCCCGATTCGCGGACGTGGTACACCCACTGGCGAGCTTGTTGCGAAAAGACAGCCCATTCGAATGGACACCTGATTGTGATGCCGCATTTTCTCAACTGAAACTTCTACTGACGTCTGAGCCTTTTCTTCGTCATTTCGATCCTTCTGCTCCTACAGAAGTGCACAGTGACGCAAGTGGAATTGGTATCGGAGGTGTGCTTGTTCAGCGCCATGATACCGCAGAGCATGCTGTTGCTTATAGGAGTCGATCTCTAAGCAAGGCTGAAAGGATTTATACGGTGACAGAGCAAGAACTCTTAGCGGCTGTATTCACCATTCAGAAGTTTCGATGTTACCTCTACAGTCGTCCATTCATGATTGTGACAGACCATCATTCATTAATTTGGCTTGTTACCCTCCAAGACCCTTCTGGCCGCCTTGCTCGATGGGCATTACGCCTTCAAGAATTTGACTTCAGCATTTCGTACAGAAGTGGACGACGTCTTTCGGATGCTCATTGCCTTTCTCGCCTGCTTATGACCACGTCGGAGGACAGTGCAAATACCCTCGACGTCTGTTTTGCTGTGGTCTCTCACACGTTTCCTGACGCCAATATCTTCAAACGAGAACAATTGAAGGATTTATCTTTAGAGCCTTTGTTCGTTGACGCTCGGAATCTCAAAGGCAGTGGTCGCTTTCTCATTCGTGATAGATTGTTGTGCGAAACAACTTACTCAGCAACCGGCGCACGTTATTTACTGGTTGTACCTCAAAGTCTTCGATGCGACGTTCTTCGTACTGTGCACGATGATCCAACGTCAGGACACCTTGAGTTCATTCACACCCTGCATCGAGTGCAGCAGAGTTTTTACTGGCCTCGAATGCTAGATTGTACGAAACAATACGTCTCGAGCTGCGAGAATTGCCAGTGTCACAAACGGCCTACCAGTGCACCGCACGGCCTTCTTCACCCCGTAGAACTGCCTACAACACCTTTCGAGCAAGTGGGCCTTGACCTATTGGGCCCGTTTCCGCGATCTTCTAACAACAACCGCTGGATAATAGTGTGCGTCGACCACCTTACCAGATACGCCGAAACCGCTGCGATACCATTTTCTACTGCTGATGGCGTCGCTGCCTTTTTGTTACGCTCCGTTGTTCTTCGCCATGGTCCACCTCAAGTAATCATCAGTGACCGTGGTCGCCAATTCATCGCAGACGCTGTGGAAGAATTGCTTCGCCTCTGCACTTCACAGTTCAAACATTTGACACCATACCATCCCCAGACGAATGGTCTTGTAGAACGCACCAATCGAACTCTTACTAACATGATCACTATGTACGTCGCATCCAATCACAAAAACTGGGATAGATATTACCATTTATTACTTACGCGTACAATACAGCGAAGCACGAGACCACGGACTTCACGCCCTACTGCCTGCTCTACGCTCATTCACCACGCAGCTCCCTTGATACAATCCTCCCATTTAAGCTTCATACCGATGAGTCCGTGGCCGAAACACTGTGCCGGGCTGAAGAAGTCCGCCAAATTGCTCGCTTGCGCACACTGGCATCACAAGATCGCATCAAGCAACGGTACAATCAACGCCACGATGTCAATTCATTCCGAAAAGGTGAATTCGTGTGGTTGTGGACCCCCCAACGAAAACCTGGTTTATGTCAGAAGTTTTTACCGCAGTACACAGGCCCCTACGTCATTGTAGATGGCTTGACTGACTTGACGTACGTTGTGGCACGCTTGACAACATCTTCTCGTCAGTCATATCGAACGCAGTTGGTGCACGTCGCTCGCCCCAAGAAATTTCATCTCTCCAGTAACTTGAACTCACCCAGCGGGCTTCGTCTGTGAACCGGGGATTGCTACGGTATGAGCCGGGCTGTAGTATGTGCCGGGTAAGTAGAAAAGGAAGACGACGTTTTCTGGTGCGCCCTGAGGACTGCATCTTTACTGCGACCGCCCAAGTTCATCCTCACTTTGTAAATAAATCCACATATCTTTTAATTCAACCGTAACAATCTGATTGATATGTGGGGTTTAACGTCCCAAAACCACCATACGATTAGAAAACACGCCGTAGTAGAGGGCGCCAGAAATTTCGCCCACTTGGGGTTCTTTAACGTGGACTCAAATCTGAGGACACGGGCCTACAACAATTCCGCCTCCGTCAGAAACGCAGCCGCCGCTGCCGGGATTCGATACCGCGACTTGCGGGTCGGCAACCTAGTACCTTAGACACTAGACCACCATGGCGGGGCTCGATGTCAGGAAAGTAATCACGGTAATATGACTTTTAAAGCGTTTTAAAGCAGTGAACGAACAACTAGTCGCTGCACAATGCAAATAGCGAAATGAGTGGTTCGCCAAATGCTCCAACCCATTACGAAAGCTTGTTCTTGTTAAACTAATAACTAAGGCGCATACCCACTTCAAGCTTATTTTCTCATCGTCGTCAGCCAATGCATGAACAATTGGTACAAAATTTCTTGCAAGTGTTTAGCGAACACCCCACTTCTCAAAAGAATGCGGGCCTACTACCGAAAAAGTTTTATAATTAATGCCGTAGTGAGTATCAAGTAAGGGTGCTTGCAGTTGTTACCCAATGACTTTTTAGAAAAGTCTCAGGAAGCCGGTCTTCTAGTTTTAGCTGTGACTGTGCTGCGCCATACCCGCAGGCCTGGTGCTTTTTAAAGATGCCATCTTTTTCTTTAAGGATGAAGGGAACTAAATCGAATGTGTGCACTGCGTTTTTACAAAGGTTGTTTCTTTCGAAGTTACAGCACTGTCGGGCACGCCAAGTTATTTTATTTTTCCAACTTTGTGAAACGCCTTAGGCCATCGCCATGAAGTGGCACGACTTCTTCATTATCTTATATTTGTTGAAATGAAACAAACTGAGCGTTTCAATTGATTGTTTGATATGTAAGGTTCAACGTTCCAAAACCACCATATGATTATGAGAGGCTACGTAGTGGAGGGCTCCGGAAATTCCTACTACAGGTGGTTCTTTACCATGCGTCCAAATCTGAGCCCACAGGCCTACATCATTTTAAGCTCCATCGAAAATGCAGCCACCGAATCCAGGATTTTTTCCCGCGACCTGCGGGTCATCAGTCGAGTACCTCAGTCACTAAAACAACATCGCGGAGCGGGTTTCAACGTTTAGGTGATCACGACGTGCCTTTTGTGGAGCTAGACATCTGGAACTATGCAACGGCATTGTCAACGACAGCACAGAGTGGGGCAGCGAGGATGCAATCGAATGTATATATGATTTTTGAACCGTAAGAATGATTGCTCTAAAAGCAGCATTTCCACTGACAGGGATTTTGCATGAGCTGACTACGAGTAAAATTCTGTATTTGAGCTCCTTCAATTTATGACCGTCAACAACGGCGCGACAAGCCGGAGCATAAAGATTTTCTTTATTTAGGTTACAAGGTTTTTTTGACTGAATGATATTTGTACACGCGTACTTCTTTTGTAAGAATAATTTGTGATTGCCTCCCGTTTACCCACTCGGTAATGGGGCATCAAAGCTAAAGCTCAGACTGGTCCAGCGGTTCCTAGGTCTCAGAGGTTCGAGCTCTAGCTTGTTGACCCCAAATTCCATCACCCGGTAGCTTCGTAACGACCGTGCAGACTCTGCGTCATCAGCTGCACTATAATCCTTAGCTCTTCCGCAAGAGTTTTCTTAGGATTGATAGAATATATTTTCTGGCAGCATATAGTGAGATCTAATAACACCAAAAGCATGCTTTTCCCACGACAAAAGGAGTAATGCACTCCCAATTTTCGATTTACATTGCAGCTGTTCTTTGCCAGTAGTCGCTGATATGTTGTAGGAATCGCCGACTGGGCTTGTTGGTTTAGCATATTTGAAGTTTAAGACGCGAAAACGACACGGACGAAGTTAAGGTACACACGCACAGAGTGCCTTCATGTGTGTGTATACCTTAACTTGTCCATGTCGTCTTGGTGCCTTAAACTTTAAATTTGCTGATATGACATTAGAGGAGGTTTCTAGAATGGAATCTTTCAGCCTTTTTTGACAGACTCGAGACCTATACAAAGCTAGAAAGCAAAGTTAGCATTATAATGGTTTACTCGCATATGTGGCTTACTCGCAATTTCAATAAATTGTGAGACCACTAAGCGGATGTTAAGGGAAACCTCTGTAGGAGGGTCAGCAGGCAACAACACTGGCGACTCTTTCATCCACTGCTTTGTTTGTCTTGGTAGCCTGATTTTTTACGAGTTAAGACAAGACAGTGGGATTACATGTTTCTCATTGATTGATATGTGGGGTTTAACGTCCCAAAACCACCATATGATTATGAGAGACGTCGTAGTGGAAGGCTCCGGAAGTTTTGACCACCTGGGGTTTTTTAACCTGCACCCAAATCTAAGCACAAGGGCCTACAACATTTGCGCCTACATTGGAAATGCAGCCACCGCAGCCGGGATTCGATCCCGCAACCTGCGCGTTAGCAGTCGAGTACCTTGGCCACTAGACCACCGCGGCGGGGCCATTTTGAGTAAACTAGACTCCATCGATGCAAGACTTACGAAACATAAAACTTTAATGACAGAAATGAGCAACAACTTAGATGATATTTAACGTCAATTGCAAGAGGTCAATAAATTGGTCTCCGATCAAGCCGATGTAAATGTATATCTCTTAGATAAAGTAAAGAAACTAAAACATAAGGTTGTGGATTTAGGAAGTTGAACCCGTAGAAGAAACATTGTATTCTACGGTGTAGAGGATAATGATCAGTTTGAAACTTGAGACAAATCGGAGCAACTGATTAATGATATTTGTGAATCTTATCTAGCCTGTGAGCCTAAATCCGTTGAAAGAGAACATCGCGTGGGACGTTATGACAGCAAAGCAAAACGGCTAATTATTGTACGTCTTTCATCTTTTGAGAAACCACAATTAATTCTGTCAAACACCAGGAAACTTAAACAGACCGCGTACGGTATCGATAAAGATTACTCACCTGAAACGTGTGCTATTAGAAAAAAAGGTATGGCAATATGCTAAAGTTAAGAAGGCCGATATATATACATATATATATATATATGTGAATGGCAGGGTGTTTCGCTGGGATAAAAAAATGATGAGATTGTCGCGTTTTTGACAACATAAACAATACATAAAAAACACAAAGCTAAAGAACACAAAGGTATTGTTGTCTTAGTAGTTATTTCCAGAAGCGTAACAAATAATGTAGACCAGCTTGCTGGATTGATAGACTCAGTGGAAGCAGATATTGTAATGGGCACTGAATCTTGGCTCAAACCAACTGTTAGAGATAGTGAGGTGTTTCCACAAGACTACATGGTATAACGTGAAAGTCGGCCGAGAATCGGAGGGGGCGTTTTTCTACTTGTTCATATGACACTGCAGTCTAGCGCTCTAGATGTCTGCCACAAAGCTATCGAAACATTCTGGTGCAAAATTGCGTTGCCTAATAACTCTAGTTTGATTGTTTGCTCGGCTTACCGTGCGCCAAACTCTAATCCGAGCGCAGTTTCTGCCTTGTCTGAGATTATCTCGGAAGTTTCTTGTGAAGTGATATTGTCCAGTGGTGATTTTACTCTGCCGGACTTGTGTTGGAAGGATGATTATTGTGACATCTTTGCTCGTTGGGCCACTAACTTTAAAATGAAAAAAATTTTAGACACATATGGTCTAGTACAACAAGTAAGAGAACCAAAACCTGGAGGTAATTTTCTAGATTTGTTGTTTTCAAGCGCACCTATTGTAGTAAACTCTATAACAGTCGTGCCAGGAATAAGCGACCATTTGGCTGTTGTTGCAACCATCCAAACCGAAATTCATCGTTTCAGTTTTTGTGAAAGCAGAAGCATGTTTTTTATGATAAAGGGAATTATGAAGGCATCAACCGAAAACAGCTTCAATACATACCAACGTTTCAATGCTTAGCGGACGATTGTAACAATCATGATTTGTGGAATACATTTAAGCGAAATTAGGGTGACCTTGTGAAGGAACATATACCACACGTACATTTCTCAAAGCTTAAAAAACGAAAAAAAATTTAGGTAACCTCATTCATTAGACAAATTATACAAAAAAGAAAACAGATTTTCTCGAAAAATAAAAAAAAACGAAGAGCAAGGCTCATCATGAGAGATTGGCACATACAACGCTTCAATGCAAGCTCACTTTTTCTTTTGCGAGTAAGACGCTTGATTACAAGCCCACTTTTTCTTTTACGAGTAAGATCGCAAAAGAAAATATTTTAAGGGACTTAATTAAAGGTTGAAAACCAATCCTAAGTCTTTTTGAAAGTTTTTAAAGATGAGCGAATAAAGTTATCTAGACATTACCAAAATAATTTGCAATAACCCAATCATAACGAACGACGAAGAAAAGGCAACATATCTAAATGACTTGTTCATTCAGTATTTCTTCCAGCGAAACACGACACTATAACGACAGCTTTTAGCAATGTGTCGCCTATGACGCAGGTGGAACTCGGCGTGTCTGGTATCAAAAAGTTATTGGAGCAATTGAACAAAAACAAGTCAGTTGGCCCTTACGGTATTTCACCTAGCGTGTTAAAGCACTGTGCTACGACCATCCTCTTTATCTTTTCGTTATCTTTACGCAGTTGCTTCGTGCTAGTTAAGTGCCATACGACTAAAAGATAGCCCACGTTGTGCCAATTCCTAAAGGGGGTTTGAAAAAAGATGTGCAGAATTATAGGTCGGTCTTCCTTAGATGTATCGTACGCAAATTATTGAAGCATATAATTTGCTTAGCCATCATGAGTCACCTTACTTAGAACAATATAGTTATTGAAGTTGTGGGGTCTCGAAATGGTGAGTGAGTGCCACGCCACGCTCTTGGAGTGAAAGGACACAGTAGACTTTGTCGGTACAAACCAAAGAACAATGCACATTTATTCAACTACTTTCGAACGACGATATCGTCCGCCGAATCGATACATCAATGGTAATAACCAAGCTAGGACAATCTTACACAATAACACGACAAACACACAACATTAAAAACACACTAACACACCCAAGGCCGCATCGCCAACGCTTGACTCACCACGTCGGCCCCCGGCGTCGTAGCCCACGGTGCTACGCACCGAGGACCCATGCTAGGGACAACCGTTGGCGGCAACCGCCACGCGCAAAGGAGCCTCACTCAACTCTCGCCCGCCACCAAAACTTGCCGTCCGCCACTGTACAGTGGCTGGACTAAGTAAGTGTGATGAGCGTCAAGCGGCGCCTACGGAGTGCACTGAGTCCTCCAAGGAGGAGACCGTTTATATGCCGTTTGCCCGTTTCCGACAGTTTCGTCGTGCGTGTTCGTCCTCGTTTTTTTTTTTAATTGGGGAGGCACTCTAACACCAATGCTTCTGTATGCACTCTCGGGGCACGAAATTAGTCATTGCTTCGTTCCTGGGTTCACTACAGGTTATAAGTCAGCTAAAAAGAAGCACGCGTTTTTCGGCGTTCCGAAGGACGAAGCTCTGTTAGTGCAGTGGCAGAGAGCGATCCCGCGCGCTGACAAGCTGCTTCAAGAAAACTCGGCTGTGTGCGAGCTGTACTTCAGCGAGGGGTACAATTCCCGACACTTCGAGCACACTATGAATGGCAAAATTGTCCGCATTGAAAGGGGTACACCCATAAAAGAATAGAAAGTTGGGCGAGTTGGTGTATATTCATTTTAAAAGAAAAGCGGCGCACAAAAAGACCGAGACAAAGAAGAGAACCAGAGAAGCAGCGCTGTGTGTGGTTCTCTTCTTTGCCTCCGTCTTTCTGTGCACCGCTTTTCTTTTAAAATGAGTACACCCATAGGCGTGCTTGCCATTCATGGGGGGGGGGGGGAATCAGCGAAGGTTTATTGCAGGGCGCCTCCTTCCTAATAATTCAGTGTATGAGGCAGATTTTACGCCTCCTTCTAGATGACTAAAAACTTTCCCCGCTGCCTAGGTAATGTATAGAAAAGATTTAGTGCCCTCCTCTCAGGTGGCCTGCCCCTTCGCCCTCCTCGTGCGGACGTCTATGGGTAGGCCTTTCGGAGAAGCTGTTCGCATTTGTAGATAACTTTGAAATCACTTTTTCAAAGTGCTTCAGTTACAACGAGCTTCACAGTGACAGCATAGAAAAGCTTGTTTTCTGCTTAAAAAAATAAAAAAAGTGTCACACTGCACTGCGCAAAACATGGTCCGAGCCTCAACAGTCAAGTAAACAATTTTTTTCTGCTCCCTCATTTGCGTTTTTACACAAATGTGCTTCACAAGCAGCGAGCATCTTCTCGTGAAAAGAGGAAGTGCCTGAAGCTCAGGCGCATCACCTAGATTTGTAGCCCTATGTTCTGTGGGGCGCTTATGAGCTATAAATCTTTTTTCTTGGAGATAAAAAAAGGACGTGCAACAAATTATTCAAAATCCATTGTTGTTAACAGATAGTGAGTCGCTGCTCGGAAATGTGTTGTATTACCTGTGTGCAGAAAATAAAAGGATTTCATTCAGATACCGCTCATGGTTCTCATCTGTGAGTATGACATTTTGATTGATGGGGCTTCATTTACAGATTAGTGCTTGAGGAAATGATGGTTCGTCGTGGAAAGTGTTTCAAGCAATGGCTCACAACTGAGTTCATAGTTCTACTATTCTACACTTCACATTGATGAGATGTTTCAGTGCCGTCACGCGCTCACTTTCGGCATCCTGTCGACTTGACGATATTTCTGATCAGTCGTGCACCCGCGTAGGCATCCTGTTTTCCAGAAGCTAATTACCATATTTTTTCTGTCGCCGTTTGAGGCCATGCACGAGTAAAAAATATATTTTACATGTTTCACATTGCCCGCACACGTGGTTGATTGCCGTCTCTGCGCAGCGCCTCGCCGCCTTGGCTGACGTGCGAACATGCACCTGCGCGATCTGGCGGTTTCCTCCCAAGGCGTTACGCGCCAGCCGGTGCGTTCATCACACTTTCCCATTCTAGCTACTGTAGCCAGAGGTCAACATCGCGTACACAACGCCACCTATCGCTTGGTAGTTGTAACTCGAAATGCGGCTTTCGGGCATCGCAAACAACTTTACAGGGGTTGGCAGCACCCCCATAAAGTAGAGCATGGTTTCCGCAAGGGCTTGTCCTGCACTACACAACTTCTAGAATTCTATCACAATTTAGACAGTGATATTGATGCTGAAGGCCAGATAGATAGTTGGTTTTTAGATTTTCGAAAAACTTTCGACACGGTTACGCATTCGCTTCTTACTTACAAACTACGGCAAATAGGTTTACATAGAGATGTCAAATGGATTGAAAATTTCTTGTCGGAGCGCAGGCAGTGTGTTTTTGATAATAGTAAAAAAATTGAGTTACCTAAACGTCACTTCAGGACTCCCTCAGAGCTCTGTGTTGGGACCTGTATTGTTTTTAGTATACATAAATGATATAAATTAGGGTATTACGTCCTTCTTGCGACTGTTCGAAGATGACTGCGGGGTGTACCGAAGTATATCTTACGATAAAGATGCGACAGCGTCACAGGGAGACGTGAACAGAATATATGATTAGTTTAAACGGCGGAACATGTATTTCAACGCGAAAAAGTGCATCCATATGTATTTTACTAGAACGAAAAAAGCACTACTAAATAAATATTCTATAATTAAGGAGGTTATTACCACAGTGAATGACTCTAAGTACTTAGGCGTCGTGTTTTCTGCTGACTGCACATGGAATGCGCACATCAGCGAGAGAGTTGGTAAGGCTGGACGGGCGCTGAGCTTTGTTCTACAAAACCTGCAATGTAACGGAGTTGAATTAAAACGGAATGCATTTACTACGTGTGTTACACCTATATTCGAGTACGCCTGCCAACTATGGGATCCACCGGAAGCCAGTCTCATTTCTCAAATAGAAGGTATCCAAAACAAAGCAGCCAGGTAGGTACTAGGCAGGTACTGTAGAATGGACAGTGTCACAATGATGAAAAAAAAAAGAATTCCATTGGGCATTTTGGTCTTCATGAGGATGGAAGTTAAGGCTAAAAATGTTTTTTTCAAATATATTGTTAGGAGTAACTTCTTTAATAATCTATTTGCAACGCACAGAACTTGACGAGCAAGATGGCGCAAGTGCAGCATCAATAAAAAACTCACTTTGTCATTCTCTTTTATGTAGCCGCGTTTAGCGGCTGTTATGTATCATAACCGGCGGTAGAAGCACCGTCCTGGTGCTAAATCTACGCAGATGATGTCGAAGGGGGGGGGGGGGGTAATAGGGCTTTAGCCGAGCCACGTCAACGGTGTCACTTGGAGCTGTCGATGACCTTGTTGGATCGGTTGAAACAATTTTGTACGTGACGTCTGTCACTTGGCGAACAATACGGAATGGTCCAGTGTAGGGCGACAACAGTTTCTCAGACAGTCTCACACGCCGAGTGGGTCAAGCAGAGGAGCACGAGTGAACCCGGGGAAAAGTGCACGATGCTATGGTGAGAACTGTATATCTGTCGTTGGTGTGCCTGTGAGGCCTGTAGATGGTTACGGGTGACTTGGCGCGCGTGCTCGGTGCGGGTGATGGCTTTCCCAGCATATTCAGTGGTCACAGGTAGAAAAGTGTCTAATGGTAGAGTTGGGTGCTGGTCATATAGGGGATAGAAGGGCGAATAGCCGGCAGTGTTGATACGGGATGAATTGTAGGCAAACGTCACTTACGCTAAATAAATGTCCCAATCCTGGTGGTCTGGCGCAATGTATTTGGTAAGCATATCGGTTAGGGTCCTGTTGTGGCGCACCGTGAGGCCATTTGACTGGGGATGGTACGAAGTAGTAAATTTGTGCTTGGTATGGCAAGACCTCAGGATTTTGTGAACGAAAGCTGATAAGAACGTGCGGCCACCGTCGGTGAAAAGTTGGCAGAGAGCCCCGTGCACTAATATTATGTCGTACAGCAGAAAGTCCGCAACGTTGGTAGCGCAACTGGTCGGTAGTGCTCGTGTGATTGCGTAACGCGTCGTGTAGTCTGTGGCAACAGGAATCCATTTATTTCCGGCTGTGGAGAGTGGAAAAGGGCCCAACTCGAAAGAAAGGTTCAGTGAGAACGTCGAGTGGCTGACGGTAGCCGGCTGGGAGGGCAGACGGCGTTTTGCGACGTTGGCGGGGCTTACAAGCAGCGACATAGCGTCGAATAGAGCGGGCAATCCAGGCCAAAAAACTGATGTCGTACCCGATCGTATATGCGAGAAACGCCCAAATGGCCCGTCATGGGAGCGTCATGAAGTTGATACAAGACAGTAGAACGCTGAGATGACAGGAAGTAAGTCTGATCCGAAGGAACAAGGTTACGATGGTATAGGATCCCGTCTTTCATCAAAAACATTCATAGGGACGGTTCGCGAGGCGTTGACTTCAGTTTGTCAATTATAGCTCGTAAAGAAGCATCAACAAGTTCTTCTTCGCCAATGTTCAGCAGCTGCGACACGGAAAAAACGTCCGTGATAGCGTCAGTATCGGTTGCTTCGTCTAGAGGGTAGCGGGATACACAATCGGCATCCTGATGTAATTGCCCTGTTTTATATACTACGGAGAACGCGCATTCTTGAAGGCGTAGGGCCCAACGAGCGAGACATCTTGTGGCGTCCTTCAGGGAGGCTAGCTAGCAGAGCGCGTGATGATCCGTGACAACACGGAATGAGCACTCGTACAGGGAGGGACGAAACTTGGCGACTGCCCATGCAAGGGCGAGGCACTCATGCTTCGTTATTGAATAGTTGCGCTCGGCTGGAGATAGCAGTCGACTTGCGTGGGCTATAACGCGGTCATGTCCCCATTGGTGCTGCAAAAGCACAGCTCCTATGCCGTGTCCACTGGCGTCCGTGTGAATCTCGGTTGCGGCTGATGGATCAAATTGAGTCAAGATTGTTGGCTTTGTAAGCAGGGTTGTAAGTAGGGAAAACGATGACGCTTGGTCATAACCCCAGAAAAACGAGGCGTTTTTTGAGAGGTCTGTGAGGGGGGGTGCAATGGTCACAAAATCCTTAAGGAAGCGTCTGAAATAGGAGCACAACTTCCCAAAACAGTGCACATCCTCGGTCGTCTTCGGAACGAGAAAGTTTGTGACTGCACGAATTTTCACTGGGTATGGACGCACGCCTCGAGCATTGACAAGGCGACCGAGCACGGAAATTTGACGACGAGCGAAGTGGCACTTGGAGGCGTTAGGCTGCTGGAGTCCGGCTCGACAAAAAACGTCCAGAATAGCTGACAAGCGATCGGGATGTGAGTCGAATGTGGGCGAAAAGACAATAACCGTCAAGGTAACACAAGCAGGTGGACCATTTCAGTCCTTGGAGAAACGAGTCCATCGTTCTTTTAAATGTGGCTGGCGCATTGCATAGACCAAAAGGCATCCCCTTACACTGATATAGGCCTTCGGGAGTGATGGATGCGGTCTTCCCGCGGTCCATCTCGTCGACGGTTATCTACGAGTAGCCCGGCTGAAGGTCAATTGTTGAAAATTAAGTGGCACCGTACAGGATGACGAGGGCGTCGTCGATGCGAAGCAAAGAATAAACGTCTTTTTTGTAATTTTATTGAGGTGACGGTGATCGACACAAAAGCGCCATGTTTCATCCTTCTTTTTAACAAGGACGACCGGAGAAGCCCAGGGGTTGCATGAAGGCTCGGTAACGTTTTTCGCGAGAATTTTGACAACTTCTTGTTGTATTATTGCATGCTCCGACGCAGAAACGTTGTAGGGGCGTCGGGGAATGAGATTCGCGTGGCCAGTATATATGCGATAGGTGACAATGGTTGTTTGGCTTAAGGAGTTGCTGGCAAAGACGAAAATGCTACAATATCCCTCAAGAGCGTGGCAAAGCGCTGCAGCTTGCTCAGACGTGAAGTCCGATGACACCATTCGCTCAATGTTGGTGCACCAAGGACGTGATGGAGTGGAACCACTGACTGAGCTGCAGCAATCGTCAACTCTGAAAGGCTCGACATGGTCGTTTTGGAGAGCGGTAATTTGGCCAAGGAGATACTTTGTGGTAGACCTTGCGTGGTGAGTGAGAAGTTGACCAGTGGAAGGAAGGTGCGGTTTCTCGTAATTGTCAGAGTCATATGCGGCACAGCAACCCCATGCGTAAGCATCACTGCAGGAATCGGGGCCACGATGTAATCACCGTCAGGTAGTTGCGACATGGAGGATAAGTCGACATGTGTGACAGAGTTAGGCGGGAGGTGTGTGAAATTGATGCAAGAGAGCCTAGTTTGCTTTGGGCTGGTCGGATTGGAAAAAAGAGGTAAGTAGAGATGAAGAGAGCCAGCTGAACAGTCTATGAGGGCAAAGTGCGTGGCTAGAAAATCGATACCAAGAATGAGTTCATGAGGGCAATGTTCGATAACAGCGAAAAGAGGACAGTGCTTCTCTCCCCAATAGAAACTCGCGCAGAGCTCGTGCCAAGATTCGCGGCAGTTCCTCCATCGGCGACTCGTACAGCTCGGTTGAGGGCAGGCGTGACAACATTTCATGTCGGCGGCGAAGGTTCGCACTCATATTGGACACATGTGCGCCAGTATCTAACGATGATCTGGCACAAACATTGACGACAGTAACGTCCAAAAGGTTCCGGTTCGTCGTTAACGTTAAGCGAGGATTTCATACGAATGTCGTCAACGCAGCTCCACCAAACAGAAGCTGCATGACCTAGTCTGTTTGGTCGGAGGTGCTGCAAATAGGTCGGGGGAGGCAGCACGGCGTTGTGTGGGCGACCGGGACAGACGACGAGCAGGGGATGGTAACCGGTCGCAGCGAGGTCTGCTCAGAGGCGCTGCAGGAGAGGGAATTGTGGCCTGCGTTGATAGAAAGTGATGGGGATGACTGGCGGACGAACGTGGCGTGAGACTGAGGTGCACATGTGACAGTAGAGCCCAGCGGCTGTGGCAGTGACGAGCGATATGACCAACGCGTCGACAATATAAACATATAGGCCTGTCATCAAGAGTACGCCATTCAGACGGATTGCGTTGGGTGAGAGGAGCAGAAGGGGGACGATAAGAAGGCTCAGCAGAGTATAGGACAGGAACAGGATGTAGGCTGACATTCCATAGCTCTTGACGAACGAAGGCTTGTATCAAATAGATCATAGTCGCGGAAGGCGCAGGCGTCGGTAATGGCATGGCTACCGATTGTGCTGCCTCGACCTCTTAACGAATGATGCGTGTGATGTTGTAGCATCGAGCAGCCTGGTGGAAGGCGTCATCACACGAAGAAGTAGCTGCTGTGTTCGGAAGGCGCATGATGCTTTGGGCTACGCGGCGGGCTTTAGCTTGTTTGAGACGTCGGCATTTTTTAAGGATGGTGTCGATGCTCGAGACGTTGTTAAAAACCAGCAGGTTGAAAGCATCGTCGGCAATGCCTTTCAAGGTGTGGTTAACCTTTTCGTCTTCCGACATGCACTGGTCGGCCTTGGAACAAAGGGCCAACACGTCAAGAATGTTGAAGACATATACGGTAGAAGACTGGGCCTGTGTGACAAGAGCCTTTTTCGCAGCGAGCTGATGACCAGATAAATTGCCAAACAGACCGTGGATCTTTTTTTAAGAGATCCCAGCTTGTAATGTCGGCTTCATGGCTTTCAAACCATAATCGGGAAGTGCCGTCCAGGTAGAAAAGCACGCTGGCAAACATGAGCGTGGGATCCCAGCGGTCAGTAACACTGACGCCTCGTCCCGGTTCAGCCAAGTGTCAAGATCGATCATACCATCACCTGAGAAAGTGCCGTGATCCCGGAGTTGTGGAAGCGTGACGTAGATGGTGGCTTGTACAGATGAGGGTAGCGTATAGGAAGTACCAGCAGTCGAAGCAGTCGAAGAGTCACCGATGTTGCGACCGCTGCGTGTCTCCATCGAGGTACGGTGGTCGTCCACCTCCCCCAATAATGTTACGAGTAACTTCTTCATTAATCTATTTACAACGTACAGAGCTCTGCAAGCAAGATGGCGCCAGTCTTGTTTTGTCTTGTCTCCTAGGAGATCTTGGCTCATACCCACATGGCGGATTGATGATGATGATGATGATCCTTGATACTTTGGCGCACACCCACAAATGGAGATTGGCCAAAAACCGGGCGGCAGGATCTTAACTAAAAGGCTAATAGTTTTTCAAACAAAACTTAATTTTGGGCTGAAAAAAAATATAGAAAGAAAAGCCGAAAATCCAAAAAGGAGTATATCAGAGCAGGGAGCGATGCAGGCTATCAGATGCGATTTCAGACAGAGGTAATGGTGGGTCTAAAATAATATATATATATATATATATATATATATATAAAGGCATATTAACATGGCAATCGCTTTGTTTCAATTATGTATTCAAATACAGCAGAGCGGATGTCCCTGTGGCTATAACCGAATTTAATGCTCCCAGACGACAAAATTACTGCCACATTTAATTCTAATCCCAATTTTTCAAGTGGAGCTACCAGGTGTCTTTTATGCTGATGAGAATATCGGCGACAGAACAAAAAGAAGTGATCTATCGTTTCCATTTCTTCGCAAGTCTGACAGAAAGGTGACGCCTTTAGACCAAATTTATGCAAATATTAATTCAGTTGCGGAATTCTGCAACGTAATCTTGCAAAAGCAACTTCCAAGTGCCGTGTTGCACACCCCTGTCTATTCCAGCGGCATCTTAGATGTGCGAAATCTCGATATTTATCCAATGAGTAGCAGTCGTATTCATGCAAACAGAGGTTTCTAAACCTTATTGCTGTCGCGTAAGCGTATCAGGCAAAATTGGGATATGGGGACCGCTAAGAGATACAGTGGCTAGGGCATCCTCCATCTCATTGAGATATATGCCACGAGGGCCTTGTACCCATAAGAGCTGAAGTTTTTTCAAGTTTGTCGATATGAGGTGTCGAAACATGTGCATAAGTGTTAAGTTGGCTCCTGAAGACAGAGCAGCACATACTGAAAAAGAATCTGTAATTACGACTGCTTCCGATTCGCCCAAAGGAAGTTTCCGTAGTGCCAGTACAATAGCAAATAATTCTGTTATAAATGCTGGTGTGTAATCTGGGAGTCTAACCAAAAAGGACCAGTCAAAGGAACGTGGGAAGATACCTGCCCCAGCCTTTTCATTTGATACGGATGCATCAGTCGCAATTATGTTGTTCATGTTTACATGTGCCAAGTAATCCTGCAGCCGATCATTTAAATATTGAAATGGCAATCGCTTCGCGTTAGAGGGATAAATATTCTCAAATTCTATCGTAAGATCTAAATTAACGCTTCTTGTTGAGAAAATATGTTTGATTTTGACGTTCAGTGGTTCTAGCAGCGCTTGAACGAACAAGATCTGTGGGCAGTGGAATTGTGACCACCAAGTTTCAAAAAATAAGCTTGATTCTTTAATAAAAGCATAAAACGATGCTCTCTGGGGCACAGTGTATATTTTTAAAAATGTTTGGATAGTAAGCATTTTGAATCTATTCAACAATGACGGTATAAGCGCTTCCATGTATAGCACATTGTTAGCAACAAACTTGGGCAGCCCAAGGCACAGTCGTAAAGCCTCCCTTTCTAATAGTATAAGCGGTGTTATTTTATATGTCGCACGGCCCGAAAATTAGACACAGCCGAATTTCATGATAGGACGAACGTACATTTTATAGACCATTACCAATGTATTTCTTCACAACCCCCTTTTTATGTTGCTGAGCTTGCGTACCCACCCCATGGCTCGTGTTGCTTTGGACGCAATGTGATGGATGTGGCTTTTCCAATTTAACGAGCTGTTATATATGATACCTAAGTATTTGAGTGAATCCACCTGGGGAATCTGCTCTGTGCAATACATCAAGGAGATGTTGACAGGATCCCTGAACGAGAACGCTAGAAGCGCGCTTTTGTTTACGTTTAGTGACATTTCAATTTTTTCAAGCCATTCCTCTATCATGTTTAGGTAATTCTGTAATGTCTGATAAAGTAAATGCAGGTCACTGTTTGTCGCAAAGAAAGCAATGTCATCTGCATACACATATAAATGAATATCGCTATGTGTTGGAATCGAACTGAGGGAGATATTAAACAACACCGGTGAGAACACTGCCCCCTGTGGTACGCCACGGTATTGTCGATATCTGTTAGAAAAACAACCTCTTTGAAAGTAATAAAACTCTCTCTCTCTTAAAAACTCTGCTACCTATGCTGTCATGTAGTTTGGTAAGTGTGACATTTCCATCTGCTCTATTAGTATTTTATGCTCCACTTTGTCATATGCCTTGGCCAAATCCAGAGTAACTAATGCACAATACTCTCTTCTACCCCTAGCCAACTGTATACGACTCTCCAAATCCGCGTGCGCACACCATATGGAGCATCCCGATTTAAAGTCAATTTGACTGGGGTTCAGTATTGATTTCTCCTCAATGTATTTTATTACACTTGTATTCAAAACTCCTTCAGTTAGTTTAACCAAATTAGATGTAAGAGAAATTGGCCTCACATTGCAAGTGTATACCCAAGTCCCTGTTTTTTAAGTATCGGAATTATTTTGGAAAGTTTCCAATCCGCCGGTATCGAAGAATTTTTCAAAGAGTAATTAACCATATTCAGAGTTCATGTGGGGAAATGTCATATAGTACCTTTATCATTGCTGAGGTTACTCCATCTGGTCCAGGTGCTGTAGGAGGTAAGTGCCTCACTACACCCGCTAGTTCCGCTAATGGCACCTCACTGAACTCGTCCCCTGCGATTGGCTTTATTATGTGTCTTGGTATTGTTGATCTGAATCTTTCTTCTAATCCTTCAGCAACATTTTCTAATATTTCAGTGAGTTCACTAGGCGATAGAATTGAAGAATCAATATTGTCTGATGGTGGTATCATTTTTCTGAAACGCAAAAACCTAAAAAGCGCTTTTCTGTTGTATGGTTTTGAAAGATAGCTAAATTTGTTAGTTTCATAGTCATCTTTTGCTTTGCGTACTGTACGTTTAAAATCTGCTGCCACGTATTTATGGTCACACCAGTTTTTTGGGCACTGGTTGTGAATAAGTTGCTTCCACGCTGCTTTTCGTTTTCTATACCCCCTCATACAATCAGCGTTCCACAATAGGCTAAACGACCCACCTGTGCCTGAAGTTATTGAAAAAGTTGACTTTTTTATTGCTCTTCTCAATACCACACTCATAGCCCGAATGTCTTCCTGCGTGTCCTTGCGAAGAACCAAAGTAGACTTTAAGTCTTTTTGTAAACGGCATAATTTACAAACGCGCCAATGTTACCAGTTAAAAATATCCCGGGAAAGTTAATATCGAAACTAATAGGAAGGTGGTCACTCCACCAGTCCAGCATCAATCAAAAACTCATTTCGTCCTCCTCTTTCATGCAGTCGCGTTTAGCATCTGTTATGTATCAATATAACAAGGTAGGCATAAACGAAGATAATTTTTTAAATACACCTTTTTATGCGTAAGGATCAGAAACACAAAATCCATGGAAATCGGCCCAGGACGTGCATATTTGCAAATTCTATTTTTTTTGAACTGTGTAGTCCAATGAAACAAGCTCACTGAAGTACAAGTATGTTCTGTAAATGAAGACCTAATTGTATCTTTGTTGTAAACCCCCTGCTGTAACGCCTAAGGGCGATGTAGGGTAGCTCTTGAAGAAAGAAAAAATTGTGTTGCTGTTGCATTGTTCCCTCCCTCTATTCATCTTCCTTATCTTCAGATCACACTCCTCTTTCTCTCATGGTATTTTATACAATGCATGAATATGCTACACTTTGCCAGCTCCTCCATCCATTATTTTCTCTTCCCCATTCTGCTCACTCTACATTCGACTTTGTTTATCTCCCTTACGTCCTTGCTATACCATGATGTCCTCCTTCCTTGGCGTTGCGTTCTTTGGCATAGTTAAGATGAGAGAACCCAGCTTAGCTTCTTAGCCCATTTTGAGTAGGAAGGCATCAAAAACGGCAGTTTACAGGTGTCCGCGCTCGTGTGAGAAGCACGGTTTGCCAATACTAAATTATTCGTACATCACGTAGCATCACAACCCTATTTAATTCGTTGCCAGCACCATTGTATAACACATGTATTGCTCTTACCTTTCACGCTATAGCTCGAAATATGTATAAACGAATAAACATTCGTAAATAGCTATTATTAGCTATAATCCCCTGCCGACAAGTCGCGCAACAACCTGTTCCTCTCACGTCCTACAAGAAGTGAGAGGGACAGGTTCCCCTCAAGGAAGGTCCTTGAGAGGAACGTCCTGTTCTTCTCAAGTCCGTATTCTACATTGTGCACCGTTCATATCAGTACGCCTTGAAGTACTCGCACTCGACGGCGATGAAAGGGTACTTTAGAGCCTGTCTGTAAATGAGGCAGGATTCAACGTGTCTTTATTTGTTGCCCTTGCATTACCTTGATGACGCCACGACTCTTTGTTGAGACGAAGCGGCGCGTCTTCTCTATTCAGCGGTTATAACTTCGACCATCTCGTCGTTTCTTTTCACGTATTTCTATTGGGTGCACCACCTCGTCAAGATTCCGATCCTTGCAGAAGCCAAGCGGAAGTAATGTGAATGCGACCTAGAGAAGGCGTGAAGAGACAAGCGCAATTTGTGTCCCCTAAAGAGAAAAAGCAGCAAAAAAATTTACAGCCAGACGAAGTTTGACGCCAGAGAGCCTGGAATGGCGTTGTTTAGGCCGTCGAATACACCTTTCAGTGTTGTTCTGCATTGTACTGGATGGCGTGACATGCTCCTCAAGAAAGCAATAAAACGTCATTTGAGGAAAGCCGGGAAGCAGAAAGAGCTGAACCCTGGCACGTTCTGTGGTTACGTACCACTTCTTGCTTACTATTTGCTCCACCTTTTCTTCGACGAAAGCTTTATGCTTGTTGATTGTTTGCTGCGGAAGTATGTCTTTTTTCTGATTCGTTTTTTCTCCATTCCATGCTTTTTTATTTTATATGCCTCTGAACTTTCTTTTTTTTGGAACCAGAGCTGGCATTCCTTGTTTTGTTGCACATGTAGATATTATTTAGAAAGCCAGTTTTGCGGGTTACTGTTTTAGTGGATGTCTGCTACTTCCCATCTTATATTGTTTAATGAAAGTTCACATTGAATTCTGATTACCAAGCGTGAACGCGCCTTTTGAATAGGTAAGAGTCCAAAAGAAAGCCGAACCAATATTTCATTGAGCGTTAACAGCAACACTTTGACATCTTGCACCACTTTGACATCTTGCACCATGCTGTAGTCATCTACCTCCCTCTCTGACACCGAAGCCCGGTCCCACTTGGTAGTCAAGACCCCACATTAAGCAGTTAAATTCACGAGATGATGTGAAAGGTATGAATGAGTGTACTTCAAAAGATGACAAGTTCGCTGTGCCAGACACATTTATTCCAGTAATTCTTTCCGAGAGTTCAAAAACACGTGGTCATCATGATTTCTGACAAGCCTACAATAAACGTTCTCAAACAGCGCACATGGAAAAACATAAAAAAGACATCCAAGTCCTTATCAAGTCCTGAAACTTGCTCAAAATGAAGAATGTCAAATGCCAGCGTGGAACCTACAAAATCACTTTAACAAATCACCTGGAGCTTCGAAGGCGTGCACGTGGATTTAACAAAATTGCAAAGAGAGTGCCGGATTTCCCAAGATTCGATGTTTTCTGGTTAAAATAAATTAGTTTGCTAGAATGATACCAAAGTGTGCTGGGCAAAAATATGCTATCGGCGTCGAGGCTTTGGTTGTACGAGTGATATTCCAACTGGTGAACGCTGTGACTGCAGATAATAGACTCACCTAATCAAAAGGGTTTAGCATTGGGCATTGGATTAGAATACTTTTGCTCTCTGTTTCACGTGCAGCCAGATAGAGTGGGGTGAAGGGTAATTCGTTGCATTGACTGATCTATGTACGTTTGTCTAGAATTGTTGAAAACACTGCATATAAGTTGCTGTGAATCAACGTAACATAGCGCACACAACGAGTCTTAGCTTCCACCCACACTTCGCTGCTCATGGGAAGTTTTCAATACTGCCAGCCAATGAAATGCAATGACCACCTGCTACTCTTTGAACCCCAGATCCCCAACCATGAGCACATCAGCTAGCGAAAGGGAATGAAACTTTCAATCAAAGAGTGAAGCGAAAAACATATTGCTGTCACTACCGGGTAGCGAAAGCAATTTCTGGGCATCTTATTGGCATAGTAATTATAAGGACACTTTAGATGGCTTTTTTTCGTCTTCTTGTTGTTCTGGAAAAAGTATAATTTGATAACATTCCTCGAGAATTATTCGTCCTACCAGTGAGTAAAATCGTGTCAGTGAGGACAATCAACGCTTTCTAAGCCGAGATCAATCTAGCCGGCCCTATTCCATTGCCCTGCGGTTGCCTGCGATAACATCCCCTCCCCCCCCCCCGCCCCCGCTTGTATGACATGCGGTTGAATGCCCAAGCGCAGAGGAAACACCCCATACGTCTTGAACCAGCTTGAAAAGAGGAAAGGAAAAGGTTTGCACGAGTGGCAACTGGAAATTGGATGTTAAGGGCGAGGTCGCGATGGCTGGCGCGCGCAACATGGTAGGTAGCGCACGGCTTGTATAGGTTTCAAAGTGGTACGCTCCCAACGTGAAAAAAATACGCAAAATCTGCTTTTTTTCACTGCAGCAGCCGTGTCTCGTATGCCATCGCTTTCTGTAGTTACATGATAACGGAGCCGCTGAAGCTAGCTGCCAGTCTTACTTTGTAACCATGCGTTAATATTTTACTTATTGAATCGCCCTTGCGATAAAATGGTTACGTTTTAATCCGTGCATTGGTTGGTTGAGGGAAATATCGGTTGTCATCTTATATCGCTTCAATAACACGCAGCTAGAATTCACAGCTGTGTACAACACTCATGGAAGCCTCGAAAAAACAAAAGGCTGTTTAGAAATTTTGTTGTCACGACTTTTAATGACATTCAAAAGAATAATTTTTTCTTAGACATACAATAATGATGATGGCAAAACAGACGTCATTTACACGAACATGGATATGAGATAACGTTGAAAGAACATGTACATTCGATAGTTCACACAAGCACAACCACAAAAAATATTTCAAGGTTAACAAGAGACACAAAGAAAACATGAATATGTACATATTGCATATTTACATGTTGGCATGTTATTTCTGCCGGTGCATCGACACATCAGCCTGCCAATACCAGGCCAGCCAAAAGAAAAGTTTCACTCGTTCATCACAGACCGACACAAAAGGGCAAGACCAGTGCCGAACTAATTCCTCTTCACCGGAGAAAAAAAGCTCTTCCAACAAAAAAAAAAGCTGTGCTAAGAAGCTAAGAATAAGGGCTTTACGATTTATAGTAGGCGGAACTCTACTATGGGGGAGCATGATAGCGTTGGCAGCGATGGACCACAGTAGGCTACTCTGTGTCTTTAGAAAAAAGCGGTTAATGATTTAGAGTACTTCGTACTCAAATATTGGAGGGCAGTGTGTCGTTCCTTGTAGTACTTCATTTAAATGACCCAGAAAAAAATGTAAGCCATTCGCACCCAAGTGAAAGCTTTATGAATGGCAGAGCTTTAATTCACCAGTGTTTCCCTGGCGAATATATTTTTCGGCACATTTCCGACATTTTTTTCTGCGTTGTGATTTTTTACTTTTTGTGCGTCTTTTATAAGATTAGGTATTTTTTTATATTGCTCTCTGATGTTTTCTAGAGGTTACCTTATTTGTTTACAAACTTGTACTTTCTGTTTCATGATCCCTCTCAAAGTTGGGTTTTTTCCGGCTCCGAGCGTGGTGCGTCTAATTCGCGCTGTTAAGGTTTTAAAGCTAAAGCCTTTAAGGAATCATGACACATCCGTCCATGCCCTGAAACAATGAACACTGTAGCTTTTCCCCCTCACATTCTCAGCAATTACGTGATTTGTCAGATTGTAACGAGAAAACAATGCCAGGGATGCGTGGAGCGCGCAGCACAGTCACAGCGAAAGCTAGAAGAGCGGCCATTCAGAGCCTTTTCTAAACACTTTTTGGGTAACAGCTACAAGCCCACTGCTGGGTACCCACTATGTTATAAATAACCATAATCTTTTTGTAGTAGGCGCGCATTCACTATGCTATCCTCCGTCATTTTTCGGAGAAGCGTGGTGTCTGCTACACACTTGTTAGAATTTTGTGCAATTTTATGCAGTGGCTGACGACAATAAAGAATTATGCCTGGAGTGGCAATGCACCACAGTTAATAGGGGATGATAAAACAGTTTTCTAATGGATTGGAGCATTGGACGACGCACTCGCTACACATTTCACACTGTGTGAAGTCTTGCTGTTTCTTTGATGTTCTAAAACCCTTTCTTACTCTTGTTAACCCGATTCCTTTCCCGACATCAAGCCTGGCTAAGACCAGTTTAGAACAGAGTTCCAAGCCCTGGCGTGGCTCAGTAGTGGGATGCTCGACTGGAACGCAGCAAACCCCGGTTCGAATCTTATTGCGTTTATGTGTTGAGTTTTTTTGTTTGTTCGGTACTGGTTACGGACAACGGTGGTGGTGGCGGTGGCGGAGAACTACGGCGCCGTCTGTGATGCGTGTTCTGATCTCATAACAGCTTTTGCTGTAAAAAACGTGGTATAGTCATTCGAATTGCCACATGCTTTCGTCAAACAAACTTTGGAATTCATCAAGTGCCCTTGAATTATTTTCCTCTGCTTACAGCTGCATCCTTGTCAACCATATGGTGTCAGTAATTGCAACGCAAATTAAAAATGCTAAATAAGACTACTTCCAATATATTTTGTGGCTTTCAATTGTTCCTTGTGAATGAACAGATAGGCACATATGTCTATAGCAGAGGATCAACTTGATTTTAATCCTTGTACCATAAAGCAGTAATCTCTTTTTGTAACGCGATTGAAGGTCTTCCCATGGCTTAGTGCACAGCAACCATCCCTTTGCACCGCGGTCACCAGGTTGGTTTGCAGACCCCTGCCGCAACAAAAGTGTAGTTCGTCACACCAAGCACTGCAAGCACTACCGTGGTTTATGCAGCTCACCTGCCTTTCAAAACAGCTGTAATCAGTCGTTGAGTGTCGCCTGTTCACAAGTGTGTTCTTTTTTTGTGTGTGTGTTTCTTTTTAACATAGGTGATGTTCTTGCTCAGCTTTATCATGCCTCGGGATTGTCGCAGATCGTAAATCATCGTAAGATTTAGCAAAAGAACATGGGCAACTCCCACCTCGATTAAGTGACACTGTCTTCACCACTCACTATTTCCACAACTCACCACTACACTAACTGCTCCTCACCCCACACCTCCCACTTCAGTCATTCAATTCACACCACATCATTCTAACTTCATTCGAACTGCAGTGCACCTCATTACACTTCAACCCACTTCTCATCATCTCTATTCACGACACCAGTGCTGTTTCATCACTGTTCGGCAAGCATGACTGGTTGAATTTCTCGCTTTCTCCATATACATTCTCTTTCCGATCCCTATTTATCGACCCGAGAGCACATTAGCGAACTGAATGCTAATGTAGAGTGGAGTAAAGTCTAGTATCTAGCGCACACCCACGCTGGGGCATCGACCATTAACTGGGTAGTTCTATACAAGAAATGCCCCCACATCTGCAGGTTTCACTGCAAAGGCCGTCGAATGACGATAGTCTTCCGTCTGAAGAGAGTGAATTAAACGCTTATTTGATGTTCTGTGCCAGAATATCGGTGAATAAGATTCTGGAGGCACTGCGTTTAAGTGCCTCGATCCGTGCAGCGAAGACCAACGAACGCATCGAGGCCCGTGAGATGCAAGTGCTATCACGCAGTTATCTTGAAAAGGTTTGAAACGCAAAATGATGAGCAGGTGCCACCACCGTATTGTTTTAACAAAGCGCTGAAAACAGCCGCCTTTTTGAGCCAATAATTTTGAATTGTCAGCTTAGCGTAATAAACGCTACGTTCTTTAGAGCTGCTTGCGTATGACTTTCATGGTATTGAGAAAGATGGCGCAGTATATTCACCTGTTGATTTTCCACATCTAACATGCTCAACGTTTGCTTTTTAATCAATACTTCGCACAAGTATGAAGGCAGAAATCAGAGCAGTATTAGTGGGCACTGAAGATGTGGTTGGATTTTGAAACTGAAGGCAAACAGAATAAAAGTCAAAAAGTGAAGCCGTTTCGTCAAGTCAAGCCCAGTGTAGAGTACCAAGTACTCTGAATCATTAAATACTTTTTCTAAACACATTGTTCATTTTGTGATCGCTGTATATATGTATTGAATATGGTCCTTAGTAACATGTGTTAGAGACACTCTAGGGGTGGTGAAAGCGGCTCGCTTCAGTGAGCGGCCCCTAACGGCTCAGCTCACTAAAGTGAACCGGCTCACGCTTACTGGTTCACCATAGGTCAGTTACTCTGTGTACTTCCCACAAGACGCCTTAATTGATGACGCCAGCGGTGGCAGTGCCATATAGCCCTTCATTTACGACCACATAGAGAAGGATTCAGAGTTTCAAAGTGCATCAAAGGAGGCGCATACGCTGTGCGGCGTCATGGCAAAACTATAACCAGCCACGTCTAATCCGCTAGCTTTCTCTCACCCACCGTTTTTTAAAGTTTCTTGTCACGTGCGCGAGCCCATTTCTTTTGCTAGCCCACTCGTGCGTGCTGCGATACGCACGACGCTTCTTCTTAATGCGTCCGCTTGCTCGTGCTACGCCGTCTTTCGCGGGTTTCAATTCACGCATTTTTCAAAGATGCATTCAAGACCCCCTGCAGCCACACGTGCAGGAGAAATGAGTTGCACTCAAAACAATATGTCTTTAGCCTCAATTTATTTTATACGTTCCCGAAAATGAACATTTTAACCAAACGTAGTGTGACACGACCTTAAGCAATTAACAAATAAACAGGAGGTTAACATACAGCTACTTCAAGACAAGAACCACAGTGCACTGGGCACCCAAAGAAGAAGCACACAGGACGAATCAATTTGTTGGTGTGCCTGTTAATTTTTGTCAAGCTCAATGCGCTTCGTTTCTTCAACTGTATGCATCACCAACTGGCACAAACCTTTACTCTTTAAAAAAAACACATGCTCAATCTCAATGAAGATGAAAGTTTCCAGCTTCTATAACAGTGGTATAAAATTAGATAAAATTAGAACACTTGCGCACATATTAAAAAAACATCTTTTCATCGACAATAGTGCACAAGATCTCCTGACATATGTGCATGATTTATTAGAACACTTGGCTGACATTGTTATTATAGGAACCTTAACTTGGCAACTCCTAACGCTAGAACCTTGTCTAGTGAGGCAAGTCTAGCTGTACTATTCGAAGAGCTAGAGAGGATTAAATGGGATGTACTGGGGCTCAGTGAGGTTAGGAGGACAAAAGTGGTCTATGAAGTGCAACAAAATGAGCACGTCGTTTGATATTAGGGCTTTGCTGACAAAAGAGAATTGGGAGCGGTGTTCCTTATCCAGAGAAACATAGCATAAATCATAGAGCGATATATATCAATAATGAAAAGGTGGTAGGAATTGTAAGTAAACTAAAGTAAAGTAAAAGAGATACAAGATGAAGGTAGTACAGGCTTATGCGCCTACGTCCAGCCATGATGACGCGTCAGTTGAGAGCTTCTATGGAGACGTAGAATCGGTAATGAGTAAGGTGAAAACACAGTACACTATACAGCTGGAAGACTTCAATTCAAAAGTAGAGAAGAAACAGACTTGAGACCAGGCAATGGGAGACTATGGCATCGGTGCTAGAAATGTCACTGGCGAGGTACTAGTAGAACTCGCAGAACGCAATAATTTACGGATTTTGAAAAACTTCTACCGAAAGCGTGGGAACGGAAAGTGGACATGGAGCCCTAATGGCAAAATTAAGAGCGAAATAGACTTTACACTGAGTGCACACCCCGGCATCGTGCAGGTTGTGGAAGTGCTCGGAAAGGTACGATGCAGTGACCATATAATTGTTCGGTCTCGAGTTCGCATAGACTTGAAGAAGTTACGACAGAAACGAATACGGAAGCAGCCAATCAATGAGCTAGCACTGAAAGGGAAAGTACAGGAATTCAGTCTCACTTCAGAACAGGTACTCAGCTCTTATTGAGAAAACCAGCTGTAGCGTTGATGCAGTGACTGATAATCTCATGAGTATCATTGGGGAGTGTGCAGTGGAAGTTGAAGGTACTGTAGTTAGATAGGACACGGGCAAGCTGCGCCAGAAAACAAAGAATCTCCTCAAGAAGCCTCAAAGCATGACAGCTTCAAGTACAACGCACAAAATAGAGTTGGTAGGGCTTTAGAACTTGAACAATAAGCGTAAGGTATCTGATGTTTCTTGATAGCTTACGCTCCGTTCTTCAGTTCGCTCATTGGCTCTTCCTGTGCCGTTGAATCATCGGCTCAGATGAGCCACTAAATCAGCTCAGTAGGACCCGGCGGGTCATTGAGAGAGCGAAATCCTAGAGATCCTCCGCTCAGAGTGACCCGGAGAGAACAGTTGTTCAGGTCGCTTATTGACACTCGCTAAGCCGTTGAATCGTCGGCTCAGATGAGCCGCCTAGTCAGCTCAGTAGAATTCGGTGGGTCACAGAGAGAGCGAAAGCCTAGGAATTCTCCGCTTTGATTGGGCGAGAAAAAACCGTAGTTCAGTTCGCTCATTGGCTCTCGCTGAGCCCCTTAATCATCGGCTCAGATGACCCGACAAGTCGGCTCAGTAGGATCCGAGGGTTATTGAGAGAGCGAAAGAATAAGAATCCTCTGTTCTGACCATTGTTCAGTTCCATTGACCATTGTTCAGAACCATTGTTCAGAACCATTGTTCAGTTCCCTCATTGCCTCTCGCTGAGCCGTTGAATTATCGGCTCCGTAGGAAACAGCGGTCATTGAGAGAGCGAAAGCTTAGGAATCCTTCACTAAGAGTGAGCGAAAGAAAACCGTCGTTCAGTTCGCTCATTGGCTCTCGCTGAACCGTTGAATCGTCAGCTCAGATGAGCCGTCGAGTCGGCTCAGTAGGATACGACGGGTCTTTGAGAGAGCGAAAGGCTAGAGATTCTCTGCTCTGAGTGAGCGAGAGAGAACCATTGTTCAGTTGCCTCATTGGCTCTCAATGAGTCGTTGAATTATCGGCTCCGTAGGATCCAGCGGGTCATTGAGAGAGCGAAAGCTTAAGAATCCTCCACTCAGAGTGAGCGAGAGAAAACCGTCGTTCAGTTCGCTCATTGGCTCTCGCTGAACCGTTGAATCGTCAGCTCAGATGAGCCGTCGAGTCAGCTCAGTAGGATGCGATGGGTCATTAAGGGAGCGAAAGCCTAGAGATCCTCTGCTCTGAATGAGCGAGAGAGAACTGTTGTTTAGTTTGCTCAATAGCTCTTACTGAGCCGTTGAGTTGTCGGCTCACATGAGACACCAAGTCGGCTCAGTAGGATCCGACGAGTCATTGAGATAGCAAAAGCTCAGAGATCCTCTGCTCTGAGTGAGCGAGAGAGAACCATTGTTCAGTTCCCTCATCGGCTCTCGCTGAGCCATTGAATTATCAGCTACGTGGGATCCGGCGGGTCATTGAAAGAGTGAAAGCTTAGGAATCCTCCCCTCAGATTGCGCGAGAAGAAACCGTCGTTCAGTTCGCTTATTGGCTCTCACTGGACCGTTGAATCGTCAGCTCAGATGAGCCGTCGAGTCGCCACAGTAGGATACGACGGGTCTTTGAAAGAGCGAAAGCCTAGAGATTCTCTACTCTGAGTGAGCGAGAGAGAACTGTTTTTCAGTTTGCTCAATGGCTGTCACTGAGCCGTTGAGTTGTCGGCTCACATGAGACACCAAGTCGGCTCAGTAGGATCCGATGGGTCGCTGAGAGAGCGAAAGCCCAGAGATCCTCCGCTTTGAGTGAGCGAGAGAGAACCATTGTTCAGTTCTCTCATCGGCTCTCGCTGAGCCGTTGAATGATCAGCTCCGTAGGATCCGGCGGGTCATTGAAAGAGCGAAAGCTTAGGAATCCTCAGAGTGGGCGAGAGAGAACCGTCGTTCATTTCGCTCATTGGCTCTCACTGAACAGTTGAATCGTCAGCTGAGATTAGCCTTCGAGTCGGCTCAGTAGGATATGATGGGTCATTGAGAGAGTGAAAGCATAGAGATCCTCTGCTCTGAGTAAGCGAGAGAGAACCATTGTTCAGTTCCCTCATTGGCTCTCGATGAGTCGTTGAATTATCGGCTCCGTAGGATCCAGCGGGTCATTGAGAGAGCGAAAGCTTAGGAATCCTTCACTCAGAATGAGCGGGAGAAAACTCTCGTTCAGTTCGCTCATTGGCTCTCACTAAGCCATTGAATCGTCAGCTCAGATGAGCCGTCGAGTCGGCTCAGTAGGATACGATGGGTCTTTGAGAGAGCGAAAGCCTAGAGATCCTCTGCTCTGAGTGAGCCAGAGAGAACCGTTTTTCAATTTGCTCAATGGCTCTCACTGAGCCGTTGAGTTGTCGGCTCACATGAGACACCGAGTCGGCTCAGTAGGATCTAATGGGTCACTGAGAGAGCGAAAGCGCAGAGATCCGCCACTCTGAGTGAGCGAGAGAGAGCCAATGTTCAGTTCTCTCATCGGCTCTCATTGAGCCGTTGAATTATCAGCTCCGTAGGATGCGGCGGGTCATTGAATGAACGAAAGCTTAGGAATCCTCGACTCAGAGTGCGCGAGAGAGAACCGTCGTTCATTTCGCTCATTGGCTCTCGCTGAACAGTTGAATCATCAGGTCAGATGAGCCGTCCAGTCGGCTCAGTAGGATACGATGGGTCATTGAGAGAGCGAAAGCCTAGAGATCCTCTGCTCTGAGTGAGCGAGAGAGAACCATTGTTCAGTTCCCTCATTGGCTCTCGGTGAGTCGTTGAATAATCAGCTCCGTAGAATTCAGCGGGTCATTGAGAGAGCGAAACCTTAGGAATCCTCCACTCGGAGTGAGCGAGAGAAAACCGTCGTTCAGTTCACTCATTGGCTCTCACTGAACCGTTGAATCGTCAGCTCAGATGAGCCGCTTAGTCGGCTCAGTAGGATACGACGGGTCAATGAGGGAGCAAAAGCCTAGAGATCCCTTTCTCTGAGTGAGAGAGAGAGAACTATTTTTCAGTTCCCGCATTGGCTCTCGCTGAGCCGTTTAATCATCGTCTCGGATGAGCCACCGAGTCAGCTCAGTAGGTGTTCGCCAGCCGCGAGCCGCGAGCTGGTAGCGGCGGTGGGTCAGTTGCCAAGTCAGATCAGTCGGAGAGCCGCGAGTAGGTGGCGGTGGCGCGTCAGTCGGCTTCGTGGTGAGCCGTCTACCGAACAACCGTGGCTCACTGTTAGTGAGCCTCTGATTACTCGTTCTTTGAAAAGAGCCCCTCAAAAGATCCGACTCACTTCAGAGCGAGCCATCTCTAGGACACCATACGGACTTGAATACATTTATTTAAAGGTGTCATGTTTGTATTGCTTCGTTATTTGTTTCTTATCGTGCCTGTAGTGTAGATACTGAATCAATTGATTTGTAGCGTCCTATGATAGAATAAAGTGTTTTCTAAAGAGACAAGTTGACAGATGGAGGCACTTCACAGATGAAAGCTCCCTAGACTATTGTTTATAAATACTTTGATTTTGTTAGCTCCGGTCTGTTCGAATGATGATGGTGATGAAGGAAAGGGAACACAGCTATAAGAAAAATAATAAATAGAAATTTCGAGTGTAGAAAACGGAGCTGATAACTTAAACATAATGATTCAACAGTTTAGAAACCACAAATTTACGAGTAATGATTGTATTTGCAGCCTTAATGTCCTTGAACCTTTAAGAAACTCCTGTATTGCATTGGCAACCTTACTATTACTATGTCCTCAGGAAAAAACCTCTAAGGAAAGTAAATTTGGGGTGTTTAATGATACAAGATGGAATATGGCAGCTATATGCAAGTTCGCACAATGCAGAGTATATTTTACAAAATATTGCATAACGCTCCATGCATTCTTGTCGATGAAACCTCATCAAGTGTGTTGTAGAGAAAAGGACGAGGCGCCGTCCTCGAAGCGAAGCCCCCCCCCCCCCCCCCGTCGGCCTCTTTTTTATTCCGAACGCCCTGCACTATTCACCGATGATGATAATGTCACTCATCGTCCTCTACATAATTTCCAACATCCTCTACAACCCCACAGTGTGGCCTCGTGATGAACAATGTAACAGTTGCTGTAAGCACTAAACACACATTGTTCGTCACTAATAGTTTTAGGTCCAAGTCAATCCCCGTGGAACAATCCGGTTTGCTTTTGCACCTGGTTTTCCAACGCTGCTGCCGACGCTTGTTCCATATACGCACCTTCGAACGAGCCAACTTAACTGAAGTTGCGCTGTCGGTAATCAGGTTTCCTTGGCAGATATATGGTTCCTTCTGTTAGCTTCTGGTGTAGCCCATTTTGAGAAGTCTTAATTCTGAATGACTTGTTTTGGGCTGTTTTCACCTTGAAAGCATCATCGTTCTTCTTCCATTCAACACTTTATTGCTTCATTCGCCGCTGTGGCCCTGTTTCAATATACTTATTCGGCAGTGAGATGGCTTGTACGGTTCGCATTTTTCTCCCCTTTGATGTTTGTAGCTTACTCGTAGAGCCCTTAGGGCTAATACAGAAAGCAGGCTCCTCTTCCTTCGCAGTTTTTATCTTGCTTGTTTTCGCTTGAATGCGTCTTGAGTTGCTTCTATCAGGCATTTCTACGGGTGGTTTTGAGGGCTGTGCAACAGTTGAATACGATGGTTTCGGCTTTAACCCATTTTTATTATCCCATGAATGCCATTTTGGATCTTCAAAGCCTTCCAGATTTTAATTATTGGAACTTTGTTCCTCCACCATATGCACTTGAATTGTTGTAACTTTCCTGTCCTTTGCTTTATTCTTAGTGTGCGCTGGCGAGAATTCGAAAGGCGTGGGCCAGTTCTTTGAGAGTAGTGGTTCTGTGCGTGCTTGACTGCTCGTTACGGTAGTGAAATTGGCGACTTTTTGGCTTCCAGCACGTTTAGCAATTTGTCTTGGGTATGAGTCTTCTAGCTTCCGTAGAAGAAGACCGCTGCTGAAGAAGCAAATACGAGATGGTGGCGCCACAGAAGAGTGCACGTTAGCCTGTACTTATGTCCAAATTGTTTGCCTGATGGCCTACAAGCGAGCTTGTCGAGCATTTAATACGTCCGCAATCTTATAATCCACTCTGAGCTTGGCTAGAATAATCTGATATTCATAAAGATCTGCTTCGCTCGTCTCAGTTTCCAATCAATCAATTAGAACTGCTTCTTCTACTTCCTTGTCAATTTTATTAAAAAGCTTGTAATGTTTAATCAAAACTCGATGAATAAATCGTAACTCCCTTACTGACGGACGCTCCGTGTGTATTGGACGTTCAATTTTGGCGATGGATTCCGTGACGGCCTTGCGCACTTCATTCCTCCTTGCGAATAGGGCCTTCATTATCCAGTCGAGTGTCTGAAACGTGAGAAATCACTGGCCGGTCACGTCACAAGCTGCAATCGTATGGCTTATTGGGAATGTTCAAGAAAATTAAACCGTCATTTTGTTCCTAAATGCAGCCTTTATAATGAATTTGGGCCCCTTAAGAAGTGAATAACCAGCCTATTGAAGGATGACTGGCTAATGCATCTGTAATTTCAATGAGGAAAACCTTCGCGTATGTTGATTGGTTGGTTGGCTGCTTGGTTGGTTGGTGGGTTCATTGTTTGGTTGTTAGGTAAAGGCTTGGGGCAACCCACCACAGGGAATCGGCCATGAAACATACGGTACCTTATTCTGGACATAAAAGTGTTTTATCAGCCGATTATTCTTAGATGTGAATGTTTGAAAAATGACCCTATTGGTAACACGTGGATGATGCCAAAACCTGCCAAGCTTCCTGTTCATCTTTCTCGCACTCATAGCGTGTTCGCGTCATTCAATCGTTGCTTCTAAACTGAGTAAAGAAATGATGTTCCAAATTGACATCACTTTTTGTGAAACACAATTAGGCAAACTATATAGTCACGAAAAATTTACAGAGTAGCGTCGTGAGCCTATTGTCTATTGGTTTGAGTTCGCATGCATTCTTCGCAAGCCGTTAGTCACCACTGGTACTCCAAGAATGAAGAGAGTAACAGTTTTCCAAACAAAGGGGTTGGTTGGTTACTTTCTCAACATTATGGTATAATCAAATCCGGGGGCTAGGCCTTGAATTGTACGGTGCTTTGCTTAGAAAACTTACGTACTTACTGAAAGAAAAAAATGAAAATGAATGGTTCAGCCATTACAGACTAATAGTTCAAACTCATAAGATGGGAAAATTTTTTTAGAGAAATACCATCAACAATACCAAAAAGAAATACACACCGCTGCAACTAAGACACCTGAATTAGGCTCCAGCAAACAATCAAATACTTTATAGGCTCGTCAAAAAACTGAATGCAGTGCTGATAAGACTCTTGTGGCGAAAACCAAACATGTTTGCGAAAAATGAAATATGCACCTGTAATAAATATTTAAGTAGAACATTCGTAGTTGTTTTTCTAGAAGTCTTCCCCTTTGTATATCAAATCTTCGGCAGACAAAAAATAAGTGCTCCAGCGGTTCACTCTATTTACCGTAAAAACCCGCGTATAGTTTGGACCCGCGTATAGTTCGAGGTGTAACTCGGGGATAGCAAACGCGAGAAAAAACATTTTCATGCGAATATTGTTCGAGGAAAACAGAAAAAATGCATTTATTTGCCTGCAGCAGCTTGATGTGCACAGCGAGTTGTGCAGCTCGTTGCTCCCGAACAAAGTCCGTCAGTTCTCGATCCACGTCTGGAAATGCTCCATTTTTTGGTCCCCGGAAACTTTTTCTCTTGCCGCAGCATGCAAAAAGGGCTTCCTTCTGCTTCCGCCAACCGCGAATGCTCCGCTCATACACACCGAACTGCCGCTCCGCGGCGCAGTTGCCGATGGTTTCGGCAGCAGAAATAACTTTCCTCTTAAAGGAAGCCGAGTACTGCCTGCGCGGTCCCGACATGGCCTAAAATCACGGAAGTAAAATCGTGGCCGTCGTGATGTGCGCCAAGTGATTGCAATGACCACTGTTGCTCTCCTGATGCACGCCTGTACCTGTAGGTCTCTAGGACGAACGCTGCTCACGCTACCACGCCACCTAACGTAGAAGTGCGCAGACACCTGATAATGATGATAGCACCAACCAATGCCGAAATCAAAACTGAATTCGGGCCGAAACTGTTTTTTGGGATCCGCATATAGTACGGGGCTGAAATTTCGCACCCTAAATTTTAGAAAAAAACCCTGGGCTCTACGCGGGTTTCTACGGAATAGTGATGACTTAAGGGTGAGGGGGCAGACCTGAGCAGTGAAGGTAAACTCAGTTCATTGAAGGGACGGGACAGTGTAGCCTTGTTTATTCCTTTCTACTTTTTAAATGAACACCACCTGCTCTTGGAAGAGAAGCTGCGGAAAATCTGATAAAAGCAAAGGGGATTTACCGAAGATACTCGTAGTAATACGCTTTTCAGAACATGCTACTGTGATATAAGTTGACGCAGCCAATGTAGCCAACACAGTGCCATCATAGGATGACATTGGAAGTGCATCTGCATACTTAACTCTTAGGCCTAGCACCCACACTAGTCGAACGAATCACACAATTCTAAGAATTGGCTAAGGGAATGTCTCTAAGGTACGCGAAAAATGGGTGCATCTAAGGTAGTGTAGACAGTGAGGCAGCATGTTAGAACAACGACTCCTAATCACTGGGGCAATATACGCATTGCTAAGACTATTGCCAGTTCTTCTGCCTGTTAAACAGGAATAAGGTCCGGTATTGGCTACAGAGTTCTGCGTGGATTATCACAAAGCTATCATCATCATAATAAAGGAAATGTGTTACAGGAGTTGGGTGAATCTCACTGCGATCAGCCTACACTAAAGAAGAATACGCAGCTGTCAGCCTATCAGCGACGGCAGGGAGCCGAAGATCTCGAGTGCGTAGAACGAGCGAATGGTACAGAACGGAAGAGGAAGCAGAGGCTGCGTTGAAATCGTCATACAATGTAAGACGTCAACGACGGCGTGCCGGTGTCGTGTTTGTGACTGTCTGCGTAACAATGGATGCCCTGTGTACTAGTAATAAACACAGAAAAAGCTTAGCATCACCTGAATAAAACCTAGCAATGACGGGAAGCTACCTATAGGAAAAACCCACATCACCTTTACAAGGCCTAAAAGCAAACTTGAAGCAACCAGATTGATCTACGCAATGAGCTAGTTCCACCATTTTAAGACTTCCGAGGCACAGCACAAGCTTCGAAACTTTTTATGCACTGTAGCATGGCTTGACCGTTTTGTTCAATTTAAAAAGTGTTCGCGTATTCTCTAAGAAGTTGAAGGGAGACCTAACTTTGATGACTATTAGGGAAAGCCAGCTGACCCTGCTCGAACAATTTCAGCTAGTCGCTCATGCCAGTGCGGCTCTGTATTGAGCACTCCACATTGTGGGTTGGATCCACTAAAAGGTGAGTGTGTGCAACTCCTTACCATAAGGTAATGCGTACCTTGTGCTCCATAAAAATGACACTGTGGGGACGACAAGTAGGGAGTAAACTAATTTCTTGATGGGTGAAAAAGCAGTTAGTGCCTCCTTAGTGCATCCAACTTCTTAGTGCATCCAAGCCATCCGACACACCTGAGTTTTGCCAGCGAGCCTTAGCCAGCCCCCCCCCCCCCCCCCCCTGAAGATCAGCATCAACTGGTCGAGAGGGCTGTCGACTCGGCGGAAGCCTATGGTTTCCTGGTAGAAGGAGACCACCCCAAGGACGACACTTAAAGCGCAAGAAAATAAAAATATTTAAACACACTCTCTCTCTGGATTATGGAAATATGTTTTATGCGAAAAAGTCAGCCAGTAGTTATATGCAGAATTTGTGTTTGCCCTGAGCAATGTTTTACAAGATGGACTGACGTGTTTCATAAATGCAGTTGTGTGACTTACCAGTCACGCAAGCTACACTGATGTTTAATGGAAACTTATCGCATGCTCTAACGTAGTACGTACTCTAATGTTAGAGCTATAATGTTAGAGCCCAGATGTCCGTTTTGTCAAAAGAAGGAGCTGGTTACAGTACGATGACGTTAATTTCACACGTGACTAAAGATAGCGCGTTCCTCTGGAGCTGAGCAACGCCTTACCATAGCTTGTTGAATCTTGAAAAAGTACTGGCATGACTTCAAGGCACCCAAAATCAGATATATTTAGTTTCAAGGTGTCCACTATAACGGTCTCCACACACCGAAGCCAGAATACAGATGGAAATATTTTACTTTGAATTTAGAGTCTGATGCCTAGCTTTGCCAAGCCAGCCCCACCGCAATGAACATTGTCCCGACAAGTCAACACAGTTCACAAGGTTTGAGAAACGTTCGTCCAGTTTGCAGCCTCAATCACCAAAGTTGCTTTCATAGTCTCTAAACTGTTATTCTCTCATCGTTGTTTCCATGCACAACGTGTGACTGAAAGCGAAGCCGTGGTTGTTGCTAGTATGTCGTGAGTTGCTGTCTTCCTGTGACAGCGGCCCTTCTTGATACTTCACTGCGAAGACACACTCTCGATACCAAAACCGAATTTGTTGTTAGAATTGTAGTGCGGATTAAAATGCTCTAAAGAGAATCATAAAACCTCTATGATAGTAGTGCGTACGCGATATGTCTCGAATATATTGTCCATGAAACGACTGGCAACAAGTCCTTGACTAGATTTTTAAAACGCATGAAAAACATCTTCCAACAGACTCGTATTACATTGATCCATCAATTCCGGCAAGATTTCTGGGTGCTGGTTGTTTCACTATAGCCCTGGTAAAAAGTCCTTCGGCGTTGTCTACTCTCCAAAGGAAGTTTTCGGGATGTTTGCCACTGCAACAAATCGTGATTACCCTAGACTGCCTGAATGATAAAAAGAAGTCGCAGCTTTGCCGCGAACGCGAATTGCAATGAACGCGATAGCAACAAATTGGAAGGTCAAGCACCGGATGGCAAGCAGATCGAAACGTGCCCCACGTTTCTCACGCAAAAATAGCGTACAATACGTACTCACAGGGACAGGTGAACGCAAATAAGCGTCTCGGTTGTTATTGCGTTGTGTCTGAAAAGCGCGCCCTTTTCGCAAACGCAGACTGTTCAATGATTGCAATGACTTTCGGGCGCTTGTTAACTACAAAGGAAACGCTCTGGTGAAAGTCCAACGCCAGGCAAGACGTACGATCGTCCCCACCGCGAGATAAGGACGTGCGAGAGAACTTTCACCTTCTCCACTTTGAGGGGAAAGTGAGCGTGAGAGATGAGAACACGCACTTATTGCGCCAACTCGGTGGTAATGCTTTAAAACGCCAGTCCCCCCCGCCCCTAATTGCCCATCACCAGCGGTGAGTGGCAGATATGAATAGCTTGCCGTTTTAACGTTGAAGTACGTGCTGATCGGTCGGTCAGTGTTTAACACATCGCATTTTGGCTCACAGATTCAACGTTAGTTTCCGCATGCCACGACGACGACGAAGTTACTTAGTGATAGAACGCGTCTGTCACTACTAACTGTTTTTCGTTATATTTTCCACGATTCCTGGGACGCTGTCTGCGTCCCGCCTTGTGGCGATGGCAGCGGCGACTTCTACAGGCCCACGTGGTCAAATGTCAGCGCCCTCAAGCTCTTCTGTGGCTCAAGGCTCATGGTCCATCAACAGCGACGGCTCAAGAGATGCTCCTGCTCTCGTGCCCATGGACGAAGAACGAACTGCTGGCCCGTCTGGCTACAGTTCAACATTTGTAAGCTCCGCAAGGAAACGAGGCTCTTGGTGCAGCTCCAGTGAAGACACGGACATCTACTCAGTAGACGGCGACGACTCATCAGATGGCAGCTTCGTGTCTGGGATGAGCCGCAAGGCCAAAAGGAGGCTCATCAAGACGTCATCACCAGCAAGCACGTCAACCGTGAAGGCAAGGAGTGAACGCTGGCCGCATACCATTCTCTTCATGCCCGCGGATCCTTCCGCCAGCCTTCGAAAATTGAACAGGCAAGCCATTTTTAATGTTCTTGAGAGAATAGCACAGAATGAAAACAAAGAGGTCCGGCTAAACACACGTAAGAACGTTTTAACTGTTGACACAACACATACAGACACGCTGGAGAAGCTTCGAATGATGACAGAGTTTGGAGATGTCAAAGTACGAGAGGTCGTACCGATGACTGGGACCTGCACTGCAGGTGTCATTTACGACATTGACTTGGCAATCCCAAACACGGATCTACCCATTCTGATAAAACCGGCGTACGAAGGAGTGGTCATTAAGCATATAAGCCGCCTCGGGAACAGCCGCTGCGTTAAGATAGTCTTTGAGGGCGACTCAATCCCTGCGCACGTCAAGGTGGGACATTTCCGGCATGTGGTACGGCATTTTGTCCCAAAGCCGCTTCAGTGCCACAAGTGTTTTAAGATCGGTCATGTCAAGGGCGTCTGTGTGAACTCTACCGTATGCCCCCGGTGCGCGGAGGCGCACAAGGTAGACACCTGTTGTGCAACAACTTATAGGTGCGGCAATTGTCGAGGTACGCATGAGGCCACATCTAAGGAATCCCCAAGACTCAAGAAAGAAATGGGTATCCTGAAAGAAATGGTCAGGGATAACTCCACCCATAGAGAAGCTTCACAGAAAATCCGGCGTCGACGTCGCCACCGACGGAAGCGCTCCAGTCATGGTGACATTCATGCACCACTTCGGTCTACACCACCATCAACATCCAGTAGAAAGCCAGAGAGTACAAGAAGACCTCCACCGGCGAAGCCTCTCTCCCCTGAAGACTGGCCGGTGCTTGCGAACGCACGGCCTTCCGAGCAGCCTTCCCGCTCTCTGCTCCCAGTGAAAGCCCATGCTGCTGATGACGAAGCTCCAACAGCAGATTGTCAAATTATTCCTATGCTGCGATCTATTGTGAGTGTCATCAGAAGTCTTCTGACAAGCATCGATACGCTTACTGCAAGGAGCGGCCTACTGGTGCTGGACGCGTTGAGTCCGGTCCTCGCAAGCCTCCAGTAAAGCCATGGCCGACAATTACAAGTCGTTCCGTCAGGAGGTCAGAGAGGCGTCGATTTTTCAGTGGAACGCAAGAGGTCTGAGATCTCGCATATCTGATTTTCGCCAGTTTGTTCATCTGTACTGATTTCCTTTATGTGAACCGAAATTATCGCACCCAATTAGATTATCCGGCTACCAGTCATTTTCTCTTCAAGTGACATCGAAAGTAGCAAGGTTGTTGTATTTATTCGCCGGGAGCTTACTTACGTCGTCCAGCCAGTGCATCCTAACGACGGCAATCAGTATGTGTGCTTGTCTGTTAAAAAAGGAAAGGGGACATTCGCACTTCTAGGCGTGTATATATCCCCATCAAGTCATTTCGATGCGAACAAACTAGACGGCATATTAAGGGCACATCCGGGTCCGTGGGTTATCACCGGGGATTTCAATGCGCATCATCCCATCTGGGGAAGCTCAAGGCTTAATTCAACAGGACGCCGTCTAGCATCATTGGTTTCCAGCCATGGTCTCGCCCTTCTGAATGATGCCAGTCCTACGTTTCTACGAGGCACTACATATAGCAGCTGCCTTGATTTGTCCTTTGTTTTACGCCGGTTTGCTACACGGGTAAAGTGGTTTTTGGACATTGAAACACACGGAAGCGACCTTATCCCCACTTACCTGAAGATAAAGGTATTTCGAACACGTACTCCTCTACCACAACACAAAGAATAGATTGGAGTGTGTTCAAAACTCAACTTGAGGATGCTTGTGAAGAAGGCCTGTCCAATGGTCTTCAGCAAGCTATTAAGGAAACTGCACATGCGACTATGCGCACAATAATATGCTCTTCGAAGTACTCGGATTGTGACCTCGAGCTGGAGCGACTTCGTGCGATCCGCCGTCGTGCCGAAAGACGATACCGACGCACCAATTCCACAGACGATCTACGGACAGCCCGGCGCATCCAAAAGAAGATACAACAGCGCCTTGACAAATTAGACACCCAACGATGGAGGAAGTTTTGTGCGTCACTAGATCCTCATAAACCACTGTCTCTGATATGGAGAGTTGTGCGAGGCCTACGTTCTGTTCCAGAGCAGCGTTTTCCCTTCAAAGCCCCTGCACTTTTTCACCACCGGCAGGAAATTGAGGTAGCAGAAGATTTCTGCGCTATGACCGTGGGCCAGACAGCGTACACAAGCCTACATACAGTGAATCATATCCCTCACTCACGGGACCCACGCATGGATCTACCGTTTACATCACAGGAGCTCGATGCGGCGCTCGTCTTATGTAATAAGTCGTCGTCAACTGGCCCGGATGACATCTCATACAAGATGCTGTGCAACCTTGGTAAACGGGCACGAGAAGCACTCCTTAACATATTCAACGATTCCTGGCAAGCTGGCGTCGTTCAGCAAGATTGGAAGATTGGCTGCTTGGTACCGATCCTTAAGCCTGGCAAATCTCCGTTGGACATTGCCTCTTACCGACCGAGTGCACTCTCAAGTTGCGTAGGAAAGGTAATGGAGAGAATGATCTTGGCCAGTCTTGAATGGTACCTGGAATACTATGAGATGTATCCGAACGCCATGGCTGGTTTTCGCCGTCCCCGATGTTCGATCGACAATTTTATAGATCTCGTCACATATGTCCAGCAACAAAAGGCGGGTAAACGACTATCTGCAGCCATGTTCCTTGACGTAAAAGAAGCATACGACAACGTTCTACTTGACGCCATCCTCGAAGCCATTGAGTCAGTTGGCCTAGGCGGACAACTGTATTGTTGGATACGCAGTTATTTACAAGGACGGACCTTGTTTGTGAACACTGCAGATGGTCCAACTTCCCAACACCCAACGCATCGTGGAGTCCCGCAAGGTGGCGTCTTGAGTCCAACCGTCCTCAACCTCGTTCTCATTGGTCTTGTAGAACGACTACCAAGTGTGGTCAAGGTATCCATGTACGCTGACGACATCTGCGTCTGGACATCTGGCGTGACAAGACCTCAGGTACGCACAAGACTTCAGAAAGCTGTGACGTTGGTATCAGTGTACCTCAAGGACCAGGGTCTGAAAATCTCGCCAGCGAATTGTGCATTGATTGCTTTTAGTCGAAAGCCAATGAGACCATACGCTATATCAATCGATGGCCAAGTCATACCATATGTCAGGACGCACAGATTTCTAGGCGTATTCATTGATAGAGACCTCTGCTGGGGCCCACATGTGGCCCACTTGAAGAAGAGGCTGACAGAAATTGCTAACTTATTCAAGTATCTCGGAGGAAAAACCTGGGAGACTTCAGTACATGCAATGATGCAATTGTACAAGACGCTTTTTCTTGGCTATTTGCGCTACAGTTTGCCTGTGTTGACCAACACCTGTAGAAACAACATTCGGACTCTCGAAAGCATCCAGGTCATGGCTCTGCGAGTTTGTCTGGGGCTACCGCGATGTTCATCAACAGCTGAGACAATCGAGATCACTAATGACTACCCGCTAAAGACGCATATCATGATGGAAGTGCACAGAGCACACGTGAGGCATCTTACTCGTGCCCCTGCCCATCATCAAGCTTCACTGCCAGAAGCCCGACCTCGTGCCTCATTTTGCCAGACAGTCTTGTCATATCACACACGCATTCCTACGGGATGTACAACCCCATCGAGGATTTCAACTCCCCCATAGAGTATGACCTATGCAGATGTTGAACTCACGGTTCCAGGCATAGGGTCAAAAGCCCGGCTCTCGTCTCCAGCGCTAAAGGAGCTTTCTCTTCTCTTGTTATATGAGAAATACAGTGAGCATACTCATCTAAATACTGACGCTTCAACTAAAGTGGATGGGTCTGCAGGGTCGGTGATCTTTCCTGCAACAGCGACAACGGTGAAGTTTTGTTTATCCCACCAGACATCATCGACAGCTGCGGAACTTGCTGCTCTACGTAGCGCAATTCGAGTCATTAAACACCAAGAAGCGACGAAATGGAGCGTGTTCACGGACTCTAAGGCAGCACTACAGTGTTTGATATTCGCCTTACGCCGAGGACCTCATGAACAACTAGCGCTGGAAATTAGAGAGCTCCTTCACTACCTCTTCGACGAAGGACACAGAATCACGTTTCAGTGGCTTCCAAGTCACTGCGGCATATTGGGCAACGAACATGCCGATGCAGATGCCCGATCAGCACACGAAGATGGTGAAAAAAACTCTATACCATTTTCAAGGACTGATGCTGCAATGACCATCCGAAAAATCGCTAATGCAGAATTAAAATCCCTGTGGAACACCGAGTGCATACGGCACACGCGACTGCGTAGACTGGACGCATCTCGTCGACTCCAGCCTCCGTCTGGACTCTCTCGACTCGAGACAACGGTGCTTTGCCGACTATGGCTTGGTGTCGCCTTCACCAAAGCTTTCGCCTTTCGGATCGGCATGGAAGACAGTGCTGCTTGCCGTCATTGCGGCAGCGATGAAACTATAGAGCACGTTCTCTGTCACTGCCCTCGTTACAGCGTGCAAAGACGGCAACTAGATGCTGCATTAGCTCGCCTTGACGGCAGACCTTTGTCTGAACAATCAGTGCTGAAAAGACGACATGATTTGTGTGCTCACAGAAAATCAGTGTAGGCCTTACTGAACTTTTTGCGTGGCAGCGGTCTATTGTAGAGACTGTAGCACACCAGCTCCCCCCCCCCCTTTTTTTTCGCGCATCTATTTCCCTCTTCGCTTTCTTTCCAATCTTTCTCTCCCATTCCCCCTTCCCCTAGTGCAGGGTATTAAACCAGATGCTCCATTTTCTGGTTAACTTCCCTGCCTTTCCCTTATTTTATTCTCTCTCTCTCTCTCCACATGCCAGACTTTCGTTTTTAGATATACGCGTATACATATACGGTGAGTGACGGCGATGCTGACATTGGCACCGACCTCGACGCCACGCTCGACGCCGATATCGGCGGCGAAATTCAGCGGAGGGTATTCAAGCAATCGCTATCGCAAAAAACTTTTAAAAAATGAACTTGCTAAGTTTCGGAACGAAGTTGGGCCGATTGGTTCGCGTTTGTTCCTAAGACTGTAGTAATATGGTTTGCATGGGATGGTGAAAATAGTTTAACGAAAATCTTTTTCCCTACCCCTTTTATGACCACAGACTAGTAAGTGAGCCATCGTGTATCAGCGAACGTCGCCTTCCTTAAATAACAATAGACTTAGGTGCGGGTCAGCCCGTGCAGGTGCGCGCTTCACAATGTAATAACTCACATTAATTTTCGAACAAAGCTTACATAAAGTTTTCAGTGAACAAACCTCGTATTAATTTGTTATAAATTGAAAGGGCCAGCAAAATTCTACAACAGACTGTGTAACGACATTATGCTTGCGCAGGTTTTTTTTCTGTTGTTGAAAAAACTTTCTACTCGTGGCGTGACTGACAGAATACCACAGAAGCACGTCTGCTACGCAGAAAGATAGGGATCTATAGCTGCTGGAATACTGATTTTTATTCGTTGCAGGCATCAAGTATATGCTGTTGGTTTCCATTTTTTTCACATTTTTCGCACTTAATTGAATTGCCAATGTGTCTTTTCACCGCTACAGGCTAAATAAACAATCAACGCATATCGACGGAGGGAATGATGATGAGTGGCGAAAAGCGCCCGTCAAACCGTCCGCGCATCCATCTGTCCGTTCGTTCTTTATTTTGTCTGACCATGCGTCTACCCCTGCATCCATCTGTCTATTCGTTCTACCACACGTGCATCTGACCATCTGTCCGTGCGTACGTCCCTGCATTCATTCGCGCGTCCGACCATCCGTCTCTCCATTCATCCGTCCATCTGCTCGCCTGTCTGTCCATTCGTGCGTCCATGCGTCCATCTAGTGAACACTCCAAGTATCGCCACCTCGCATTTTTTCATCGCGATCGTAGTCGCACGATCGCCTCTCTCCTTACCTTTTGACTCGTACCCGTCAATCCGCTGTCGGCTATGTGCCCCCAACCGTTACGCACTACGTCAATAACGGACGCACGAGCCATGCCATAAGCAAGTTCGTCCCTAAAACTGTCAATCACCTGTGGCGCACACCCGCATGACAAAGCCTGCGGTATATTCGTTTTGTGCCACGAGCATTTGCTGTGTAAGTTTTGATAATGTTCGCCATGGTATTTTCGTGCGGTTCGTATTACGATCACAAATTTATTCTCGCTAAAGTGTCTTACCTCCTTCCCCTGCCAATTTTGGTCTACATAAAGGAGCGAGTCAGACAGGAAGGTACATTGAGAAGAACAGAGATAGATATATAGATAGAAAGATAGATAGATAGATAAATAGATACATAGATACATAGATAGATAGATAGACACATACATAGATAGATAGATAAATAGATAGATAGATAGATAGATAGATATGTAGAAAGATATATAGATAGATAGATAGACAGATAGATAGATAGATAGATAGATAGATAGATAGATAGATAGATAGATAGATAGATAGATAGATAGATAGATAGATAGATATACAGGCAGGCAGGTCGGAAGGATCACTATGCGGAAACCTATTAAAACTTGATATTTTAGTACGTCACGGTCATGATGAAGAAGCAAGTCCTGCAAAACGTTCCCTGCACTTACTCCTTGTGGATACTTATTGAAAGCGTGCATCTGAAAAGTACACAGAGCAGTGCCTCAAAATTTTAGAACTACTGACAATTAGTGAAGGACACACAAGCCATGTTAGCCGTTTGTATACGAGGCAATGAATTGTATCTTCTCGTGAGAAATGCATGAATCATTCTATATAATATGTTTGATTTTAACATGTTTAAGAAATGGTAGGTTCAGCATGAGCTTGTGCACTTCATCAAGTTTATAAGAATCAGCCAAATTGTGAATTTATTTGACCGTTGTGTTTACAAAGTAACGCATCCTCGTAAAGCACTATAAATCTTCAAGTGGAAAAACATGATGCAGTGCAATTTTCACAGCTACTGACCAGATCGTTTTCGCTATATAAGTTTTTTTGACTAGACGGTATGTCCTTCTCTAATAACTACGTGCGACTTCTCTCTAGCTTAACAGTTTTCCAGTTTTATTGCAGAGCATGTATTGAAATATTTCATCTAGATTCTTGCTTTTCAACATTTGAGATGAGGCATGAACAAGTAGAGGTTGTGAAAACTGAGTGAAGTTCATAAAAAACTCAATCCGACAAACCTACCCTGCATGGCATACAGCCTGACATTATATCGAAAGAACTGCTTTTAGTCCTTAAAACATAACCGGGCTTCAGCACTTTTTTATATATCAAGTAACTATAGCAAACATGCAATGAACAAGTCGAACAAGGAAAATGCCCTTGTTTAGAACCACTCCTAGAAAGTGTTTTTCCAGCACTTTCGCCCAATAACGACATTGTTTGTCGACGCAGATAAAAATACCTCGAGGAACGTTGCGTAAATACGAAAGCAGATGCTTCCATTGCCTTTGTGTACACTCGTTGTGTTCTATCAGACGAAGTGAGCCTCCCGGCAATATCAATCTCGGCATCGCTTACTATAAAAACAGAATAGTTTCATGCGTTTTGGTGTCATTTTTGATATAGAGTGTTTTTTGATGTGTTTGATAGCATACCCGCATAAAAAGCAGTTGCTGTTTCGTTTACACATCTGGCTGCTGGTCTCAAAAATTTTTGTTAGCTTGGACCTTTCTCATAAAATAGAAGCCTATATGAACTGGTGGATCCGAAGCAAATAAGACTTATTGTCGTATGTTTACATTTCTGAAGAAACGTCAACAATGATCCACAGAACCGAAACAACCCAGGAAATTTGTGACGGAATGCGCAAAAAGCCTTTAGGGTCTACCTAATCCCGCGACAACGTATTAACCTGTTCTGAAAACTGGAGGCATGCTCTGTGTAATTCTCAGATGCACGTTCTCGACTGAGTGTCAAGAAGAAGTAAGCACAGTGAACGTTTTCCAGGACTTTCTTCTTTATCATTACAGTGACGTATTAAAATATCATGTTTAGATTGGGTTCCTTACCTTTGGTTTGCTATCTCTTGACACAAGCCCTTAAACTGAAGATTACCTGACGCAGATGGCAACGATGTGCTTAGGTGCTGGCAGAATATTCGGGAATTTAGAAGGCAACTGTTCCGCTGGTGCATTCTACGATACAACCGATGAAAGCGAAATTTTCAAGTTCTCACCAATATGCAAACAAGGACATGTTCAAAAAACGAAAAAAAACATAACCTTCTCTTCAATCCTTGTAAAATGACCCAATTTTAAGATATTTAAAAATTGGTGAAATGACTAAGCATTATATTTCAGGAAATGGGTCGATTGACTGAACCTTTTTTACTTTTTTTGTCCCTTTGGCATAACAGAGTTTGCAGTGTTGCGTTTTAAATATCTGTTAGCACGCTGTAATAAGCACTGGCCATTTGTGCAAGTGCAGCACTTGAGCGAAACAGAAAAGGAACATGCGGACATGAAAAGAGGTAGAGAGAGAGAGAGAAAACGTTTATTAGGTGCTCAAAGAGTAAATGTGGGCGAGTCCCTTATTCCAGAAAACTGCTGGTTTGGACCGCCTTCCGGGTCCACACGACGAGGTGGCGCTGATCGATGAGGTCCGGCTTGGAGATCGCAACTTCCCATGCCTAACTTAGGAGGTTAATGTCTGGATTTAATGCTACTGCTTGTGCGGCTGGGTTGCTGCCTTTGTATTGCAGTAGCAGGTGGGCTAGGGTATCTACCACATTACAGTGTGGGCAGATGTAGTCATAAGAGGTTGGTTTGAGGTGATGCAATAAAACATCATGCTTAAATAAATTGCTTTGAGGTGCCTCTAGTCCGTGCTTTCATCTCTTGAAAGTTTGGGATGTGGGGGAGGGTAGAACCTGCGTTTCAACCGATAGCTTCCAGTGTTGCGCTTCAAACATCTGTTAGCACGCTGTAATAAGCACTGGCCATTGGTGCAAGTGCAGCGCTTGAGCGAAACAGAAAAGGAACATGCGGACATGGAAAGAAAAAATGCTGGAAGTGGCTTGAACATTGCCTTCCGGAGCATAGAACACGGTAGAGCAATGGAGCCTCACGCGAATTGGCTGCTCAATCGCTACACTGCCTTTGGTTCTCTGTAGATACCTCAACCGCGTGCAAGGTATCAAAGGTTTGTGCGCGAAACAGTGGGTAATTCAAAATGCTCAGGAATGCATCCGAAGGTTTCACGTTGGGTTCGTGCCAGCGACAAGTTGTGTTTTCTTCCATATTACTTTCTTCGCTCCTATATTCCAGTTAATACAACGCACTTGAAACAGTTCAATTACCAATACATTGCCCTAATTATCTGCAGGTTTCTATTGATAATCATACCAATACGAGGTGACCATTACGCCATTTTCTTGCACTTGTGAATTCAAGAATACCGAGTACGCTTTGGTAGTGTCGCACGTGCCGCCGCACAACTGAACGCATCGTTGATGCTGTTGCTAACAATGATGACTAATTATCTCTGATTGCTTTGTAATTGGTAATCATTTCAAACACCTACTCGTTGCTCTATGCCCATGTTTCGACGCCTGGTGGTATTCTGGATCTCGGCAACGCAATGTTACAAATGTTAACGATATCCCTCTCTCAACAGCACAATGATGTAGCCTTTTTTCACAGTGTAAAGAAACAGCATGAACTTCTGTTAGAACACCTGCTTCCTACGTAGAAGATATTCGCTCAATTGTAACTCAAAAAGAACATTTTTATTTATTGATTTAATTACATTTCTTCACTTTTTTTGTATTCATCAATTATTTGTTAATTTATTTATTTCCTCTTCATGCACATTGCTCCAACAGGGAAGGTTGCTTTTTAGCTCACAACGACGCTCAAGTTGGCACCAGAAGTTTTGTGAAACGGCTTCCTCAACGCTCCAAATGACTTGTTTTTGGGCGATTGGGTAGTTAATTAGTAGTTCGCTTCCACTGTGCGTTTCTTCTGTTCTTCCTGTTTCATGAAATGTTTTTTTTCGCGCATAAGTCATCTGCACTCCTTAGCGTTCTTAAGTTCAAGGGGACAAAAGAAACCACTGGTATGGCGTGCATACTCTCCCCTTTTTTTCTCAGTCTGCGTGTTCGTTTTTCTAATTCCTCGTAAACTCCGTAAGTGTGAATTGTTCTGCATTTTATTTATACCATTAAACTGCATTATGTTACTTGGTTGTCTTCAGTGCTTCGGGTAGCATCATTCATGCCATTGCCTTCTGCAAACAAGATTTGTAGTAGACTGCAGGCTTCCGTATTTATGTCAATGAACTTTTCATTATAAACTGCTTAGACACTATACCCCAGTGTATGCGTTGGCATGCTATGGCGCTTTTATCGAATCATCAAACGCATATTTATTGAAGATAGTGGGCTTCCCTATCTATCTATCTATCTATCTATCTATCTATCTATCTATCTATCTATCTATCTATCTATCTATCTATCTATCTATCTATATACCTATCTATCTATCTATCTATCTATCTATCTATCTATCTATCTATCTATCTATCTATCTATCTATCTATCTATATATCTATTTATGTATCTATCTATCTATCTATCTATCTTCTTTCACTGTAGTTGGTTACAACCTTACGATAGATGAAATTTCCTTCCACGGCCATTCTGCCCCGCCGCGGTGGTCTAGTGGCTAAGGTACTCGGCTGCTGACCCGCAGGTCGTGGGTTCGATTCCCGGCTGCGGCGGCTGCATATCAGATGGAGGCGGAAATGTTGTAGGCCCGTGTACTCAGATTTGGGTGCACGTTAAAGAACCCCAGGTGGTCAAAATTTCCGGAGCCCTCAACTACGGCGTCTCTCATAATCAAATGGTGGTTTTGGGACGTTAAAATCCACAAATCAATCAATCAATCAAATCAATCCACGGCCATTCTGTGTGTTCAGAAAAGTTTATTTTCACGAACATCAATAACGTTCAACAGAACATTTTTTCTTTGACGTACACTAATGATGATGACAAAACAGACGTCATTTACATGAACATGGATATGAGATGACGTTGGAAGAACATGTATAATCGATGGTTCATACAAACACAACCACACAAATATTTCAAGTTAAACATAAAACACCAATAAAGCAGGAATATGTACATTTTGCATATCTATATGTTGACATGCCATTTCTGCCGGCGCATCGACACATCAGCCTACCAATACCAGGCCGGCCAAAAGAGAAGTTGCACACGTCTGTCGCAGACCGACACAAAAGGGCAAGACCAGAGCCGAAGAAATTCTTCTTCACCGAGGAAGAAGAGCTCCTCCGACAAAACAGACACCATCTCCGAGTACAATCGCTCTAGGATCGGGTAGAGCGTGTGGTGGCAGCGGCCCGCAGCAACCGCCTTGTATCGGTTGCTCCAGAGGCAGAAAGAGCCGGCAACAATGAGAAGACAAGCAAAGCGGCCTCGCCAATAACGCCCAAAAGAAACAAACCGAGTTACTCTGAGGCAGCAAAATCCGGCATGTACGGCTCTACAAAAAACGCGAGCAATGACACAATGCCAAAGGGCCAAATGGCGTAGTACTACAGAGTCATTATTAGCCTTACATGTTGCCTGGATACGCCCTATCGTAAGTTACTCATTTCCTCTGCTGCCCGGACTTCCAGCCTCCACCGAAAGGAGACTTCACTTGGCAAGGAGCTTGAGGAGCTCTGCGGTTGCCATGGTCAACTTCCAGTGCTTTAGTGTATGCAGAGGCTCGACAGCCACCTTTGGCAGTAGTCCGAACTAAAGAATATCTCGAAATTTATTTTGAATTTTCACGCAACATGAAAGTCATTCTTTATCTAGTGCACTAACACAAAGGACGGCAACGAAACTACAGGATAGTGTATCATCATTTCAAGCAGTAGAGCCAGAATTTAAACGATAGAAACTTTCAAAACCACGTTGGACGCAGCCACTTCTCAACGTTATCCGTGAAATAGACGGCATAGAGAAGAAAGCAGACATGACACCTCTAGTAGCGCCATACATCCTAAGCTTCATGCAATGCATAATGAAAAAACGAAGACATATACAGACGAATTATGCACTGAAGAAGCGTTAGCTTGTGTGGTCTTTATACCGGAAATTTAGAAAAAGAGAATGTACAAATTATCGCACAAATCTTCATCGACGACAGCAGAATTGGTGGCTATCTTTGAAGCAGTTAAGCTTATTTGCGAGAATCCTGAGTCACGAAAGCGGGCGATATGCACGGACAGCAAACCTGCTCTTCAGCTAATTAGAAATGTGAGATCACTTTACAAAAATAGTGAAATAGCACAATGTGTTGCAGAAACTGTGGAATATGCCTCATCACAGAGTCACAACATCGTATTCCAATGGATACCCAGCCACTTTGAAATAAAGGGAAATGAAGAGGCTAACAGCCTCGCGAAGAAAGCATTGAAGGAAGGACGGGATGGCGCAATCCCTATGTCTGGGGCGGACATTCAACATTTTATAACGCAAGAAGCTAACCATTGTTCAATGGAGAAGTCATTTGAGAGCCGTAAATCAAAGGAAACAGTACTTTGTCAAATTTATCCACACAGAAAATTTTCCATCGTGACAGACCTCCCATGACACCTAGAGACATTTATCTACCGACTTCGATTGAAAGTAGCATACACAAACAGCTTTCTGCACAAGATACATCGATTCAACTCACCGGAATGCCATTGTGGTCATGCAGAAGAAAATGTTCGCCATATTCTTTTGGAGTGCGTTAAATACGCGAATGAAAGAGAAAAATAAAAGTACAAGTTAGCATGTTTGGACAGACGGCCCCTCACAATAAAGAAACTGCTTGGACCACGGCCTGACATGCATCTCAAAAAAGGCAATAACTTTCCTGACAAACTTTTTAGTGGAGATCGGACTGGACAAGCGCCTATGATGGACAGCCAGAGATGGATATATACTAAGTGTGTTTATGCGTATACTGACAGTAGAAAAGGAACGTGTGCGTGTAAACAGTTTATGACTGTGTGAACTGCTCTAAGAAAACTGAGTATCGGCATGATATTTTAACTCGTTTCAGTGTGCCAGTATGTTTTTTTTCCGTATTGTTAATTTTTGGGTACCGTTCTGTATTCTTCTTCTCTATTCGATATGGAACTTCGTGATATGGAGTAGCCGAGGCAATATGCACCTCAACCTCTCCACAGCAAAACAGTTAAAACAGAACAGAACGAAACAGCCTCAAAAATGCTGATTGGTTTGTTTCCCGAAGGGAGCAGTTCGGACATGTTGCTGACTCGAGCATTCTCCACCTTTCGAGGTGGTCGAGAGTGGGAAGCACACCCCATCCCAGGTGCCACATGGAGTCCCGGTGGTGTCCAGGAATTAAAGCCGTTAACGTGCTCCAAGACACCCGTCTAGAGCGAGCACGGCAGGCTGGGGGGACCAACGGAAGCAACAAAGCAGCAGTTGTCTCAATTATGTGACTGTTCAACACATCTATGCCAGGACATGTCGACTGAACATGGCGAAAAAATGCAACAATTGTTGCATAAAACGCAGAAAATGTTATCGCATGAGTGCGGTCCCTTTTAGGGGCACATTAGGCAAAGAAAGCCGAAGGTGAGTACCCAGATAGTAGTATGCAAGCGTTCGTCCTCTTTTACTTGGCGCAAAAGAAATCGCAGTGCCAGCAGTCGACAGCGTATGGGCACTGAAGGGAAATCAAAGACTCCCTGAGAACGCTGCTGTCCCAGTGCCACACGAGAGAACAACTCAGTGCCGCCTCACGAAAAAAAGGTACACAAAGCAGAGTGCAGTGATCGCACGATACGTAAAGATGGTTGCACGACGTGAGAAATGTTCAAGTACGACCACAAAATACACTCTGTGCAAGGTACCTCCACTCAAGAAGCGGAAAGTCGAAATCCCGTACACCTTGAATTTTCAGTCTCACTTCTTTGACAGCGTTCAACCAAACGTATTTGCATATGCCGTAGTGGTTGTATGAAATACCTAAAATACAAAGGGACGCGCCCGGCTGAATAGAAAAACCGGCGCTAAGCATGGAGTTTGGAGAGCCATTGAAGAAATACCGGAATTTGGAGATGTTCAAACCTACACCCGAAACGTCTGCATACTGAGAAAATACGTGCAGACTGCGTGAAAGGATATCTCCATCTGATAGTTACAAGGTTTTATCGTCAGCGAAAGCTATGACTTTCACGATACTTCTACCAGGAAGCGCAAGACCCCAGATTCGGGAATTCGCATCAAGCAAATATGGCTCAAGGCTGAGGACAAATAGCACAAGAGACAATAGACATCCCTGACAGACCCCACATGTTATGGAAAAGGCAGCACTTTCCCATCCACCCAGAACTAGTGTGCTTTTCAGACCAGTGTAGGTATTTCGCATCATTTTCACAAATGAATGAGGAAAGCCAAAGGCTGTGAGCACAATAAAGATATACGTCTGCTCTAGTCGGTCAGACGCCTTTTCCTGGTTCAAAGACACAAGGATACCACGCGCAGATCGCGACAGAGTATAGGCTATGATATGACGTGTGGTAAATAAAAAGCTGTGCATTTCTTGTCCCAGCCCTGATGAAGTCTGGTGATGACCTACCAGGGCGTTCAATAGACTCCTCAAACGTTGAACGACTACCGCCGCGAATATCTTATAGCCAACGTTAAGGAGCGTGATAGGTCTCCAATCTTCAGGATTAACAGAGGAAGCATCACCCTCTGCAATATGCACAATGCGTCCATCTCGAAAACTGACTGGAAAGACACCATCCTCGTAACATCGCCGGATAACCGCGATAAAGGCGGGACCAATCTGATTACGAAATGTCACGTAAAACTCCACAGGAAAATTGTCTGGCCCAAGGGCCGTTCCACGTTTCATAGATTTCAGTGCCGCCTTTACCTTCTCAGCCGGTGGAGGGATGCGCCGGCAATCCGCAGCTTCTTGAGGAATGTGGGGGCAAACTTCTGGGCGTTGGCGGTGTTTCATCACAGTTCGTCTGCATGGTCGAACACGACATTGCTTCAAAATGCGCCAAGAAAACAGATCGATCACGCATAGGAAGCAGCTGTGCAGGTGGTATTTGTGCTGCCATAGAGACAGATGGCAGTGATTGCCCAAAAAACAAATGTCTCGCGTAGCGCAGCACCTCAGGATGTGCGCACGGGTTGTGTCTACAACGCCATGCTGCTAACGCCAGGGACGGAGCAGCAGTCAAGCGCTGAAAGCGTTCACGCAATTCACGCTGCCAAGCTCACATTAGAGGAGAAGGCGTTTGGGCGCGCAAAGCAATACATAACTTCATTGCAGTGTCAGCAAGCTATTCAGAGACACGTCGACGAAGCGACCGCCCCTCTATATTGCACAGTACAGGCGCCACTCCTTTTTAAGCGCATTCCAAACTTCAGGACCAGACGCCTTGAGCGACATGCGTATTGCGCGTGACAACTTTGATCTTGAGCGCGCCTCCTGCATTACGCGAACATCAAGACGGAATGGCTTTTCCGAAAAAGAAAATGGAACTTCTAGCTTCAAGACAATAGGCCGATGATCAGATACGTACACAGGAGAAGGTGGGAAGGAAGGAACGCGTAAATTAGAGACAAACACCTCTAACACACTTGTGATATTAGCCCGGTGGAGCCTGCTGGAGGATCGTCCACGTCAGCATGTCCAAACGAAGGTATTTCCGTCCACTACAATGTGCGCGTCCTGTAATAAAAAGTGGTGAACAAGGCGTCGCAGCTTGCGTGAATTCCAAGCAGACCAGCCCCAGCCAGGACCTTGTGCATCGGTTCACGTATTTAGAACGCCGTAGGATAGATAAATAGATAGATAGATAGATAGATAGATAGATAGATAGATAATTAGATAGATAGATGGATAGATAGATAGATAGATATATAGATAGATAGATAGATAGATAGATAGATAGATAGATAGATAGATAGATAGATAGATAGATAGATAGATAGATACGTTCACATTCGTTGAAGTTCACTAAGAAATTCTTCGCATATAAAAGACTATCCAGAGGGTTACAACTTGCGGTTTTAATGACTGATACCATGCACCAAGCATAAATCTTTACCTGTAGAATATTTTAACACTGTTAGTAATTCTACAAGACGTCCTAATCTTTGCAATATCTATATTTAAATATGAACGACTGGAGCAACAACTCTGCCCTATACCCCTTAAGGTCGCAATACCCCTTAGGTCTGCGCTGGTCTTCATCCTTTCTGTGTGCGTTGTTTAATTTTTTATGCTGAGTAGTTTATTATTAGAAGAGCAAGTACCCCAATCCCACGCATGACTTCACACTTCAGTTGATAAATTTTACAAGAATTATATATATTACTTGCAAAGGAAAATGTTGCTTGCTTTTGATTGCAAACATGTCTACTATAACGTGTCAGCACTGCACCTAACATGTCTTTCTGACGCTGAAAATTTCTTATCCAGCTTACGCAAGCACCTTTCTTCAATTCATTGCAAGAGCGCAAAGAAAGTATCAGAGTATAGTGCGCACGCTGGTGTGGTTGTTTAAGGCTAGGATACTGCACGCACGTTAATATGATATATAAACTGAACACGTTTCTCTACTGAAAGAAAAAAAAAACCTCCTCTTAAGGCATGGTTCAATCTGTATAGAGTACAAATTTGTTTTCTATTGCGAAGCATCCTTTCGCCATAAAATTTCTGTAACGATATGTAATGATCTGAAGTTACATGAAAATATTGTTGTTTTTCAGTTGTCATCAGGTGGTGCAAAATTGTTACTACACACCCCTTGCGACTTCTTATTTGAAACTATATAGTCGGTTCTACCTCCAAGGCACGCATCGATGGTCTCTCACCTCTACTCTGCTTTGTTTTGAGTGTCACGCACAAGAAATAAAAGTAATGTGTCTAAACAGGCTGAAAATACTCATCCACTAAAGTAGCGTGATCACGTGCTTGGTTAAAAGTTGTAGACATTTTCTTTTTTGTTTGCCTGCTGACAGGTATGCGCAAGAAAAGAAGGGTTCTAGAATGCCACGTTAATAAAACAAGAGCACGTTATGTAATCGCTTGTATGCGCTGTGAAGGAGCAGAGAGGGCGAAAAGTAACTACGATGAGGTCGTGTTTCTTGTGGTCGGTTTGTTTTGACGTAGAGTGTTCTCGTGAACATAGCTTTTGTGTTATCTTTAATATTGTGACATTTATCTGGTGGGGGCTCTAGGTATAAAATTCTGGCCAAGAATTCAGAGAAAGCTTGAAAGAAAACACGTAATATAAGAAAGACAATAAAATATGAGAATTCTGACGGAATCCCTAATGAAAGCATAGGCATCTTCCTACATAATATTACGGCGAGGGCTGATGTCACTATACACTTCTGTTGTTGTAGGTCTGATAGAATACACGTTTCTGACGTCTAGAAGGTTCCGTCTGATTATTCGCATTTGCTTACAGCTGAAAGTTGAAGGGTTGAATACTGCATATGCTCGGAAGGACTTTCAGTAAGTTGCCGATTGAAGTCACGATCGAATGGCGATCGTGACCCTAAATGGCGATGCCCGCCTAATTCTTTATATTGTGGGATATGAGTGCAGTCAGCATGGAGTCGTAATGATTACGACACTAGACGTCAGACAAAAAAGCAGTGGGATTGGATCAACGACGCGGTGGCACCATTTAGAGAAAACGGTTGAGGCTGGTACACTAATGTTTAGGAGCCCGTTAAAAAAGACCACTAGTGGTTGATGTCTTAGGTTGATGTCTGCGGTGCCGTTTATATTCATGTCGTGGTTTTGAAGCGTTAAAGACCAGTAAGTGTTACTATGAAATTGTGTATAAAACGAAAAAAATGTGTTGGGCCGGCGCGGAACATGCACATCTAAGCTTTTCGTTCATCTAAAAATTGTTTACGCATCGCCCTCCTTTTTGTTTCCCGAAATATCACTGCCACGCGATTCTTGGCTGATCCCCCCATAGTGGATTAAGCTATTATTCTTGGCTCCAACCAACCAACCAACAAACTTAGCACAGTTACAGCGTAGGCTCAAAGAGCGACAATACATATATTTTCTGAGATTGTGAACGGGCTTCTTTTGAAGAATCTGCCAAACATGTGTGGGAAATGTTTCGCGTGTGCGTCAAGCACTTTGAGTCAACTAGCGGATATTCTAGCGATAATATCGATGAGGCTTTTTGACATTAGTATACAATGGAATGTTACTGGCCTGTGCTGGCAGTATGAACAGTGCAGTCGGAAACCTATCTAATCTTATCACAGTGCTCACAACAAAGAGTGCTGCTGAGATAGATAGATATGTGGTGTTTAACATCCCAAAACCACAATATAAGTATGAGAGACGCCGTACTGGAGGGCTCCGGAAATTTCGACCACCTGAAGTTCTTTAACATGCGCTCAAAACTGGGCACACGGGCCTACAGCGTTTCCGCCTCCATTGGAAAAGCCGCCGCCGCAGCCGGAATTCGATCCCGCAACTCTGTGTCAGCAGCCGAGTACCTTGGCCACTAGACCACCACAGCGAAGCGAACAGTGCTGCTGTGAACCCGAATTGAGATATTGTGAAGGGTTAACCTGCTACCAGTTGAAATTAACTAGCACGCGAAATATTCAAGGCAGCGTTGAAATTACAATACTGTGTTAAAAGGTAGATGTGTAAGCAGTTCCTCTGTTTTATTAACTGCCAAGAAAATTGTGTACCATTCGGCTAGCATATAATGTTAGCCATTGCTGTCAAACTCTCTAAGGCTTTTGCATCGATGAACGGTTGATGTCTTCTTTAAAAGTCTTCCTTTATCTGTTCTCGATCACTTTGACGATGTCTCATACATTTATAAGTATTAATTAACGTTCTTCGCCACAGTAAACTGCAGTTGCTAGTCATTTGCACGTTTGGATGAATGTGTGCATTTGCTGTCTTGGTATTTAGCGCTGTTTTCGCTGTGATTGTTTGTTTCATTACTGCGTAATCTTTTTAGTGCAAGAAAAATTACTGAACGAACGTCTGATTTCTCTACACACCTCCTGTTCCTGGTGACGCGTGAGCTAATAAGTGTTTTCGCGAAAAACAATGCATACAAAGACGAACGCTAACATTCACAGCCGTAAAGAAAAGAAAATTACTGCTTGCCTTTCGAAGTAAGGGGCTAGGTGCGGTGCATATTGCCATTGTGTACGCATTGATGATTGTTGAGTTGCACGACCAACCTTGCTGCTAGTGGTATTTATGAACCCATATCTCCGTGATCACTGCGGTCTTTAGGGATAACGGTAATCTCGCTTTGAAAGCACTCAACACATTTTAATGTGATATTTGGAGTGACCTAGTTGCGCAGAAATAGGCGTTGGCGAGAATGGCCTTGAGTTCCGGCTGGCTTGATGCCATCATGTAGTACGCAACGACTTATCGATGAGCTTTCCGCATAAGAAAATTACCAAATCCATTGGGAAACAAGCTGGTAAATGACATAGCCTTCCAAACACACCACAAGGCTACGAAAAACACCTACACTCCTAGACTTTTAAAGATGATAGTCTATCTTGGGGACCTTCGACGGAAAAATTTTTGCCTGTCTGTATGTCTGTCTGTACTTTTGTCTGTTAGCCCGCCCTTACCGATACCTGAAACGGCCCCAAACGGACAACCCCAACCGCAGCGCCCACCAATATTGCTCAAGGTTCAGCGTTTATAGTTGTCCGATTGTCAATTAAAAAGCAAACTTTGCGCATATCTGAGTCGCCATAACAACACGTCTATGTTTTGTATGTCTGCATTTATACTACAAGAGGCACACACAAGTAACTCTGCGGACTGTGAAGTTTATCGCGCTGCGCTGACAGTGGAACACGATAGACGCAAGATTATTGTCTTTCGACGAAATTTGCAGTGTGACATGCAGACTCGGGCCAAGATTTTTTACTGATATATTTCCAGTGAAGCCAACGAAGGGATGACCACCACAACTAAGTTGGTAGAGCATTGGGCTTGATAAAAGAAGATTGCACGTTAGATCACATCCGGCGTGAAGTCGCCTTTTCTTCAATTAACTCTTTTTTCACACCTATGTCACAATAACTGTAATGAACTCAAGCCGGTAGAACTAACGTGTCCAACCTTCTGTTGCTTGATTATGTATTTATATTCGGTACGTTCTACATAGATGTATACGCGCAATATGTGAGAACTTGCCGTCCATAGAAGCTGTCAATTTTCGTTTTCTTAATATCTGCATACGATAAGTAGTGGCATAACTACTGGTGTATATCTGCTTTTAGTTAAGTTAGAATTATTTTTGGAGTAGGAAGCAGGCCTAAGTTTAATGCCCAGCTTAATGATTCACCAAAATTTTGCTCTATCTACAGTTTAATAAGATTCACGCACTATTCTCGTTAATATCGTTCGTTAGAAAAACAATGTTATCGTACGTCATGCAGATCGTTCTTCTACATTTAGCGGTCATCAGTCCATATTTATTGGACAAAGAAACGAACAGAGATTGTTGCTTAAGGAGAGTCCCGTCGTCTTTGCAAACGAATAAAGCCTTGCGTATTTTTGTGGTTTACTGCCAACTATTGCTAGTATTTATTTGAGACAAGCTACTGACAACACATTATTGATCGAAACCTACCATTCCTAATGCAGCCGTGTTGAAAGAGGCGGAGAAGGAAAAGGAGTGCAGAAGAGGAACTCAAGCAGAAGCATGTCCCGCTCGATAGCCTGTGAGTGCACACATGAGGAAAAGCATTGACCATTAGAGACTTTTCAAAGGTAAAATTGCCTTGCCGGTTACTCTGAAAGACAGTCAAGGTCAACTTCTCGACAATGTTGAAAGCAAACGACTGAAAGACCACAAGGACAGCGTTCTATGATTAAAGGCGTGAAGTAAATCATGTGGGTAACCCTTAAAATTTGAAAACACTTGGGTCGCGATGCTCAAAGCACCGAGAAAAGGATCAGTGCATTAGTGATTCAGCCGTTGAAGAAACCACCGCTTGAAAAAGAAAACTGTATCCATAAATCATATAAGAAGATTAAAAAAACAATCACAGAAAATACATCGTGCACTGCAGCAGACGCGCACCGATCTGTACCGGTCCTTCCATTCCTATATTTTAAAAAAAAGTTGTCAGAAAATATTGCTTTTTTACTTATGCATTTCGCTGTGCCCGTGAATCACTGGTGATACTTTCTTTTTATATCTTGAGTTTGAGTGTGCGTGTTTTTATATTTGTCTGTGTGTATACTTTGTCATTACTAAGAGGGCCCACTCATGTCGTGTCGCCAAGTCGTTCGTCACACAAAATGACCTGCGAACATCATTGGCAACGCGACCAAAATGTTGTCCCTATCCGGTGTCGATAAGATGGAAGTATTTGGCAATCAATGGAAGTGGGGCCATAGTCACGTCTGATCACTTTGACTGCCTTTTCGACTCAACTAGTGCGACTTTGTGGTCTTTTTCTTCGTGCTGAGTACACGTGATGCGGCAAGCAGCTCTTGGGAAAAAAAATCAGCGTCATCGACGATGCGGCGACTATTAGGGGGAGGCGCAATCCAAGCGTCAAGAGCGATCTACAACACGTGGCTAGGCAAGCAGGAACGTTTGCATGCTCCAACAGCACAAGCTCAAGGAAACGTTCGCAAAAGAAGCGCCGGTGGTTATATCGATCCGAGCTCCCACAAGAGGCTACAGCTCCCCTCTCCCAAAGCTTGAAATCAATTTTCGTGCTGCGCAGAGTAAGAAGGCTTAGCGAAGCGCTCGAGCGCGATTCATTATTCTACGGGGAAACTGCAGGCGTGTTGTGTAAAAAGCACGACAATGTGTAAGCGCCTGCGCAAAACCGTTGATTTAAACTTTTCATTTGTTCGTTTTTTTGTTTCATTTCTGCATGACCTACCTTTTCTGAAGCGCTCGCAAAGGCCCAATGGTACCCTGTTACTGTTACCCTGTTCCCTTCCGCCCTTGAGGGATCATCATTACGGTGGACAAAAGCACGCTATTCTTGAACCAGGAAGAGGGTGGGTGAAAACAGTTCTTTATAAAGCCCCACGCTATAGCTCCGGATGCTTTTTCTTGGTTTGTCTGTGTCGCTATCCATGCTGAACACACCGAATGAATAGTTTAAGTTAAACTGAGAGATGAAATCACTGTTACTCGATTTGGCAGCTGATTTATGATGTCTGGACCTTGCTCCTAGTTTGGGCTTTATTGTGGTTTCACACGCACCCGAATACGGGTGCACTCCAGGGAGGAAGAAATCTAAAACATTATGAGGCTGACAATAGAAAGCACTGTGAACCAGCTACATCAAACTAAAGTCGTCCACAATGAGCCCTAAGAGTGTGATTAGTCGCGATGCAGTCATTATTGAAGATTACCCGAACTCTGATAGTTGTCACTCTGTGTAGTCAACATTTAAGTCATTACCTTCATTTACATACTATATAACCATGATAAATCAAACCCCATTTAAGTGAAAGAGGGGGCATCGTGATGAATTTCGTTCGGGTATTCAGAGAATCGAGCAAAGTAGGCTTTTGATAGGTTTACTCTCTGAATGGAAACTTCAGTAAAGGTAATTATATTCTGCGGCCGGCTACTCTTGACGACGAGAAATTTCTGTACTTTTCAAATTCTGCAATGGAACACATCTTACCGCAAGACTTGCTCTACAACACTGAACAACAATGCGTGTACGGGACACCATGTGGAGGCCTTCAGCACTGACGTGCGTTGTCGTTCTGTTAGTTCACGGTTTCACAGCTCTAAGTTCAGAATGCGTGTAAGCCATGTATTCAGAGCCCAAGTGAAATGAACAGGGTTATCACCAGCAGACCTAACGCGAGTGATCTCTCAGTGTCAAGTGGTGAAATCCTTCCATCATTATGCCACTGTGTAAACCAAAGACCTGCATTAGTTATTTCCTTCCAAGCCGTCGTATATAATGAACCAGTGGCTATTTAGAACAACCGTTAATAGCATGTCTTCTAACTTTCTGCGTCATGATTGGAAAATATCTCAGCGACCAACGAAGACTGCTACTTACCATTTTCTGAAGTCTCCTTGGAGGGAAAGGCACGGTCATAAAGAAAAACTGGCCGCTTAAAAGACAAGTTAATGAAGCACGAGTATTCCCGGCACAGGCCGGATTCGAGGAACCTGTTCGCAATGTGTTTGTGTCTCCACGCGTGTTGTTTGTGTGCAGTATACGCACAAGTAATGTTTAGTGCACATAACAAGTTTATTTTAACGCTACCTTGCAACTTCTTGGTAAAGCGAATATTTATTTTTGTAATACTTAGTTTATTATTCATTTATTAAATGTTGCAGACCAATACAGGTACAAGACAAAAAGTGATGACAAAATAATTCAAATAAAATGCAGATATATTAGGAAACCAGAAACAAAACACATATTTACACTACGCAATAAATGGAAATGGAAAGATAAAAACAAAATGAGACAAATGGAAATGAAGAAACGGAAAGATAAAAGACATTAACGGTACGTATTGACGCTCTAAGTTACAGAAAGATGGCTAATATCAGTTAGATGGTTCTACTTCAACACAGCCGAGTGGGAAAAGAAAAAATACAACTGAAATGCGTTAGTATCCCCAAACCCTTCGAGCAAAACAAACTAGAGTCACTCTATATGCTCCATACGGGAACAGTGTAGTTCATAGTTCCGCCATCTTGTCTGCTTAGACACCCTAGCTACGCGGCCAAGCCGCGCTCTCGTTGTGCTTTAAGCATGTGGACTTGCTTTAGGCCTGTCCCCAATCGGTGAAGCGGTGATGCCTCTGCAAGAGGTCCGTATGTGCCAGAAACTTAATATATTTCAAACTGTATAGTATAGGGACACTGAAGAGCAAGAAAAAAAAAAGGACAGCCCGATCTGCAAGCGATGTTAAATGATTGCCGCACTCTACGCTCAGGGTAAAACTCGATCGAATAAATTGGTTTCTATTTTCTTTATTTTCATAAAAGGAGCGCATAAATACATTTATTCCAAAAAGTTTTTCCACGTTTGACCCAAAATTACAATTTTTCTTTTACATCTCCTTGAATAAGGTGATGCGGTATTGAGCTGAATCACATATGCCTTAAAACGATAACCCATCTGAAGCCAACGTGTGAGGACGGCTTGGAACAGAATCCAACCTCACCTTACCAACATTGACAAACAGCACGAAGGCGCTGTTTGATGAGCAACTTACATATAAGTAATTGCTTTAGTGGACTTCATGAAAAGTTGGAATCCAACTAAGAATGCGGTCGGCAAGTATCACGAATCACAGAATGGTTCTCGAAGTGTGCTTCGTCATGTAAAGAAGTAGCTACGCAAAGACTTTCGGAGCTCGAGATTGGGCAGAAGGCCTTCTTGTTCGCTGCAATCATGAGTGTCTCTACTATGCCGGTGACTTCTATTTTCCATGCCTCGCCTCGCTGTGATGGTCAGAGAGCAAACAAGTGGCGCTTCGAATTTTTTGAAAGAGCCTACTCGTCCCAGTCTATTGCTGGGCTCTATGCTCGTTGAGTGGAAGTCTCGTTTTCGACTGGCCCATCGGACACCAACACGCAGATGACAAGCTTTTAAGGCACCATCGCTCATTCTGTGATCTCTGTGGTGAAGTATGTCTTTTCCATGGCCTTGCACAGTTTGTCTTCAATGAGGTGAGGTTGTTTGAAGCAACACAAATAAATCCAAGTGAAATTCAGCTATGACGTTATGCATAGGTGTCCCGTAAAGAATACTGGGATGTCAAATTAGCAGTACTTAGAGCTCAAGGGTGTTTTGCTGCATACTATGTACTGTCATTTCACTGATTGATCATAGTTTTACAACTCAAAGAATTGACTGCTCAAAAATTTTGTTGTCGTTCTTGCAACTTTGTAACTACACTTTTCCTTGTTGTTAGTCAGGCATACCAGCATGTTCTTACGAATAGAAAGCTTGTGCTTTACGAAAGTTACGAAAGTGACGAGAAAGAATGAAGCTGAAAAGAATCGTGAATGGCACCAGACTATAATTTCAGTGTTGTTAGGCGAAATACAGCAAAATTTTGGCTAGATTAGGTTGAATATAAGAATTTATTCATGAAAATTACATTGTGCTTTTTAGAAGACCATCGTAATTCCAAAGGTGCCACACATCAGAGCTGCGTATGTGTTTCGGATACGTTCAGCAAATGTCTTTACCTTGTGTATAGGGATTGCCTTACAGTGAAATCAATAGCGGCGCATCTGCGTCGACACGGTGCGAATAAACGAGATATTTTGCACCTCGTTGAAGAGTGTTTTATTTCTTCTATTGTAAAAAAAGTGCACAAGTGACCTTTATTTGAAAACCAATGAGGCCTCATGGCATCTCGGTCAAAGTACGACCCATTTGTTACGCAAGAACTCACAGGTTTCTTGGCGTATTCATTGACAGGGACCTTTGATAAAGCCCGAACGTGCTTTGCGTCAATTTTTCAGCTGTTTAAGTTCTCGACAGAAAAATTGTGTAAAATGTCAGTAGAGTTGATGCTGGAACTCTACAGAGCACTGCTTTTGGTTTTCTGGGATATAGCCAACATGTGCTGAGCTATATTAGCCGAACACATATAAGGGTTTTGCAGGCAGTCCAAGCGCAAGCACTCGGAGTGTACCTTGGTTTGCCCAAATGTACGCCGACAGAGGCAACCATTGCGATTGCTCATGTCCATCAAATGCAGACTCACAATACATTCGAAGTCCTGAGAGCGCACGTCAGACATTTTGCACGCGCTTACTGTCCTCACCTTGACATACAGCCTTTACACAGACGCCAAGCATCGTTCGCTAAAATTGTTCCCAAGTGCAATGCCAAACTTCGCTCGGGTATAACCATAGCGTCTAAACCCCCGATTCCCCCATGATTCTATACTTGACTCACAGTGCAACTCAGTTTGCCAGGAAAGCAAGAAAATTTTATGATGTCGTCACCTGTGCTGAAGCAACTTTCTGCTTCATTTGAACGAGAGGTATGCGGACAGTGTACACATATATATAGTGATGGTTGCTTCGTCCGTTACAGTGGTTGTCCCAGCAAGAGTTATGACTATCAGCTTTAAAATTGAGTACCCCACGATGTCGAAAGCTGTGAATCTAGCTGTTGTGCACGTTGCCCTTCGTTTGCTCAATCGTGAATATCCTATACAGTGGTCGATTTTCACTGACTCCATGGAAGCCTTGCAATCTGTGCTATCAGCACTGCGTCACGGGCCATACGAGGAGCTCGCATTTGAAATTCGGCATCTTATTCACACATCACATGAGAAAGATCACTAAGTAACGTTTCAGTGACTTCCAAGTCATGGCGGCGTCGGAGAAAACGAACACACCGATAACGCCACTCGGGCTGGTCTTGACGGCAAACATAAGGATGCCATACCACTTTCAAGATCTGACGCGGCCAGGAACTTTTGAGGGCTTGCACAGGAGAAAACGCTCTCTCTGTGGTGCCCATCAAGCTGCCAGATCAACCGGACCTCTCATCAACACTGCCTGCGCTCTTTGCTATATCTCCATATGCCAAGTTGCCTGCACCCAAGAGAGGCCACACTGCTTTATCATTTATGGTTAGGTGTGGCATTTACAAAATAATATTTGTTCCTCATTGCGATGACGGACAATGATCTCAGCGACACATGTCACTGTGAGGAGATGCTATGTCATATAATGTGTGGCTGTCCGGTTTACAATGTGCAGAGACAATCACAGGCGTTTATTGTAGCGCGCCTTGACAATAGAAAAATGTGTGACGAATCCATTCTAGCATCTGGCTTTTCTGGCCAGATTGATTATTGGACTCTTACTTACTAAATGCTTGTGTACGTGCTCTGCTAAGTGCTATTCATCTGTCCATTTCCTCGCTTTCCTCTGCTTTAAAAGACGATAGTTTTTTTGGGTGATCTTGAACACAAAAATTTTGGTCTGTGTGTCTGTCAGTTTGTCTGTTTTTCTGCCCTAACGGCACTCCAAACGAGAGTAAAAGATATCTTTAATGGCAGACCCCATCGGCAATGCCCACCAATAGTGCTCAAGTTTTAGCTAATACTTTTGCGATTGTTAATTAAAAAGCAATTATTGCGCATATCCGAGCCACCATAACAACACGTCAATATTCTGTATTTGTACCTTTGTACTAGAAAAGGCATACATAAATAATTCTAAGAACTTTAGCGTTTATACCGCTGCGCTGCGCTGAAACACTTGCACGAAAAGGCAAGTGTTTCCAAAGCTTTGCTAAGACGACACGGTGGCGGTATCTACCGGTCGCCTTACGTTCTACGCCTTATCGCCTCTAAGACGGTCGCGCACGCCATGCGCTTCGTTTTCCAAAATAACTGTCAGATAGCGCTCATGTCTCACGTGTTACGTGACTAGACGCGCTCGTTCGTCTCTGCTCCACGCTCGAGGCACTCTGACACACCACCTTCAGAATACCATTCACCGATTTTCTTGCGCAGAACATCAAACAAACGTTTTGTTCACTCTCTCCAGACGCAAGACTATCGTCTTTCGACGACTCTTGCAGTGTAACATGCAGATATGGGGAAAATGTTTTTTCAATCTCCCTTTGCCATGTGTAGGATAGCAAACCAGTTATTTTGGACTGGTTTACCTACCTATCTTTTCTTCTCTACCATTCTCTTTTGTAGCAGAGCACATTTTCTTACTGCACATACTTTGACGTCACCAAAGTGCTGTAGATTGGCGCAGTGGAACCATGCTGACCCTATGACCCAGAGGTGCTCTCCTTCTTTGAGTCTCCCCCATCTTTTTCTTACGTCTAGGATAGCACACCGGTAATGCTGGACTGGTTGACCTCCCTACCTTTACTTCTCCACCGTTTCCTTTCCTCTTCATTTGTAAATTGCTGGAATGTCACTTATAAAAAAATTCAGTAGATGCCAAGTATGATTGAACGCCAAGTATCATGTTAAGCAAAGAATGCAGAGGTAAGGTGACTACGTTGTAATTTTTTTAATAAATGAAACGTTATAAGGAGAAGGAGGAGGAAGGAAAAACAGGGAGAGAGGAAAGAACGTGGTGCTTAAGATGCGTATAAGAGTATTCGAAGATACATGTTGAACAGTCGCATTGCACATACTCCTTATAACCAGTTTACCGTCGCGTATAACTATGCGAATAAAAGCACGGACAATAAAAACACCAGAAGCTGCGAGCTGAATACCAGCGCTTTTGCTTGTGAGAATGGTAGCTCTGGAGAGTGCTACGTAAACCAACTACAATACATGGCGCTTGAGTATACAATACGCGTTAACCTGATAGGACTCCTTTATCATAGGAACTATTAGTGCCACACATGTCCCTCTCTATTTATGTTTTATGTCGCCGGGTCATTTCAGGTGTAGAATATACGTTATGCAAACCACGCCAAAATTTATTAAATCATTTCAGGCTATTTTCAGAAGATCATTTGCGCCTATACATGCAAGCAGGAAGACGTGAGTTTATTCTCGAGCGAACGAAGCCCCCAGTGGCAATGCTTGAATAATCGCTGCCACATGTGTGAATACCAACGCATCACGGATCAGATTATCGACGGCCGATGATCTCTTCACCGCTATCAGTGCCAGAGCATATACCTGCAGTCTGACTTTCAGTATCACGGCCAAACGTTCGGCAAAATAAAGAACTTTTTCTTTGACACGCCGACTGTCACCTTCTTTACCGTAACAGTTGTAACTGTGGTAAGTCAACTGTAATACCTTTTGACGTAAGGTCAACTGTAAAAAGAGTTCATGGTTTACCACATTGCACCTACATTTATCGGGCCTTGTACAAAGCAGTTTCAAAAAGTGACGTGACTCTGTGGTGCAATACTTGATTGCCACGCAGATTGATGGAGCTCGATTCCTTCGGCATCTCCCATTTCTGTGCTTTGGCTTCGTCGGGTTAACGTTGGCCTTGTAAGTTCTCAACGCCCCGATATTTAAATTACCAATGTCTGTCCTCGCAGTTCCTTCGTAGAAATATATTTTCAAACACCTCAGGGGCACAACCGCGTAATAAGGCCGGTGGTACAAGGTTATATCCTACAAGTGTCTGAAGGAATGATTCTAACGACGCACGTGGCGGGATTCTAAAGTTAATTACGTCATGAACAGATACATTGATATGTGGGGTTTAACGTCCCAAAACCACCATATGATTATAAGAGGCACCGTAGTGAAAGGCTCCGGAAATTTTGACCACCTGGGGTTCTTTAACGTGCACCCAAATATGAACACATGGGCCTAAAACATTTCCGCCTCTACCGGAAATGCAGCCACCACATCCGGGATACGAACTCGTCACCTGCGAGTCAGCAGCCGAGTACCTTAGCCACTAGACCACCGCGGCGGGGCCGTCATTACCAGACATTCATATTTGTCGAATTCCCTTACCTTGCCATGAAGTTTGGTCGTCCTCAAGTTAAAGAGGCTCTCACGAGAGCAGACGTAGGCGGGTCAATAGATAGATAGATAGATAGATAGATAGATAGATAGATAGATAAATAGATAGATAGATAGATAAATAAATAGATAGATAGATAGATAGATAGATAGATAGATAGATAGATAGATAGATAGATAGATAGATAGATAGATAGATAGATAGATAGATAGATAGATAGATAGATAGATAGGCCAAAGTACTTGCAGTGCGCTGAAAACTTTTTAGCATTTCAAATCGACCGGCCCCAAGATATAACATTACCCCAAAATATAAGTTCTGAGCCGATCTTTGTGTTGGGGCAACACCTACTGCGTTTGAAGTTATCGCTATCCGCAATGGTCACTATTTAACATTCGGTACCTAGTGTCACCTAAACTACCAGCGCTGGAATGCTACGCGCAACGCTGTGCAGAAGCCGGCAATCAAGCTGAATTTTGACTGCGCTCTCGGGCATATGCAGACAACATCCTTTGCATTGGAGCATTGCACGCGTCGCGAATCAAGTGACACTCCTACAGCCCCGTTACGAAAGTGAAGCTAGCAGCAGTGCACGTGCCAGTATTGCGTGCGCATGAGTTTCGATTGAGGTGGAAGCGTGCGTTAGATCTACTGACTCGTGATATCGACAAGATCATTGCCCTTGTCACAGAACTCATTCCTTGTAGTGAGGAGACGCACTCTTGCAGCACAGATGGAGGCTAATTTACATCTCATGTGGGTGGCGAAAAGGAAGCGCAAGGGAATAATGTGGAACAGTCTTCGGATTATATAGCCAGCCTTCAGACAACACTGAGGTACCTGGTGTCTGCCCCTTTCGCCAATCGAATGGCTCAACGACCCGCCGGCGAGGCTGAGAGTCTGATAGGATGAAAAGGGAGGGAAGAGTGTCGTTGCTGTCCCGGGTGAGATGGGTGCGCTCCCTGTTCTTCACTTCCAGGGCCGTCAGAGACTAACATCACTATGCCAGGTAAGCTGGTCGAGACGCCTGCTCGATTGTTCTCTGTCAAAACCAGTCCGTTGCTGCTACACGACCGTGAAGGCATATTATTGGCCTTGAGGGCGAACACTGGACTGGCCGGCACTGCTGTTGCTAGGACGTAATAAACGACATCCCCTGACTCGCCCATGCTGTCGTCCGTGAAGCGCGTTTACTTTCGACCCCGAGGCACTTCACTTTCCAGCCTACCAGTTTGTTGTCGCTCGATACTGGAGAGCCGGGCTCATTCTAGCAAGCCTGTTTTTGAGAGAGTCATTGCAAAACGTCCCACAGCGATGATATACTTGACTGACAAAACCGAAATTGGGGGAACAACTCAGCGTTATTGGTTGGATTTGCAGCTCACTAAGTGGCTACAGTTTTTTAGTGGCCTTGCATCCGTAAAGATATTGTGTCCGGAAACGGATTTTAAGAGAATGTTCAGTGTTAAGTACCACGCCGTAATTCGCAGATATGTACGCATAGGAATATGTAACCTTTATTTGCCCATGCTGTAAAGAACGATGTATTGTTTCCAAAGCATGGGATTGTGCCAACCATTTTGTTGGGCTATTGGATGGTTGACGAATTGCACGATGCGGTCTTTACTTTTTGCCCTGATGTGATTTTGCATGCATTACCATAAAACAAAGCAGCTTGTGCTCACTTTTTTTCTAATATGTAAGCACCTTCTATATTAGCCGACAACTTTCTTCTAGCTGCCATGAGAAGACTTTCTTTCAAACAGTTTCGCCTACCCTCCCTCCCATCAAAAAAAAAACAACAACGCTTGGCTACGTGATTGTGCGTAGGCGCTATAAGGTTCATGATTCAAGCCAGTCTTTCTTTTTGCTTCGATTATTTGACGTATGAGACATGAACGGCAAATTATTGATGTTGTTCACTGTTGCTCATGGTATACCGTTACGACTGCGTCTGGTCACGCGGTCCTCAGACCAGAACCTGCAGCCACAGCAGACCATGCCAGAAAGGGGAAAACCAACGCAATTGCTACATATTATGGCAATTGTCGAAAATGACATTGAAATGTGTTTGTGTTCCAACTGTTAACAGTAAATGTTCTTCTTAACCGGAAGTGTTTATTAAACTTGATTGCCTGCATAGTTCGGGCGCAGAGGGTCATTTTCTTTGTACGAATAGTAGCATCAAAGCATCTAGGTGGAGCAACAATGACCCAGGTGAGATATGAAATAAAACACTTGAAATGCCGCAATAAAGTAATTTTAAAGACAATTATAATAAATTTCCTCTTTGCTTACTGGTTTTTGTAGAGATAGCTAATGCCCCCTCTGTTGAGGGCGCTGGCTAAAACTGGTTTCACTCATCATGACATATTATCAAAAATTAGCCATTTCTTTTGAGGGTGTAGCCAGCATAGCCTTTCCTGTAACTAAGCCACATTGACCCACGTGCCATGAAGAACCAACTGTTCTTTTTCGTTCGTTCTTCATTGATTGATTTGTGGGGTTTCACGTACCACAAACCACCATTTGATTATGAGAGACGCCGCAGTGGAGAGCTCCAGAAGTTTCGTCCACCTCGGGTTCGTTAACGTGCACCCAAACCTGAGTACACGGGCCTATATGAGATTGCCGCCTCCATCGGAAATGCAGTCGCAACAGCTGGGATTTGATCCCGCGACGTGAGGGTCAGCAACCGAGTACCTTAGCCACTGGACCACCGCGGCGGGCTTTTTCGCTGATTTTTCGCGGACTGGTATTGCCCCAGCTTGTTTTTCGGTGAATGAGTTGTGTATAAAAACTGTAGTAATTATTTTATTCTCCGCTTTCCAAGAATATCTCGCGTCTGTCAGGGGTAGCACAAGAGAACCAAAGGTAAAACAAATAACGAATGCTTCGCTTTCACTGTATACGGGCACATGCAATATCATGTGATGCGCAGAGGATCTAAAGTATTACAAAAACTTATCTTTGTCTACTGTCCACAAAAATATAATGCGCTCTAGTTTCCTTAACTTCGAGAACTATTGAACACTGAATATTTCCTTGATGGTGATACTCTGTCTTTTTTAACTTGAAAATTAAACTAGTGGAGCCAGTCCACGCTACCGTTTAGAGCCAGGGCTTTGTGTCTGAATATCTGTGCATGTGCATGGTGTTCTTTTTTTTCCGGATAAGTTCTCTTTTCTGCATTTTATGAAGCGAAAATCGAATGACAGAAGGAACAAAGTGAACACAGGTGGTATGTGTGCTAAAAGAAAAACAGTTGACGTTGCTGTCAAGTTTCAGTGTCAGATGACAACTAAGTTTCTTGCTGATGAATGTGATATACGTGGTATACTAAGCGTGTACTATAGCTTCAAAATATTGCTTGGAAACTAGTGTTGATGGAGTGTTTGGTAGCAAAGCTTGCACGTCAAACCAAGTGGCATGCAGTTCTTTCTCGAAGAACCTGTCAGTTGTGCATATCTTCTTCAAGGCTCTGGAAATGTAAATAACACTTGTCTACTGTGTGGCGCATAGTATAACAAGACGCATTTTTTTGTTTTGTGGGTCACGCCTTAGATGTTTGTACTGGAATGAGATCGCCGCTTGAAGAAGGGAGAAGACAAAGTCGTCTCATGGGTTGCCGTACATGTGTGCGTACGTGCGGGTGAGTGCGTTTGAGTGTGTGTGAAGGAGAAAAAAATGAAACGAAAAGCAAAGCGTGGGAAATGGGAGAAATGAAAGCGAAGCACACGAGCAAGGAATGCAGAGGTTAAATATTAAAGCAAGCAACAGAATCTCAAGTGCCATCTGTTTTACATGCCAAAGTGTGTTTTCGTTTACGAGAGAACCCCCGCTTTCTTCTGGAGACAGAAATTCTTCTCGACTGTGACAGATGAGTGCTTGATAAAACACTATTTTGGAATATTGAAGGTCTACAAATACGGCCACAATGCCGAAGTGAGAAATGGTCTCCGCACTTTCAACTCCATATTTGTCATCGCGCCCCACTTTTTCTGTTCTTATTTGTGCTTTGGACAACTTGATTGTCATTTGCGTCTTTATTTGTTTTTTCTGCATATTATAATATGTCATCACTCAATATATATCAATATTTGTCTTCGTGAATATGCTTATGCCACCCATCTCTTGTATCTGTCAATTCGGTCTGAGTATGTTTAGCTTAATCACTTAAAAACATACTTTTCCCTTTATGAGAATGAAAACTGTGGCATTTTCTTTGCACTAGTGATGAAGCTATATTCCCTCTACTTTCTGGACCATTACACGTTAAAACTGAAAACAAAATGAAAGTTACGCATATCGTCATAGTAATACCGGCAGTCGAAAAAAGAAGGCAATTGCGCTCAAGCTCTTTTTTCATTGCGACAAAGACTTGCCCTTAAGGCATAATATTTTTTATTGTGTGCTGTTAGGCTAGTGTTGCGTATGAAGTGAATTAGTGTCTTGTGGAATCTGTTTTCATGTATCCAGCGGCTGTAACAAGCTCAACCGCGTTTACTTGAACACGTGTTTTGAATTGTTATTTGAGTATGGCTGGCCCCTCTGAAACTTCATTGATGCGATAGACTTTTAGGTAGTTTCTGAAGCTTTCTATAGAAATGTTTATTTCAAGGACTCCTGACTGATGATGACAGCGGTGAAGATGAAATTTGCTTCAAGAGCTTAAAAACATTTTTTCTCTTTTTCGCAATATCACAAGTCTTGCGATCAGAAATTCAAATACAGTAGATGCTCTTCCATGTGCTCCAAAAACAAAGCAAAAATGCACTCACTCATGTACTATGAATTTGGCAGACGTTAAGGAAGTGTAAAATTTTGAAACGAACCCTGAATCGCGATACACATAACAACGCGGAGAGCGTCACCACCATATCGCGTTATGAACGGCATTCTTCTATAATTTGAAGACGAAGAAGACGAGCCTCTGCTGTGCTGCTATTACTGTTCGTCTGTGGTTTTTACTCAAATTCTCTCGTACTGTCACCTCCATGGCGGGTGTAATGCGACAGCAAGGATGAATGCTCCGCCTCCTCTTCGGCCAAGACCGGGATGTGACCTGCATGCGTCAAATAGGACTGGTGCAATTGAGCATCTGAACATGGCGCTACCAAGGTCATCGAGCTGCTCTGACAGGAATGACATAGAATCTGATGGTGGATATGCTGAGGCCACGAACAGCCACTTGATGAGGAAGCTTCGCAGGACTTCAAGCGTGAGTGACCTCAATCGCATTGCATCGTCCTCTCCGCAGACGTGCACGATTGCGAGCATCCCTATCACTGCTACAGGCAGCCTAAATTCCCTTAATAGACAAGCTCTGAGGGCGTATCTTAGAAGGATAGCTCCAGGACAAGTAAAAGAGTTCCGCATTATTCCCACAAGCAACATGCTCGCTGTTGACGTTTCTTCACTAGTGAACCTCAATGCATTGAAGGCTGTGACACAGATGTGCAACATACCTGTGCACTCCTTCATTTTAAATTAAAGCTGCACCAATGCTCGTGTGATTTCTGATGTGTATAAGGATATCGATAGCAGTGATTTGTTAATGCTGATACCATCGACTGTCATTATTGCAGACGTACACCGTTTTAGACAGTCGAAATGTGCAAAGATAAATTTTGAGGAGGCCACATTGCCATCGCATGTGGAAGTGGGCTATATGAGGCATCCCGTCCACCCATACGTACCTAGGACGCTACAGTGCCACAAATGTCAAAAGTTTCGGCACGTTAACGCTGTGTGCGTGAACAGGTTGACTTGTCCTCGCTGCAGCGGAGATCATGAAGAGTCGTCATGCGGGATATATACCCTGAAGTGTTCTAACTGCGATGGCCCGAATGAGTCGAGGTCGAAAGATTGCCCTAAAATTAAAAACTGAAATGACCGTGCTGAGGAAGATGGTACAACATCACTCTACGCGTAAAGAAGTGGCTCTTAAGGTGCACCATCCCCAGAGGCGCTCTTGTCCTGCAGGAGGAGGTCGGCATACAAGTGTATTGTACAAGTGTCCGCATACATTTGTATCAAAGCCTGTACTGTCTGATGATTCAGCGAGAGTTTCTCATGGATCTGAAGCAGTTTCTCAACCTCGAGTCGCACCTTCTTTGAAGAACGTGACGGATAGTACCTCATGGCCTTACCTGCCACCTCAAAATGCTGAAGTGCAAGGACCAGAAAACCAGCATATACATGACACTTCGTCATCGGATGTGCAAACCAAAGCAATGCTTACGCAGTTGATCCGTGCTTTGCGAATGCTGCTTGTTGGTGCCAAGACGTCTGTTGCCAAGGCTTCAGTGCAAAGTCTAGACAGGCTAGAACTGGTGCTTGGTGCTATCTAAACCCAACAAAAACCATGGCTTCAGCAGCCTCATCGTCATCACTGCAAGAAAGAATTAGTTGTTCTGTTATATTTCAATGGAACGTTGGAGGTCACCTTCGAGATTTTAAACACAGATTGCAGAAACGCTGAGACAAGTGGAATCCCTAGCAAAGCTATAGTATTCGTGCGTTGTGACCTCACGTATTTCATTAACAAAATACATATGCATAGCAGCAGTGAGTACGTTTTCATCATGTTAAATTGAAAAAGACGTACAGTCTCGATCATTGGTGGTTACATTTTACCGAGCGGGATATTTGACGCTGAACACCTAAAACTTGCCATAGACTCGAGTCAAGGACCTCATATCATCGTAGGTGACTTCAATGCACATCATCTTTGTGGCAGCAGCGTCATAAGTACTCGGGAGAGACAACTCCTAGACTTCACAAGCAACAATGGTCTTCATATTCTAAACGATGGACCACCCACATATCTCTGTTGCTCAACGTACAGCAGCTGTATCGGCTTAGCTATCACTTCTCGGTGCCTTTCAACATCCGCCGCCTGGTGCGCAGATATGGAAAAATATGGTAGTGATCACATTCCTACCTACATACAACTACGATTGTATACCGGCATCGCAAGCACTAGAAGGCGGTGCACAGATACAGGCGAACAAAATTGATCACAGTCCTGTGGACCTCTCGTAATGTGCGAAAGAAAATTCAGACATACTTAGAGAATCTTGGCCGCCAAAACTGGGAATCATTTTGCACCACCCTAGACCCTCGAGAACCATTTTCAAAGATATGGCACGTCATACGAGCTCTACCATCTTCTCCTCAGCAACTGCATACTTTCCGTAAATTGGACATCATAAGAACATGCAGTGACAAACATCGCGGAAGAATTTTGCGTGCACCTCTCCGGCTCTACAACAACGATTGGCTCACTGCTTTGTGGCGCACTTCCTATTGACGTCAGTCTCGATCATCCTTTCACGCTGCAAGAGCTTCGTGCGGCTATGTCCACTTCACAATGTTCAATTGCACCTAGGCCTGAAAGAATCACCTATGCAACCCTGCGCCACCTTGGTACTCGGGCAGCCGCAGAACTGCTGTCTTTGTACAACTATTCTTGGACATTTGGAATTGCACCGGCACACTCGAAAACTAGCATGATCGTGGCATTGCTAAAACCTGGTCGGTCTCTTCGTGATATGCTATCCTACAGACCTGTGGCACTAGCAACTTCAGGAAGAAAACTTATGAAACGAATGGTTTTGTTGCGCTTGGAATAGTTCCTAGAGACGCAAAGAGTATATCCAGACGCCATGACTGGCTTTCCACAAGAAAAGATCATCAATTGACAGTGTGATCGATTTGGTAACAACCGTTCAACATCAGAAAACGGCGCCGCTGATTAACGGCCGCAGTATTTCTTGACATCAAAGGTGCATTCGACAATGTTCTGCATGATGCTATTCTAAATGCTCTTGAAGACTATGGCATCGGTGGCCGAATGCATCAATAAATAGCCAGCTATCTTCAAGAACCAACTATATTCATGTCTACTGCTGACGGTGACACAAATAAGCATCCCGTCTACCGTGGCGTGCCTCAAGATGGAGTCCTGAGCCCAACATTATTTAATATCGTACGAGTTGGCCTCGTTAAAAAGCTCGTTAAACTAAGAGGCAAAACCTCGGTGTTGGTGTACACAGATGAGATTTACATTTGGACCACGAGTCTAACACATTTGCGAGTACAAAAGAAAATACAACGTGCGGTATGAACAACATCTGCACACCTTAATACCTGCGGACTGCAACTGTCACCGACGAAAAGTGCAACACTGTCATTCACAAGAAAATTGATGAGTTGCTACTACACAGTGATCGATGGGAACATGATACCTTCGATAACTCGTCACAAGTTCTTCGGAGTTATCATCGAACGTGATTTGCCTCGGTTGAAGCACATCTCATTGCTAAGAAAAAAAAACTTGACAGCTTCATCCAGGTCATTTGCCATATGTCTGGAAATTCATGGCGACCATCAAAATCACCTCTTCTGCACCTATACAAGGCAATTTTTATTGGATACCTTCACTACAGTGCTCCTGTTTTCTCCCGTGCTCGCAAAGGGACTGTATATACGCCCTCAGAATTTGCCTAGGAGTATCTCGATGCACTTCTACATGGGGCACTATTGCAGAAGCACGTGCTTGTCCAGCTCGTGTTTATCTTTAACACCAACCACTACGAGTACATCCGAGGCTACTGACGAGGCATCGAGACCATCCACTGGCACATACTTTAAACACACGACCCAATGCTGCATACTCGGAAGCCGTTATGTCGCACCGAGATCTGCTGCCTTCAAATTATGCACCACATGTTTTCTCTGAGATACCACTTTGGACGATTCCTAAGCCAATCGTACGACTTTCGATTTCAGGAATAAGAAAGAACTCAAAAATACCAACTGCTGGTCTTAAGCATTTAACTTTGTCGTATATTGACTATATGTACGTTATACAGTACACATTTTTGCAGATGGCTATGTACCGCAGACCTCCTCAGCAGGAGCTTTCACTGTGCCCCAAAAGAAAATCACTCAACGCTACGAAACAGCACACCGGGCATCAACTACTGCCACCAAGCTGACCGGCATGCGACAAGCTGTGTGCTACATTTTGCAGCAGATTCCAGCGAAATGGACATTGTTTAGCGACTTCAAGCCGGCACTTCAGCTAATTAGAAACTACATAAAACAAGACACTGCATACCGTCCTCTGGTAAGTGACATAATGAATTTGTTGATTGAGGCATTTCAATCTGAACATACCGTTGCGTTGCAATGGATTCCCAGTCATCGTGGCTTAGCTGAGAATGAACAAGCTGATGCAGAATCGAAAATGGCGCACACTAGTAGTGAAGTGATATCAATTCACTTTTTTCGATATGACATCAACGCCTCACTGTCTGAAGGTATGATGGCATTCATGCAAGGACTGAATGATCCGGATCATCGCCACAAGCGAATATACCGGCTTGACTCTTGTCGTGTTTTTCGCCTTTCGTTCCGACAAAGGAGAGACCAGGAAACGCGACTACATAGACTGCAGCTGAGTGTTGCATACACGCGACGATACTTATGCGTGATTGTACAAGAGAAAAATTCTAACTGCAACTTGTGTAACACGCCAGAAACTAATAATCACATCCTGTGTGTGTGTGTGCCTTTTATACGCAGTTGAAAGAAAGTCTTTTAAGTGCTTCACAGATGACCTGGACTGCCGACCCTTTTCGAAAAAAAAACTTTTGGGTCATGGGAACGTGTGGATCACGCCCAATTCATTTAAAGGGCCTGCTCGCAATTCTAACCAAGACTGGTTTAGATTCCCGTCTTTAGAGATTCTTATAATGTAGAGACTTTTCTGCGTTAACTACACCCAAGAAGACATTGTGTGCAGTGAATAATTGTGCTATACCACAATCACCCCTCATGATACCCTCCTCTTTCTTTCCCTTTTCCCCTTACCCTTGTGAGAAGTAGCATGCCAGAAACCTGCTTTCAAGGCCGACCTCTTTTCGTTCTTCTCATTAAACAATTTCTTCTTCTTCGTCTATAACTTTGTTTGTTTATTTTTACATAGAAAAGTTGGCCGAACAAAAAGCGTAACGAAAAGGATATTATAAGTGGCACGGTAGACTAAGTTCAAACGAGGGTTCGTGGGTCGAGAAAGCATGAAGAAGCCGAATAGTTGGCGAATTCTAGCGGGAATATAGCCAACTTGAAGAAAGGGCAGTTAAAGTAGTCAAATTAGCCACATAAACTTAGTCAATAGAACTGCGATGTATTACAATCAAGGAGAAAATTGCAGGAGTACTTTAGCCAAAGGGCGAATAAGTGTAACATAAAAAATCTGAATTATATTCGCTGTGGTTATATGCAAAAATATTGATTTTGGTGTTAATTTTGTGCAAACGGATGAATTTTCTTGGCATGCGTGTTTTCTGTTCACGTACAATGCAGAATTTTTTTTGAAAGAAAAGCTCTAGAACTAACAGCCGTTAGCGACAATTAAAATAAGTATGTCTGGAGTATGAAGAAAAAGCTCAGTCGCTCCAATAGAAGCGTACACCGCAATAACCTTCTTATCATTTCTCACGTGAAGACAACGTCTGAGCAGGTAACATTCTGCAATCGACACTTTCTATACCTAAAGCTAAAAAATGACACCATTCCTTGGGAGATGTCATTTTTGTTGTGGATGAATGCAGAAGAACATGGATGCCGAGTGGTGTTGATTTTCCTCTTCTCTTTAAATTGCGGTATAATTTCGCATACAGAAGCAGGGGGTCTGCAAATCAGGAAAAAAAAACTTGCGTGGGGGAACAAACACCAGCCATACAGCCAAATTTTATTTCTTTTCGTGCCTTGCTTGTGCAAGATTTGATGTGGACGGCTAGAAACACTCTTTATACACCCTGCTTTCACATCACCACCAAAAACACTAGCCTATGCGACATCACCAGACAATAACTTTACTAAAGACTAGGGAACAAAAGAGTAACGGAAATTTAGCCAAGCAGTTAAGAGGTTTCTACTCAAAATATCGAAGAACCCAGCCTTTAGGAGACAGTGTATAGCGCGCGATATCAAAGTTATTGCACGAGCGTCCACTTTCATAGCGTCTCAGGGGTTTAGCGGTACGTTTAGGAACTGTGCAAATAAATCAAGAATGAGCATTCTTCTCTCTCTCGTTCCCCATTCCACGCTACATCACCTGCCCCTACAAAGTATACTCTGCACTGTTTCTCTCTATTTCAAGTCTTGCGTTCTTCTCGATTAAGGGTATTCATCGTGGGCTCTTATACCCGCAGGTGATTACAAAATTGCTGTGAACTATGCGATAAAGCTGGTGTTTGGCACTGCTTAGCTTATTCAGCTTTCTAAAATGGGAGTGATAGCAGCTTAATGAACAGTAAAAAGAGTGCGTGAAACTTGCGTGATACCAGCTTCTCCTCGAAACAGTATACTGGGACGGGGCCCTGTTGTGGTTCTAGGTCAACGCACGCGCGGCAACCTTCATATTGCGAGTAACTATACAGAAGATGAGAATTATTGACGTTCACACGTGCTGGAAAGCACAGACGTTTCAGCACGGTTTTTTTAGCGTGTGAATATTTTGTTTCGGCTTCTTTGTTTGTCACAAACGTTCTTTCCTAATATAGCATGTTGGGCGCACGCATGCTGTGGCTTTTTCTTCCGAATACATGTTTTTTCTCCGAGATTGTTGCTAGTTTTAAACGCTTTGGGGCACCAATACTTTTCGTCTCGAGTACGTGCCTTTGAAGATTGTGTTCGTCGTTTTTCCATGCTAAGTACGAGTAAGTTCAACACCGGACCCTTCTAGAATCTAGCTGCCACCATCAGACACAAACATGTTTCCAGATTGGTAGAGCATAGCCAAACCTATGTGGCTTTGTTATAACACCGGGGCACTTGGTTCAAACACCGAATAACAAGTTTTTTGGACAGCTGAACAAATATTTCTGCATTGGTTATTTTGCTGAAACAATGTTCATCCTTGTTTTCTCCAAAGGAGCAAGACCCATATATAATTGTGTCATTACGTCCCTGCATTTTTGTTGTCGTGCGCCTTCGCCTGCCCACTATTTGTTTTAGGGATGTGTTCCAATACTCATTTTATACGAATGAATGGATAGCTAAATGAACAGCGGCAATCTTAAGTCCCATTCTGATCCTCACGTAGCCGGCAAAATAGAAATATTCGAGCAGACGGCAGCGTAGACAAATATGATGCAATCCCTTTCCTGTCCAAACAAGAGGGCTTCAGTATCATCCGAATTGTCGTCTGCACTCAAACTGACGCTTTTTTAGAGGCTCAATGTGAGCAACTTTTAATTTTCTGAGATTTTATCATTAAATAGGATAAAAAAATAACAGTCAAGTTTGTTTATCTTAGCTTCTTCTTCTTGGCGAGAGGCGGCGCCTTCCCACGTAAAAGCAGTTCAGGTGGGCTCACTTATTCAGACGACTTGGGCTCAATGCTGTCTTCTAAGCTGTCCGCGTAGACTCTCTACGATGCTGTGTTGCAATGGTAACACAGTCGTTCTTGATATTCTTATTCGTGGTGAATTACTCCTGCGCCTATAGGGAGGTAGAGTGACACCTCAAGTGAGACATTGACCATCGCGCGCGGCAATTCACCTCGGAGAGAGGGCGAACACGGACTATGATAGACCAAATAATATTCCATGGGGCATATGAATTTTGTGGCGATGGCCTATCAAGTTACACCAAGAAAGCAAGTTGGCATCAAAAGTCAAGAAAAAGCCATCAACACCAGCACAGTCCTCTCCCTGCAATCTCAAGTTATTGTTCATATGTTGGTTCGCTTGCAGGTAACGATAATAGGTTGAATGCAATAATGGCATTACTTTTATTCCATATGGTTGCGTCACTCGATGTCATCTTTTTCAATGCGGAGTATTTTTAGTCGAACGATGTCATGCTTCGGCGTCGACGGAGGCAGCGTCCACACCCTCAATGCGTATGCTCCCGTCTCGCGCCTCGTGCTGCATGTTCGCGTCTCCTGCTGGTTCAGGAAGACACCCACAGAACTGTTCCTCCCCTCTCTCTCTCTCTCGACTAACAAAGTCAATGCAGGCAGTGTCTTCTAGTGAAAAAACGACTGCTTGCGCTGCACAACTGTTCACTGGCCATGTTGATACTAGATCATGCTGTACTACCCAACCCATAATGACCGAAAAAAAAAGACCAAAGAAAGTACGCAACGGTGCGATACAAAAGCAGGCACACAAAAAACCGTTTATACTGAGCGTATAGACTACATTTATATCAGCCATCTCACAGCAGGGAACTACACTATTCGTGGTCGAGCGAACAGCATCAAAACTTGTACGTACGAACATTTCAGGTGTGTTTTTTTGCGGCTGTATTTTATCACAATACTTGAACAATGCACTAAAATTTCTACATAAAGGCATGCGCATAAAATTCATGCTTTACTTAGTTGTGAAAGCCTACACTTTTGGAGGTGTTTCGAACATGGTGGTCTGTTATTGTTCATCGAAAACATTGCCCTGTTTTCACAAAACGCTTTCGCGTGAATGGGGTGATATGGTTTCCGACTGTTCTTATCAAAAAGTGTACACCAAAGGGAGTGCGTTTTACATCCACACACTTCTAGCCTGGCAGAAAACCTTCAATACACAACAGGGCATACAGTGGCCTGTTGAGTCAACATTGGTCCTGTTGGTTAAGTATTCTGTACGAGACACGTAGAGGAATATCATGTTGTTTGCTCTGGTCGGTAGAAGTCTGACGCTATTTCTAAAGCGCTGATCTAAGGCACTGTTCTCTTTGTGTACACTGCCCTTCACTTTTACCTGAGATTTGTTGAGGCATGAGAGCTAGCTGAGCCTCACTTCACAAGTAAAACTTGAAATTTTACAATAAGTCTTCGATCTCTGCCGCAAGTAGGCTTTTTACCAGAAGTGAAATTTTCGTTAGATCTCGACAATTTTATGTTGTGGTAATCATGGCTACTAGACTATCCAACTGGTATTTTTGAATGCATTATTGCAGTGAAACTGCGTTGCTTTGCAGAATCAGAGTGAAGATTTTCGGAAGTTTGTCGTTCGACACGGATTTTTGATTTTGAGTATTTCTGAACCAAGAGTACCCACTAACTTTCACATGTGCAACTTTGCGGTGTATCAAGCAAAACGCCCGGCTACAAAAGCAGAGTGATTTGTTCAATGCAGGACATTCAATCTACACTGGGGGCTACTTGAAAAACAGGTGCGCCAGAATTTGTTAAATGCCAGGTGAAGTTTGGCCAAGTTACTGTAGCTAGAGTCGGTGTATAACTGCACCCTTACACAAAAGTTTCATCCACTGAGTTAACTGCATTGTGTGCATGATCCCTTAATATTATGTGGTGAATATAAGGCGCATCATTAATTATGGGGTAGGGAGTGTAGTGATGTAAGCGGATCTGCTATATTAGAGATATGCGAAGGCCACGGTTACGCTATACTGAGTAACGGCTCTCCGACGTTCCTACGGGAGAATAACTACTGCAGCTTATTAGGCATCACGGTGGCTCCTCTGAACTAGCGGCTGGAGTAAACCGGAGTGCATATGACTCTGCAAAAGAAAATGGCCACTTACCTGTATTTTTATATCAATCAAAATTGAAGAGACGAGAAATAACTGGAAAAGAAGAATAAAAATCTGGGCAGTCTTTGGAGAACTCTAAAGGCAAAATGTTAGGTTTTGTTGTGACGCAGATTGGGATTCATTGAAGTAAAAAGAGTTCCTAACAAAAGCTGCTCGTGCAGTACTAATTGCAGAAGGTTAAGCATGTGTTCAGCCTGGGTGCTAGTGCCTTCGGGATATGCGACCACAAAATGAAAGAAGATAACATAATTCAAAGTGGACAAGGAAGTATTTCGTGCAATGCATAATCTTTCAGCGCGAAAGTATCGAGGTCTCCGCGCTTCAATTTCTCCATTTGTTTTGGCATCTCAACTGTGGAGCATGGTACGCACCCTCCAACAGTCAGTAGTTCACTTGAAACCACTCCAGAATCTAGCGCTGTCTCTAGGAGTTAGCGAACGTATGACTGCCAAAGAATTTTGCGATATAATACTGAAAAATGGAGAAGCAAATATCAATCCTCAGCAGAATTGACTTCATTGGTTGTAACGAAGTGTTTTGTGGTAAGTTCATGAGATCTGAACCATAGCTTCACCCCAGAGAGGATTCAGTATGTGCTGTCTTCAGGGAACTGAACAAGTTCACCAGGATATAAGGGAGTTACATAAGCCGCTGTTGTTAATTTGTGTGAGAAAGGAAAATTACTCCACTTGAATGGTTACAAGAAAAATTGACAAGATGAAAAACGTCGCAAAACGTTGGATAGTACTAAAAGTAGTACAGTTGCTAAAGTAGAAAAGAGACTTATGAATCTGGATTTGTTTAGGCTAGTGAGTTTGATACTCTGTATTTTGAAAGTGATAAAAAATAACAAATGAATTTTTATAGTGGCGAGACATGAAAAAATCTACTACCGAAAAGCATAGCTGGCTTCATAAAACATAGATTCACAATGGACTACAGTCTGGACTTGGCCACACATGTAGAAGATCTACGTACGCAAGAAAACATCCCTGTCGCTATATTCTTTGATGTACAACAATCATATGACACAGTCATCAAGGTTCATATTATGAAAGGCCTAGCGTTGCATGGATTTAAGAGAACTATTCTGCATTGAATGGATGACTTACTTCCAGAAGCACCGGCAAATTTTTGTGGTTATGCAAGAAAGCCCAATGTCAGAACATGTCACGCAAGAACTGCCAAAGGGCACCGTGCTGAGCCAGATGCTCCTTAATGCAGTCATGGCGCAGCTCCAGTATAATCTTTCGCCTAACATCAGATATTCAGTATACGCTGAAGATATAAGTGTATGGATGTTTGGCCCGTCGTTTTTGCATGCCCAAAAAACTTTACAAGTTGGATGCTATTATGCACACCGTTTTATTACAAGAAGAGGTATGAGTCTGGCAAAAACAGCCATACTACCATTTACTTTAAAAGAACAGGTTTTCATACTCTTTAGCAGATCTCCACTATTAAATTAGTAAAAAGCTACAGATTTTTAGGTGTGATTTTAGACAGCAGACTAACAAGGTCGTCTCGCGTTCAGCCCCTTGAACAAAAAGTGAATCAAGCTATTCAAATCCTCCGTGATTTCTGCGGGGCTAAATGGGGTGGTACTACATAGTAGCTGTTGGCCCTACATGTCGCGTGGATAAGCCCCATGGTAATTTATACTCTGCATCTGCTGTATGGACTTGCAGTCTCCACCAAAAAGCATTGCACTTGTTATTAGTAAGGAGATCGTGCGTATGTGTGGGGTTGTCACGGTCAACGTCTGCTGCTTTCGCGTATTCAGTAGCTCGACAACCACCTTTGGCAGTACTTCGAGCAAGAACAACGTTAGCAAATTTATTTAAAATTTTCCCGCAACATCACAGGTATTCTTTATCTGGCGAACTAGCAAACAGAATGGGAATCCTGCTGCAGGATAGTGTGTCCTAACTCCAAGCAGTATTACCAAGATATAAACTATAAAAACTACCAAAACTACATTGAACGCTGCCGTCCCTAAACGTTATCTGTGAAATAGATGGCATACGCAAGACATCAGACAAGGCGTCCCTATTAGCGGCACAGATAGTGCTTTATGTGCAGGCAATGTACAATGGAGAGGTGAAGATATATACAGATGGGTGTAACTCAAGAGGTGTCCGTCTGCACGATGTTTGTACACAAACTTGAAGAAAAGAGAATGTGAAATTTATCGCACACGTCTTCATCAGCGACGTTGAAATCGGTGGCTATCTTTGAAGAAGTTCAGTTCATCTCCGACAATTTTGGGACTGGGTAGTATGCACGTATAGCGAACTCGCCCTTCAGATAATCAAACATGTTATGTCACCTTAGAAAAATGTTTAAATAGCACATTATAATGCAGAGGCTGTGGACTTTGTCTTAGCACAGGGTCGCAACATTGTATTCGAATGAATGCCCAGCCAAATTTAAATACATGGTAATGAAGAAGCGGACGGCCTCTCGAGGAAAGCCTTGAACGAAGAACGGGATGGCGGATCGGCTAGGTCTGGGGAGAATATTCGGAATTTAATGATGCAAGCAATTAACCTCTGTTCTACGGAAAAGTGGTTCGATAGCCTGAAGTCAAATGAACCAGTGCTTTACAAACTTCATCCGCACAGAAAATTTACAATAATGACAGATCTCCAACGACATTTAGAGAAGTCATTCTACAGACTTTGTTTTGAAGTGTAGCATATACAAAGAAGTTGCTGCACAAAATACGTCGATTCTACTCAACGGTATGCCAATTTGGCAATGAGGAACGAATTGTTCGCCATAATTTTTTGGATACCCCAAAAGACGCAAATAAAAAGAAATATTAAAAAGAAACTAGCAAGTTTAGACAGTTGGCTTTTCCCATTAAAGAAAACTACTTTAACCATGACCGGTGATGCATGATCAGAAAAAATTAAACATCTTCCTGACAGACTTCTTTGTGGAGACCGAATTGGAAAAGCACTTGCGATATACAGCTAGAAGCTGTGATATGTGGAGGGTGTGTTAGTACATACACTGAGAATATAGAAAGAAAGGTTTGCGTGTGAACGTTTTATGACAGTGTGAACAGCTGGTAAGCAAATTGTATATTGCCATGTTATTATGAAATGTTTCAGTATGCTAATACGCTTTCTTTTCTCTTATTTTTCTTCAATGTCGAATTTAGGTACCATACGTTGTTTTCTTTTCGCTTCAGAACTTATCTATATAGAGCAGCCGAGAAAATGTGGCCATCCACCTTTCCACAGCAAGAAAGTTATAACTGTACAGGAAAACATAAAGAAACAACAAACAGCCAGCTAGAAGCTCTCACTTCCTGTCCTCATACCCAAAAGTCAACTTTTACAGACACAAAAGTATAGTATGTATACATTTCACATACAATACTTTCAGACAATACATATGGTTACTAAAAAAACAATGCTCGCTATGCTAATGTCGTTTTCATAGAAAAGCACTATGTCGAGAAGCCTATACTTTTCCACAGTAGAAGTAACACGAACGTTACGAATCACAAAAACTCGTTACTGCCTCCTTTAAATATTGACATGACGGTACTTGTTTTTATTCGAAAGTTGCCGTGAGAGCCAATTTATGGTGCACTCATTTTTGCTAAGAATCTGAGAAAACTGCACGTTGTTCAAGATGTTCTTCTTAGAATTTTGAACTCAAAATAAACAATTATGGTCCCCTGCGTAAGCGAATGTTCCCTCTTGGTTACTTCAAAGTGAAACTACCAGTGACAAGGAAAAGGCAATATTTCAATAATTAAGCACGTCTTTCCATATCGGTATGCCCGTTTGTCATCGTGATCCCCCTTCCTATTGTCTCCATCAACGCACTCGTTGTTCGCAGATCTAAGATCCTTCTTTTCACGTAGAAGAGCTGGAGAGTCGTTTACCCGATGTTTGGCGGGTACAATACTCCTTGCCACGTTTCTCTCACCGACACGGTCCTTGAATTCTTCCTCAGCTAGGTCCTCATTTTCAGTCTCCTGAAGAAGATGCGTCGATTGAGACTTTTGTATGAATAAACGGCCCCGGGAGGAGTGCGCTTGTTTTAAAATACTTTCTATCGTATACTCCCGCTTCTGTCACGCTTGTGATCTTGCTGTCCTCATTGAGACTTCATGATGTGGCTTTCTTTTTTGCATGTCACTATTGTGGTCACGCTCGCAGCACCGCGTAAGAGCAAACGTGGTTGTGTTGATGTGCCACCAGTCAACGACTTGCTCTCGTAATATTCTGCCAGGTTCGCGAGGCCACTAGCACCTTTCGGCAATGTGTATTTATTGTAACCACATAGTCATATATCACACACTTATATACCACTAATACTGTGCATATACGCATAGATCAACATTTCAAATAAATGTACAAGTTTCACCAATACAGACATGTGCGCATGGTAATAGTGATGCAGTACCCAACATAACAAATTGTAGATGAAAATTCCCCTAAAACATTTGAGTTGACAACCTGTGTTCACTTATTTAGCTACAATAACGTGCAATGTCTTCGGGGACGTTGCTTGACGTGAGAGCCAATAATCTCGAAAAAAATGAACAATAAGCAACTGAAAAGAAAGAAATATGACAAGGGAACTACGAAAACAGGAGAAATAATAATAACAACAGGATGTGCCACTAAAGCATATGCAACGCCAGGGCCTTCTGACGCAAGAGCGGCGTAATCAAGTTAGGCAAGGCCTACCGGGGCTCACAACGGCTATCTTGAGCTTCGTAAACAATGCGTGGTGCCCCATCAGTCTAGAGCTGCTTCTGCAAGCAAGGATTAGGACGATGGCCTTTAGTGCAGCGGCAGAGTTAGAGTGGAGGCAGTGGAACATTGTTCCTTGCATTATGCATTGAGGCATCTGTCTTGTCTAGGCGTCGAGGGGCTCTGTCGAGGTCACGCTTTCAGCGCCTGATGCAACCGATTGCGGATTCCCCACGGGTGAAGACTTCCGCCGTAACACTTTGTGGCTCCATGTTTAGGTCTACAAAGTTGTATACACCTAATTTGTAGTTAGGAACTTTCGGAGTAAGCCAAGTTGTGGTTATAATTTTTTTTTGTTTTCAGAAATAAGCACTTTGTTGAATTGTCTCTCCTGCTTGTATCAAAGAAACGCTGCCAGTAGCCCATACTCCCATTTTAAAAACTGCAGGTTCACTTGAGAAAGATTATTCTCTTCCATGCTTACTTTAGTAGGTGTGTCTGTTGTTTATTTGCCGAAAATATTTGAGCTGTACATCAAATGACGCTCCCTATTTAGGTGTTTTCTGCGGCGACAGTGATGCTAGATAAAAGAATGGGTGGTTGATTTGTAGTTATCGATGAGCGCATTAGAACAAGTGAGTGCATTTACATAGTTTGATCAGCACATAAGGACACAGTAAGCCACATTCATGTATAAAATTTGTCAATTCAACCCTGGTACCTGCACAAATTGACATTTTATCTACTGCGCATTTTCCCAATGTTTCTGCACTCACTGCGTATAAAAATGCGGAAACTGTGCACAAAGCCAAGAAAGCTTGAAACAGGGAGGCACACGTCCATCACCTCTCGTACTTCCTGTCAGCTAACTCGTCTGTTTTCGAGGTGCGCGGTTCCTTCCTCGGCGATCTTCCTTGTGAGTAAAAAAAAACGAATCCTCAGCCCGCACCATAAACATTTAGCAGGCTATGCCAGTTAGAAAAGAAAAATTAACGGAGCATTCAAACAAAATTTAGAGGGTGAAGAATGTGCAGCAGAAGCGGACTACACCCCCGGTTGAACAGTACAAAAAATTGTTCTGTTCTAAAATGTAGTTCTTCCTGCGAATATGTTTGGCAGAGTTTAATCTTCAGTGATTAATTCTTGCGATGCATAGCTTACTGGGGTTGCCTTTGAGTTTCTTGATTTTCTTGTTTGTTGTAAGAGTAGACGTTGCGTGTTGATTTAGACTTCTCTTCCGAAATGAGTACTCTGCGAAAATCCTCGACGGTGCGTGCTGAAAGTGCGTGCTGGCTTCCTCGGCAATACGCAGTTTTTTAGGACTACCTGTGACTCACTGGGTACGATTGGGCAAAGCTAGATTGAGCTGCAGATCGGAGGTGTCACGTGATGCATCCACAGCTATAGGAGTGGTTCGGAAACCGTGCATGCGCTGCTTGGTCTTGGCGTGTTATGTGACCACTACTCGACTTGGTGCTTCCTTCCTCTTTCTGGGAGAGAAGATATCTAAGCCATGGGTCGTGCGGCCCCATTGTATGTAGTATTATAGTAGTAGTAGTAGTAGTAGTAGTAGTAGTAGTAGTAGTAGTAGTAGTAGTAGTAGTAGTAGTAGTAGTAGTAGCAGTAGTAGTAGCAGTAGTAGTAGTAGAATTTGATGCCTACTTAAAAATTTGTCCCGTATCTGCATTTAACTTGCAAATGTCGTCGAAAGACAATAGTCTTGCGTGGGGAGAGAGTTAACAAAGCATTTATTTGATGTTCTGCTCAAGAAAATCGGTGAATGGTACTCTGGAGGCACTGCGTTAGAGTGCTTCGAGCGTGCAGCGGAGGCGAACGAGCACATCAAATCACGTCACACGTGAGACATGAGCGCAATCTGGCATTTTTCTTAGAAAACGGAGCACGTGACTTTGAGACGGGTGTACGCACCCGTCTCAGAGGTGATAAGGTGTACAACGCAAAGCAACGAATAGGTGCCACCACCGTCTCGTTTGAGCAAACCGTTGGAAACACTCGCCTGTTCGTGCAAGCGGTGCATGGTCAGTGCAACGCAATAAGCTCTACGGTCCTTAAAATTACCTACCTATGTCTTCTCTAGTAAAAGACCCCCATGCAGAATATACAAGTGCTGTTGTGGTGCCCCTGACATGTGCAATAATTGCTTTTTAATGGACACTTGCACAAGTATGAACGCTGAACTTTGAGCAACATTGGTGGGTGCTGTGGATGCGGTCGGCCACTTCAAGTAACCGATGCTGTTAAGAGCGCACAAACTGACAAATGTACAAATAAACAGACAGACCAAATTTTGCGTGGAACATCCCCAAGAAAGACTGTCGTCTTTAAAGGTAGTATCAGAAGGACGCACTTTGAGCACTATGTGACCAGGAAGGATTGCCACTTTAAACTCACTGGGCATAACCTCCTTGGTTTTATTGAGGTTTAGCAAGGCTTGAGCCGCAGTGCCACGAATATAGTGAGCTAGTATATAGCCATGAACTAGAGGCAGTGAAAGGTGGGAAGTAGACACAAAGCGCACGCCGTAAGTGCGCGAGTGCCACCTCACGTTTAATCCTTGGAATGTCCGCTGGATGGCGGCACTTCTATATGCTGATTATATGATGAAAAAATGCGAGATGCCGCTAATTGCAGTGTTCACTAGATGAATGAACAGATGAACGGACGGACGGATGGACGGACTCCAGGATGGATGGACGCAATGACGGACGCGTTGACGAACGCAGCGACGGACGCATGGATGGATGCACAGACAGACGGACGCACTGACGGATGCATGGATGGACGGACGGCCGGAAGAACGCACGGACGGTCGCACAGATTGACGTATGGGCGGACGGAACCAAGAACGAACGGACGCTTCACCCCACTTATCATCATGCACTCCATGGATATGCTGTGGTTTTATAGACGATAGTCTTTCTTGAAGACCTTCGACGCAAAAATTTTGGTCTATCTGTCTGTCTGTACATTTGTCTGTTTGCCCAATCCTGATGGGATCGGGTACATGAAACGGTCCACACCATCCTCAGAGCCCACCAGTGTTGCTCAAGATTGAGCGTTTATGCTTGTGCAATCGTCAATCAAAAAGCAATTATTCCGCAAGTCTGGGGCACAATAAGAACACGTATATATTCTGCGTGTGCGGTTTTTTACTAGAAAAGGCAAACATAAATAATTTTAAGGACCGTAGCGCTTATCATGCTGCGCTGACCATGCAACGTTTGCACCGAACGGGGAATGTTTCCAACGCTTTGCTAAGACGAGCCGGTGGTGGCACCTACCGTCACCCTGCGTTCTACACCTTAACACCTTTGAGATGGGCGCGCACACCCGTCTCACAGCCACGCGCTTTGTTTTTTAAGTAAACTGCAAGATAGCGCTCATGTCTCACGTGTGACGTGACTTGATGCGCTCGACGATAGTTATAGTGCGAAAACGAAAAAAAACGACACAAAGACACGAAGGGCACGAAGGACGCCGTTTTTTTTCGCGCTATATCTATCGTCATACCATACTAACTAGCCCAAGCTGCCACGCTTATTGATGCGCTCGTTCACCTCCGCTGCACGCTCGAGGCACTCAAACGCAGCGCCTCCAGAATACCACTCACTAATTATCTTGCGCAGAACATCAAATAAATGTCTTGTTCACTCTCTTCACACGCGAGACTATTGTCTTTCGACAACATTTTCAGATTACAAGCAGATACGGGGCCCTTTTTTCGTATGCGAAGCATTTCTTAGCGAACTTCGGCGTCACTGAGCGTATCCACCTATCTAGCCGCCAAAGACTTTTAGCTCTCCTCGCCGTTTCAATAATGGTATCAATACCAAACTTGGTATGACAAAACATGACTGTATGATGAACTTATTTGACTACTCATAACATAAAAATTATAAAACGGATGCCATGAATGTCATGATTTACATTTCAGGGTCTTGCAGCTCTTGCGGTGGTTTCGTTCACTTGGTATGTCGTAAAACTGGTATGGCCTGAAATGATTGCATGGCGAACACAAGCGACAGACCCTTACATGAAGATCATGACATGCGTGGTATGTAACAACATGACTACATGTCACGCTCATGATGCGTTCATGCCTGTTTCGCTAGCGTCAAATATACCAAAATTGGTGTTACAGTATGTGAATTGATAACGAAGGTATGCGACTGCTGCAAACTTCATAATCTTTAGATTAGTGTCTTATAACAACATGCCTATATGTCAGGCTCATGATGCGCTGCCGGCAGTTTCGCTAGCTTCAAAAAAAACCAAATTTGGTATTACGGGACGTGAATGGATAATGAAGGTATGATACTGGTGCAAACATGATAAACATGAGTTGCGTGACATGTGAGAACATGACTACACGCCACAGTCAAGGCGCCGATACATTTCGTCTTGACGCGGTGTGCGTGCTCGCTTGCGTTCATTTCGTCGCGTCACGCCGGCGTTGCCACGCCAGGTGCTGGTCCTGCCATATACTCGCAGGAAGGCGCGGCGCTGCATTGCTTTGACATATGCGCGTTTCAGCGCATGCAGCGTCCCTCCGTTTGAAAAAGAAGGAGACGCAGTGATTTCTGGGTAACGCATTGGCGCGATATGCAGCATGTAGCATTTCGCGCCGGTTGCCGTCGGGCCTTGCCGAAGGACGCTGGTCGCGCCTAGCGTCAAACTATAGAATGCTCGTGTCTGCTAACGTAGCGCCGCTGGCCCAGCGTGCACGCGCGTCAACGCTACATTGCAGTATAATAGGCCCTTCAGGATGCGCTCACTGCCGTTTTGCTAGCTCCACAAACACCAACTTTAGTGTTACGTGACGTCAGTAGATGACGAAAGATATGACTGGTGCAAACATGATGATCCTGACATGCGTGTCATGTAAGAACATGAAAACATACCTCGCTCATAGTGTGCTTTAGCCATTTCGCTAGCTCCACATATACTAGATTTCGTATCACTTGACGTGAATAAATGGCAAAGGTAAACGACACATCCGAACAAGATAATCCTGACACGGAAGTCAAGTACGACATCATTTAAGCCCACCTAGTAACGTTGTGCTGATTTTAAATAGAGATATCAACATTTCTTATTTGCGATTTGCATATCATCGATTCCCACTGTACGTGGAATCTGCCAATTTTTCCTTGTAACCTTTTCAATCTTTGCTTAGACACCATCTGAAACTCAATTTGCATGCTGCACTTCTTCGAACTCCAACATCATGGAAAAAAAACAAGGATGCGTTCAAATCATTTGTTGCAAAATATTAATCGTGAAAGTGAAATAAAATATATGGCTACAATTACTTCGGCTTACAATAGAAAAATTATACATATAAGGGCCTTTCTTAAATGTAGTTTGAAAAACATGCTTCCACGCATCATAAAGTGCCACGCCCATCTACTCTACTTTTAATAAGTCATCGTACTACGGTCGAGAATTGTGTATATACAGAACTATATGTTGAGACAGTATAACTACTACAGTGCCTATAATTACCCACTGGGTACGCGTTAGCTGTTGGTGTTGCCGTTTACCACGCGCAGACTTGGGCAGTCAACTTCTATGACCAAGCTTGATTTAGGTAGTTTGGCAAGGGAGGTAGAAATATATGGCCGCATAGTTAACGCCCCTGTGATTCTACAAAGCTGCTTCATTTTTGGATTTTTTATGCAAGAATACGTCACTCTTGTCACCAAGCCTGCTCGTACCTCCGTGCCCACTGACATTTTTATGTCAGTGGGCACGGAGGAAGCGATCAACTTTTATGGCAATAACATCTGCCGACGCCTGTTCATAACACAAAGTATTACAAACGTGCTCGTTTGCTTGTTTATCTCACTACTGGCCACGCTCCTTCCGAGGGCGCTCGTATTCTACAATTGTTCGTGCGATTGATTGCCTTCACAAATATTCCCCATCCATATACAAAAGCGCGTCACATCTCACCTTAAAAAGTACGTAAATGGTTGAAATTACTACCAGCAGCTGTTGTATTTTGAAGGTTATTTTTGTGCACCTCACACTACCAGTATTCGAAATAAGGTTGTATGTTTCTTTCATTTAGCTGCAATGCTGTCAGGACTTCCGCTTGAAGAGTGGAATTGACATAATAGCGACTGAAGCACTCTTACTAATATAGCCAATTATCAGGGCGATAGACTGTAAACAATGTCTATTTGCCTCTACTGTCATGAATTTTCATGAACTGGTGATAGAAATATGTAGTTTACTTAAGTTCATTTCACCGAACATTGGAAATATTATAATTAAAGTTTCTCTCTATGGTTTATTTTCCCGTGGGGTAATTTACGATGTAATTCAACAGTTTTAAATGAAACAGTTAGAACAGAAACTTCGTTCACAGAAATAATTGTGCATTCACATATCATGCGTATGCATGGCAATGTACATTATTATAAGACATATTCACAGCCATATCAGGGCATATGAAGTGATAGTGGCGCTAAAGAAAATACAAAATAGCTCTTTCTCCTTCTAGCTGAGAATGTGTTCCTGAAAGAACGCCAGTTGCACGCGCACTTACGTTCAGGCTGAGTAGAAAATAGTTATGATGCATTCCACTCAAGTCATTATTGTGCACAATACATTGCCATCCTGATTTCAGCGCTGACTTTAATTTCATAAAGAAAACTTGATATGTGTAATCTGGTTACTTGTATATTGTGCTTTACTATTTCCGGTCAAACACAGCGTAGCTGAAAGTGGGTAACTGCTGAAGCTTATCTTCAAACGACTCTAGCTTGTTATAATCACCATTTTAAATCTACCTTCATTGAAGCGCTACTTTCTGCTTGTCATAACAGCTCGCCTGCCAGTGATCCCATAAGCAAACCACCGTGAAAGACGTCACGTTCTGCGATAGCCAGAATCAGTGACCCTTAATACATGTACTGTCGGTGGAGCAGTAAACTTTTCTGTCTCGATGTTAGATGATTTATATTCCAGAAGCTTAAACGACTTACGGGCGATTACGGCACTGAAAGGAAGGCCAGAACCCTCTTCGAAGATAACATCTCCTCTTGAGGGGCTGCCGAAACAATGGGCGTTTGGCATGTTTGTTTCTATAGCCAGCGCCTATGCCACGTTCACTCGAGCCTGAAAGAGGCTGTGGGCTTTCCGAACGGGAAAAAATGGTGTCTTTGAATAACCATGAATAATGAGTCACTGTGTTACAACTTAGCGCTTCGCCAGTAGGTGTATAAGAAGTAGGGCAGCATCACTCACGTTGCATGCAAATCACGGCTCTTCTATAACGAGAGACTGCAGTGAGTTAGGCATACCGCTTGAATGGTTGATGACTAGTTGAGAGACTAATTCAGAGCGCTTTACGTCTGTTTTTTTTTCGTCCGATTTCAGCTTAGAGTAAATGCTAGAGGGACAGTAGCAGTGCACAGTTATGTTAGTTGTGCAGCGCCCATCGATGCTTGCTGCACGAAGGTCAGCAGTAACACTGAATGAATAAAGAGCTCACAGAAACAATTTAGCGGTAATGGTCACCGTTGATACACATGGATTTTTCCAATTAAGTGCTTAAACACACCCACTTTAGATGAAAAAAGAAGCGAAGCGACACGCGAATAGCTTCCTAAAGTACTAACTTGCTAAGAAGAAATTCAAAAACATGTGGAACATTTCTAAATGTGTGAACGCTCAGCCGCGAAGCTTCGTTTCACTGACGCTGCAGTGACTATTTACGAATTTCTGCCGCAGTACGAGGTGAAAGTGGCTATGCTTTGATTATTGTATTGAAATAAACACAAAATTGTTCGGGAAACTTGTACATTTTTGCTCAGGATCCCATTCAAATAATCGAACGGTTCGCCTTGACAAAGCAATGCCACATTCGAATACTCAGTTAAAAAATGTCTCATTTAGTTTACTGAATTACCTGGGTAGTGATGACGCCATAAAATTGTATTTGCAAGCGTTAGGTAAGGCGGTTGGTGTTGATAACAATGACTGAAAAAAATATTTCAGTTACCCGAGGAGTACTCCCAAACACATTCAGCTACAGCAAAACGATTGTAAGAGTGATACGCCATATTCTTTTAAAATCATGTGTTTTCTGCCATCACTAGCGCTAACAGATTCCCTCACATTAACATGGTTAAGTAACTATCTAATACCCCTGTCACACGGGCACTTAAAAGTCTTTTAAGTAAGCGGTCTTTTTCCGAAAAGGAGTTCCTGACAGCAGACACACGAAACAGAGCGAACTCATTTTCAAAAGCGGTCTTTTTTGTAAACGGCGTTCGTCGATCTCTTTTACGGCTCCGAATGACGCAGCCTCGAAACCAGTGGGCGCCAGCAATTTTCGAGTGGTGGGAAAAAAAGAGCGAATGCTTATTTTTCTGTCATCAAAACTCTTTGTAAAAACAAATTTCATATCCTGCAGAAGGTGTAATGAACTCTTTTAATGGTTATTTCCTTTTCTAGTCTCGTAAGCAGCTACAACGCGTCGGCAGTATCACGTGGTGACGCTCGGTCTTGCGCTGCTTTATCCTCTCCTTGGTGGCTTTTGCAGCGTCTGCCTCGCTTTCCAGAGCGAGAAGGCAGGCCGTGAGGCTTGCGATCCTCGCTTTTTCTCCCGTACGGTCGCCCATGACGTGTCGAGAGCAGTCGAGAGCAGCGAAAAACAAATACGGTAAATAAAAGCACCGTGGTGCCAGACGGACTTGTGCACGTCGCTAGTTATGGGAATGCTTCCTTATATAGTGCAAAAAACATTCACATTGGTGTTTCTTCATCTCTTATTCTTAAATTTATTTGAAGAAACGAGCAGTGCAACAAGTCTTTAATTTGTACATCGTGATACATCGTTTAATTTTCATTGCTTCTCTTTTAACTGCTAGCGCCACGCTTTCGCTAGCGTCTTCGAACGAAAACACTAAAAGGAGATCGTTGCTGCCATGGGTCTGCGCCGCAAACACCTCTTTGTTAAATGTCTTTCAACTTCGTAAAAGACCGCTTACTTAAAAGACTTTTTGCGTGCCCGTGTGACACAGGTATAACATGCCGACTGCATTTAGTTCCCCTTCATCCCTTTCTTACGATTTCTCAAGTGTTCCTCAAGGCAGTGCCTGCCTGCCCGACGATGGCGGCTTTTAGTGTCCCTCCATGATATATAATGATGGTCATTGTCTGACGTGTGTGATTGTAAAAACAAACTATCAACGACGCAAAGGAAGAACCGATTGGGTTCGAGGTGGCTCCGATTTTCGGTAACGTGCTCATGGGCAGGATAGACAAAAACAAGAAGAGGCTCGCACGCCGATTACCAGTTTGGCGCCCGACCCCTTCGATCCACCACCGCAGGACTATCAGTGTGATAAGTGCTTCTTAGGACCTGTAAGTGCCGACGACATCACCGAGCAACAGCGAGCCGACCCAGAACTGAGGAGCTTCGCTGAATACCTTGAGGGCTGGACCACCATCATTCCACAAGTATTCAGGCAACGACTGGCGTCATTGTATTGAAGAACGGCGCCCTCGTAAAGAGTAATTTTTCACCGGCCCGAGCCAGATATGTCATCATTGTACCTACATCAATGCGACCAGGAATTTTTCAGGCTCTCGTCGTGTTGTCTACACGACTACCCGACGGCTAGACACCTCATACTTCCCGCACAAACGCAAGAGTACAAGAAAAGTACTACTGACCGCGCCTTGCCCCTGGCGTCTCCCGCTACGTAAGGACGTGCCCGACTATCAGCGACAAATGACACCAACTATCTTATATATCTTAGGTGGCAGAGGAACTATTAATGTTCCTCTGCCACCTAAGATATGCTATAACTACCCAGTCATGTTCCCAATTATGATAGATTCTGTTGGTGTAGAAAACATAATTAAGTCCCTGAAACTTTCATCCGCCCCGGGCTGCGACCTGATTACCACCAAGTTCCTTAAAGGTACCTGTGCCTACTCATCCATCATTCTTACTAAAATTTTTCAACAGTCTCTTCACGAAGGCGTATTACCAATCGAATGGAAGATTGGCAAAATTGTACCATTTCACAAGTCCGGTGACAAGCATTCCCCATTAAACTATAGACCGATTTCACTTACTAGCATTCCATGCAAAATACTGGAGCACATTTTGTACTCTAACCTTGCAACCTTCCTTGAGTCTAACTCGTTTTTTACGCGTCACCAACATGGCTTCAGAAAAACATTCTCGTGCGAAACCCAGCTTGTAGCCTTTACACACAAATTAAACGTTATTCTCGACCAAAATAGCTCTGCCGACTGCATATTCTTAGATTTCTCCAAAGCTTTTGATAAAGTCTGTCACAACTTGCTGTTGCACAAATTAAATGAACTTAATATAGATCCCAGGCTTCTAACATGGCTCGAATGTTTTCTAAAAAATCGTTCTCAATTTGTTTCAGTTAATAATGTAAGCTCTGAACCAAGTGCCGTTCATTCCGGCGTACCACAAGGCTCCGTACTAGGCCCACTGCTCTTTCTTATATACATTAATGATTTACCGTCCTGCATTACCTCCAATATTCATTTATTTGCGGATGACTGCGTAATCTTCCGAGAGATAACTTGTGATGGCGATATTACCTCTCTTCAACATGATCTTAACTCCATTTCTCTTTGGTGCAAAACATGGCTCATGAAATTAAACAATAAGAAATACCAATTTTTACGTGTTTCGAGAGCGAACCATCAACTTCCAAACTATTACCTTGATAACACCCCTCTTCAATCCGTGACAAACTATAAATACCTTGGGGTGCATAGAACAACTGATCTGACCTGGACTGTTCACTGTAATTACGTCATTAAAAATGCTAACCGAATGTTAGGTTACCTCCGCCGCAACTTTTCAACAGCCCCTTCTTTCTTGAAACTTCTTCTTTACACTACACTAATACGACCTAAACTTGAATATTCCGCTGCAGTATGGGATCCTAGTCATGCCAACCTGATACACTCTCTTGAAATGGTACAGAATAACTCAATTCGTTTTATACTTTCTAATTACAACAGGACAGCTAGCATAACAGCCATGAAATCTGGCCTCAACTTACCTTCACTTTCATCCCGTCGTAAAATGTTTCGTCTCCACTTGTTTCACAAGCTATTTCATCACACATCGCTGCGGGACGATCTTATCTTGCCTCCTAGTTATATCTCACCCCGGCTGGATCATTCCCATAAGGTCGGGTTGCCTTCTTGCAGGACTCGCGCCTTTTCTCAGTCTTTCATACCTCGCACCTCCGAGGACTGGAACCGGCTTCCCGCATCAGTGGCAACCATTGTAAATCACCTTCATTTCAAAAGTGTCTTAGCTAGTTATGTGTAATTACAGCCAACAAAGTATTGTATTACCCGATGTTATGTTGTTCCTGTACAGTAGTTATTTTCTTGTCGTTTTTTTCCTGTCTTGATGTAATTCTCATCATTCCCGCGTTTTTGTTTGCTATAAAGCCTGTTAGTCAACCTGTGTAATTAAGGTCTTCTGCTCGATGTAAGTTTCGCCGCTGCATTTGTAGAAATGTTTGTCTTTTCTTTCGCAACCACTCCCCTCTGTAATGCCGTTTGGCCCTGAGGGTATTGCAAATAAAAAAATAAAAAAAAATAAAGAAGCAGAGGAGACAGGACTGCCCCTTGAGGTGTACCCCGCGTGCCTAATAAGTACGGGCCGTGTTCGGTAGAGTTAAGGCGAATGAAGGCGGTGCGATGTGATAGAAAGGCGCGAATGTAGTTCAAAGTCTTCTGCCCGCCGTTTGTGGTAGACAGGTTAGTGTGTATAGTGCTGTGTTTGACGTTGTCGAACGCCCCGCGGAGATCGAGAGTGAGCACGGCTTTATCGATATGGCGCATAGTAGTCGACTCTATGATATCGTGTTGAAGCTGGAGCAGGACGTCCTGTGCCGACAGATGCGGGCAAAAGCCAAACATCGTGTCGGCAAAGGTCCTCCTGGCCTCCAAGTAGGCGGAAAGGCGTTCGCGAACCATGATTTCCATGAGTTTGCCTGCGCAAGACGTAAGTGAGATGGGTCTCAGTGCCTCAATACTAACGGACTTTGCCAAATTGTGTATGAATGTCACGACCGATGTGGTTCATTCCGTTGGAAGCGGAGAGCCGTCCCATATCGAATTTAAAAGGTAGATTAGCGAGAGGTGTGCTTGGTCGGGAAGATTTGCCAGGAGCGATAATGTGATTCCGTCGCGTCCTGGGGCCGTGCCCCGTCGCATTTTCGTGAGTGCAAGTCGTAAATCGGAAAGCGTGTATTGGGCGTCGAGGTCGGTGTTAGGGGCGCTGGAATACGTATATGCTGGGCCTGCGGGATCCATTGTGCGACAGATGTAGCGGTCACAAAGTTCTCGCGCGAGTTCATCCGTAGTGCCCTGAAAGGCATGCAGAGCACAGTGAAGCTGGTGTTGCGTTTCTCCCCTGGTGGTGGAGGGATCGAGAAGGCTTCTTAAGAGTCGCCACGCACCCTTAGAGCTCATCTGGTTTGCAGCCTTTGAACAGGTGTCTGCCTAGTTAGCATCGGAAAGTTGTGCAGATAATGCGGCCGCCTCTGCAGTGAGCGCCTCAATGCGAGCGCGAAGTTTTCGATTAAGTTCCTTACGAGCCCGTGGCGAGCGTGCCAAAGATGTAGGAGGTGTGGATCGATTGCAGGACTCAGATTTGAGGTTGCAAGGGTGCGAGTGTTCGCTTGTTTCATATGGAGGGCGTATGATGCCCACGCTGCATATTCAGTCGAGGAGAGGACGGCAGGGAATGGTTGCATTCTGAACTGAGTCAAATCGGTGAGACGGGCTTGGCCCCAGTGTTGGCGCATTTTCTGCCGCGGTGTGAACGAAATGCGGAGTAAAAAGTGATCGCTGCCTACGGTTTCGCCTAAATTTTCCCATGTAGCATCGTGGATGTGACGGGTGAGGGAGAGGTCGGGGGATGTATCTCGCGTGACCGAGTTGCCGGAACGTGTGGATTGTGCCGGATCGGTAACGAGCGTCAGGCTCAGCGAGGAAATGAGCTCTTTGAGCTCTCTGCCCCGGGCCTTCTCGTAGTGGTGACCCCCAGTGAGGGCTGGGGGCATTAAAGTCCCCGACAATCACCAGTGGTTGTCGGGCCGCTATACGCAGCGCCCGATGGAAGAGATGCGCAAACGAAGCCCTCGCAAGGCGAGGGGACAGTACACGTTTAAGATATGTATTGATGGTTGGCCCCTCCGCTGAGTTAGCACTGATATCATGCAGTATTCGTAAGGAAGATCCAGATCAAGGTCAGTCTGTAATGCTGTGTATGGTTTATGCACGAGGAGGCATGTGGTAATGCCACCTACATAGGAGCAGTATCCAGAAAGGGATGGAGCAGGGCCACATTCTTGGAGCGCCAAGACGGCCGGCTGAGAGCCAAGTGAGCTGAGGAAAAGGGAAAGATGTGAACGCTTTCGCCTGTACCCGAAGCCTCCAGGGTTCCACTGTATGATCTCGAATTTAGACGCAATGTTTGAACGGGACGTGCGATTGGTAGCCATCGTAACTGTCTTAGGTTTTATATTTGGTCCTCCATGTCCCGCTCGGAATTCTCAGAAGCAGGGAGGGGCACGGAGGCCGGATTGTCCGACGGCGGAGTGGTGGTAGCCATCTTACGACGACGCCGTGGAGCTGTACCCTCACTGCTCACCGAGCAGGAGCGGGAGCGCGATGCCTTGGGTTGAAACTGAGTGATTGCCCAGGCTTGAATAGCCTGGGTAACCTCTACTACTATGCGTTGGACAGAGAAGCTGGTGAGGACGTGATTAATCGAAGCTTCGACGCGCTTGAGGCGTTCCTCTATGCGCGGGGCGCGCCCTTCGCTAGGGAGAGTTTGGTTAGCGGGCGAGAGAACCTGATGTTCGCCAGGAGCCTCAAGAGCTTCTGGAGCAGATGCGGCGCCGCTTCCGAGTGCTGGAGTGCACATGGCTGCTTGAACCGGCGGTTTAATGGGAGTGGACTTAGCACGAGGACTAAGCTTGGACGTAGCTGGCGTACCTGCCTGGACAGAGGAGGCAATAGCGGATGGCCTTGCAGTACACTGTTGTTGGGGTTGAAATCGCCTATTTAAGAATTCGAATTGTTTAGTTAAAAGAGAATTTCACTTTTGAAGTGCCGCAACTTGCTGGCGAAGGGCCGCAAGTTCGAGAGAAGGAGGATCGACAGAAGGGGGTGAGAGAGGCTTAGAAGAAGCATTCCCTGCCCAACTGCTCACCTGAGGTACCGCCGCTGGTGCTTCGAGCGGTGAGAATGCCTGAGTGTCGGCGTGGAGTGGTGGAGCCGAATGAGGCAGGTTGGTGCCGCTGTCTGGCTGTGACGAACATGAGGTAGTCCCTCGAGGTGATTTTGAGGGCTGCTTGCGTTTCCGATATTTTCAATATTTTGCCCCGCAGCCACTGGTCCCAGTCTCATGGTTGCCGAGGCAGAGGAGGCACTAGGGGTGGCAGTCGTGGGTATTGAGACCTGCAGGTGCGGGGGTTCCACATTTGGCACACTGGGTTGAAGCGGGGTGAGGACACTGAGGTGGTCGATGACCAATGGTACCGCACTTGGTGCAAACAGGGACCGTTTTTCTTGTAGGCGCGGATATACGTCGCAACGCAGTGGTAGAAGAGGAAGCGGGGTAACTTCATGCCCTCGAAAGTCACCACCGCCGCCGCAGAATCTCCGAGTTTGCGGACCGCTAGGATAGTACCTCGAGGCCAATGCAGTTCTGACTTCATCTTCTCCGGGCTTTCAGCAGGGTTTATGTTGATGACGCCCTTGCATGTATCCCCTGGTGCCTTGGCGTGGCCCCGAACGGGCAGCTGCTGATCCCCTACTTGCAGCTGGAAGTCCCCTAGGAGTCGCTGTGCCATAGGCGAAATGGTGGTGCTACAGACCAAGATCTTTTGTTCCCAGATCGGCCACACTTGAGTTTGCGTGGTAGTCCGGTCACCGAGGTAGCTGCGGATGGCGTCGCCCACGCGATCGGCCAGGACGAACGTGCGTAGCTCGTAGGGAACGCGAGGTTTCACTACTACGATGTAGTCGTCGCGAGAGAGGCGAGGAGTTTGACGCGGACGCCACTTGCGTTGCTTCGCTGGCTGCGAGGACGGAGCAGAGGTAGGCACACCACCGGAGGGATGGCGTGCCGGCGTTCCTTGCAAGGCTGGGGAGTGGTGGCCCGCTGTGGCGTCTCGTCGTTGTTGAGACGCAGACTTCGATTTCGCTTGCTTGCGTTGCCACAGTCTCACCATGTCGTCGAGGTATTCGTCCTCTGATGGCATAGTGTTTACGGAGGATTAAATCTCCACGAACAGCACTTGGCTTGAGGTAGGATCAAAGCCCGTAACCCCGCTAGCGGCCGCCATCACCGGGCTGAGAGCCCTTAGCGAGGCGGCGTTGTAGCCGGGAGTGACGGACGTCGCTCAAGTTGTCAAAACTGGACCCACCTGGACGAAGGTGTTGTCTAGGCGAAGCGGAGAACTTGGCGGTGACGATAAACCCAAGTTTCAGTGGTACCAAGGTGGATGTCCGCAGGAATAGCAGAAAATCTACGGAGGTGATGTGGAGTGCGTCCGTCACCATCGAGTGCTCGCAGCACCCCCCATCGAAATACGAAGGGACGCTTCACGCTCTGCGGAGTTTCCTGGTTTTAACAGTGCGAATAACACTGTCGAAATCAAAGAGACACAGGGCCGTGTGCCCTATCTTCATCAAATCGCGCAGCATTGTAATCTAGTATGCGCTGATTTTCTAGTCCACCAAATTATATTGTCACGCGAAGAGTTGTAGTAGTCACAGCATATTTACAACAAGCATGGGGTGAAGCATTGACGCACTATGACAAGTGCGAAACCATCAGTTTTTTTGTTTGTTGCCTGTGAGCACTGGAATCGGCTTTAACCTGAGACACTTCAACATCGTCTACGGGCAGTAGCACCCTCTAGCTCACAGTAGCACAGACGACATTTGATAGGTCACACCCAGATAGAACTTGATGATTTCTGCATTAAACAATAGCACTTCTGTATCGTTTATTCATCGTCCTCGGAAACGGAGGCGTGTTATTTTAGTTTCTGGCCATAAGGCACAAAAACTAATGATTTGAAAATAGTGCTAAACTAAACGAGGACGGTCCCGTGTCCATTCTAAACGTTTCTTCACGACAGATGGCTTTGTCATACGTGGTGTTCTTGATGCTTCATCACGCGACAACGGCTTTCCCAGCATTACGCCAAGCAGCACGAGGCGAAGACAGCATACGACAACCGAAGGCCCTATAGTGATTTGCACTTTGAACGGGAGGGGAGAAACTAAAAAAGAATGGCGGGAAAATCAGCTACGAAGAGCTGAAACCCTGCCGCCTACTGATAATTTAGGTCCTTCAACGGCGGGCTCTGAATGACGGGCACAAGTTCGTGAGCTGTTGAACAGTGCAACTTCACTTGTGTCGTCCTACGGAGCACCTACGGCATCCGTTCGCAACGCATCGCATACCCGCTGAACTCCCTTTGGAACGTTGAGTGCCATGACAACTATTTCGGAGCATCGCTTTGAAAACGCTCCTGGTTTCTAAACTTATGCTAACGATGAAGTGTGCAGCCAATTGTTTTTTTTTATGTCTACGAATATGTCAACTATGAATTGTGTTTAAAAGTGTCTTGGCTTTCGACTATGTATAACGTGAGTTATTTGTGCATTTATGACATTAGGCTATTTGTGTGCATGCACGGAGAACGTTCTCTTATACCCGATTTCTCACGCGTAATTAGTGGCAGGTAACTGAAACTTCTGCAGCTAATTAGAAGTCATGGCTCAAGGGTACTTCAGCACATGGCTCAAGAGTACTTCAGTAAAAAGCACTTCAGCACATTTTGTCGTTATAGTAAACAAAAAGCCGCAAATGAAAACTATATGATATTGACCATACTCATCATATTTCGTTCATGGAAATCCAAAGACAGCTCTGTCTTCTAATAAATTGTAGCAATCAACGCCCGCTGCTCAAAAATATTTCATTTTTAAGCCTCCATTTCTTCTTAATTGTCTTACTGCCTCGTTGATTATGGACCCATATAGGGTATTACAACACAATGCAATAAACAGGTTTTCATTGTTGAGAGCTGTGCAATAATATGCTCATATTCAGCGACGCCAGAACGTAACTTACAGCATGATGCATGGGCCCTTTTCCGTGCCTTCCCCACTGTATTTGTTGACGGCGCAATGTTGTCGAAAAGATAAAACACCACAACAGATATGATGCGCCTTTATTTTCCTCTTCACCGCTCTTACAGAGACGCTGCCGCCAGCGCAGCAATGTCCTGTACTCCCTACTGACGATGACTTTTTTATACCGCGCAATTGGTCATTTCTTGCAATATAGAGCACGCCTTGCGATGAGCGCTAAATACAAGCCTTTTTGTCTGTCTATCAACTACTGCGGGCACATTATGAAAGAGAAATTGCTGTAAAGAATTTTCCTAAAACTTCCCTCGTGTATTTTGTTTAGGCATGCGCTTCTGTTATACTCAAATACATATTCATTTTCATTAATCTTTTTATTTAATAAACCTAGTGGGTTAAAGGCCTTGCGGAGCGCAGTTGTTACACTGAAACGACAAAAAAAACCGAATAGTACGTTTCCGTACATAGACAGGGAATTATACAGTTTTAGCTACACCAACAAAGCCAGATAACATGCTCACAAACCATTAAAAACAATTAAAAAGTGCACTAAGGTTACAGAACGTGTACATAGGAACAGATAAAGTCCTCAGAAACTCCTTGAGCTCTTGATGCACAAGCATAGTGAACAGAAAAAAGGACTGATTGATTTGTGGGGTTTAACGTGCCAAAACCACCGTATGATTATGAGAGACGACGTACTGGAGGGCTCAGGAAATTTTGACCACCTGGGGTTCTTTAACGTTCACCTAAATCTGAGTACACGGGCCTACAATATTTCCGCCTTCATTGAAAATGCAGCCGCAACAAAAAAAGGAGGAGCCATTTATACAACATTATTTACAGCTAATATAAACAAATGATCATCATGAATGGCTATGCCTTCATAAGGAACGTGGTTTTATTCAGAGGAAGATCACATAACAAATCACTGATAGGTTTTTCTGCGATACGTTTTAAGGACAACGCTGTAGCGATGGTATATGTATTGTGGCAGAGAAATAAGTTCGTTTCGGAGAGTTGCATATAATGGAATATTTTGTGATAAAGAACCAAACGCACGCAACAAGATTGAGACTTAAGTGAAAGACAACCTCCCCACAAAGTGTACGCATGTGACTGGTCGTTTCTGTGGGGAAGACATAGCTATAAATTTTACAGAAAAACTCTTCAGAAAAAGTTTACTGCTTAATCAAGCTACCACATTAGGCTCGTCCCTCGCGAATTTTCAGAACAGTAAAGCTGAAGCACGGGGGATATATCAGAAGTTTCTGCAACAGAACAAAGAAGCGTGGCATTATTTTTGTGATGGTTTTATTTAATATAAGCAGAACAATGATATAAAAAGCGCGCAAATACGAACTAACTTCACAAACACGCAAAACCATTTCGAATAAATTGCTAGTAGATGTCACTTTCAGTTGAACGAACAGCCCTCTTTCAACATCGCCATTTCCGTTACCAAATAATTAGTTCTCGCTGCATTCTTTTACTGAATATAGTGTCATGAGCCAAAGATAGGACGCGCGTAGATACAACTAAAAAAAGAATCAATCTCCTTGTTCGAGCACCAGAATTTCACTTCCAAGAGTGATCAAATTTCAGGAAAGAACTCCTTGTGTCACTCGATAATTAAAAGCTTATATGAGCAAAGGAACGGCGGCTGTTGTGATTCTCACGGGAATTTCAAATGCGTTTATTTATCGTCTTTATAAAAACGTTAGTTTTGAACTTTTTCCACACTCTTACTGCAAAACTTTGATTAGGTCCAGTTCGAGTATAAATAAGCTTTAATGTCGAAGTCGGCCCACTGCTGCTTCTGCTGGGACCACTTCCGGGATTAAATGCAGAACTGTGGCTTTGCCCTTATTTCGAGTACGTGAACTGCTTAGCTATATCTGAAAAGAAACTCATGGCACCATGGAAGCTACGAAGTGTACGAAGTTCAGTTGTCTGGCAGCGGATTTTAGTGTCTAGCTCTTTTGCTTATTTGCTCGATTGTGGTTGTATATGCTTTTCATAGTGCATGTTTAAATCGTGATTTCTATAATTTTCACGCAGTATATTTTGTTACTGGGCTTGCTTTCATTCTCACACAATTGAGATTGTTCTTATGCCACCTCCATTTTTTATTATTTTGTCCAGGAGTGAGTGGTTTCTACGGTCGTTTTTCAGACGAGACACAGCTGCTCACAATACCGGTCATGAAGGCACTTGTACGCCACAAGTTTTTCAACCATGGCCACTCGTCTGTTTTCTGTGCAGCCCTAAAGTCTCTACATTTTCAGTGAAGTGCAGACAAGTGTCTACCGTTCGCACTACCAAAACCTACAGACTAGAAAGAAGTTCTCAATCAAATAATCTGAATCGACAGTATGTACATTTTTTCATTTGCTTTATTGGGCCTTTTCAACAAAATAACCACGAAGGGGGCAAAAAGAGAGTGTGTTCGCCAACTTTTTTGTGAGGCGCTTCGGGCAGGTACAGCAATGTATTTCAAATTATACTTGTAATTTAAGAAATATCCTGTGTTTGTGAGCGTTATTTGATAAGTTCTATTTTTTAACTTCCTTTGAAATTGTTTATTTTATATAGATATATGCTGAAAAAGTGTATGTATGCTAGTGTTTACGTCACTGCTTCCATGTGAGTGACTTCAGGAGCATTAAAATTTTATGATGCAGCTTTTTGCGTGAAAGACAGCAAAGAATTTTGTTGAAGAATAACAACATTTTTGAACTGTCATTGCTTCAGTTTGGATTGGTATGACGGCCACAGTCACTGGTCGTGACACTTAACTTGATCCCCTTACGCTTATTTGCCTAAGTGCCTCTTACAGTTCCAGTGTTGCAAACTATATAAACGTGAAGAATTCTTGATAATAGGCTCTGCTACCTTCAAGACACAACAGAGAAATAGCAGTAGCCCCTAATGCCGGCATTTATGGCCCATATATGTCTATTTCCCATATTGCCACGTCCCATTTCCCAAGTTTTTGTTATCGTCCCAAAACACCACACGATTCTTAGCGCAAACCGCGCCTGCAGTTTTCTAGAAGGTTCCGGACTGTAGTGGATCATTTAGATAAGATCACGCCCACTGTGCGAACGGTACAGATTGTTCTGGAAGCTACGCCACCGCCAGCGATAACGCTAGAACATTCGACGGCAAGAGTATAAATGCCGACGCGCTTCGCCGCTTGTCAGTTGTTGATCGAAGGCCGACGCTCCGTTCGCCGCTATCAGTCCGAGACTGCTATCTGTGCGAGACTGCTGCTGTAATTGGACTTTCCGTTTACCGGGCACAGGTTCGCCCAAATAAACAGTTAAACCCCAACCAAAGTCTCCTGTCTTCGGCCACGTCACGACCCCGTGACAATATGATGGCTAAGCAATTCTTTTCTGTCACGAAGTAGTTGATTTCCGCTTTGGTGAGCGCATGGCTGGCATACGAAACGACGTACTCGTGAAATCCAGGTTTACGTTGTGCAAGCACAGCGCCGAGACCAACACCGCTAGCGTCCGTATGCAGTTCAGTTGGGGTGAGTGGGTCAAAGTGTCGCAGTGTTGGAGGTGAAGTTAGAAGGCTCGAAGTTCGGTTAAAGTTGCTATGATGGGAGTGAAGTTGCGGAAAAAAACTGCGAAAGTACGAACAAAGGCCAATAAAACTCCGTATTTTTTCAATAGCGTCGGTTTAGTGAACTCGGCAACCGCACGAAGTTTTGTCGGATTAGGAAGGAAACCTTCTCTAGAGACGACATGACCCTAATTAGGGAGCTTTCGAGCACCAAAGCAACACTTCTTTAAATTCAGCTGCAGACCAGCAGACTTGAGGCAAGTGTGGACTACTTTCAAGCGTTGAAGGTGTGTCAGAAAGTCCCGCAAAAATAATACAAGGTCATGCAGAGAGCACAGACATGTCTGTCATTTGATGCCACGGAGGATGTTATCAATTAGTACCTTCCAGTAACCGGAGCGCAGGTCTAATGACGAGAAGAACTCGGCTCCTTAGAGGCAGTCGAGGGCATCGTTTATGCGTGGTAACGGGTATACATCTTTGCGTGTAATGTTGTTCAGCCGCCCCCCCCCCCCGTGGTGGTCTAGTGGCTAAGGTACTCGGCTGCTGACCCGCAGGTCGCGTGTTAAAATCCCGGCTGCAGCGGCTCCATTTCCGATGGAGGCGGAAATGTTGCAGGCCCGTGTGCTCAGATATGGGTGCACGTTAAAGAACCCCAGGTGGTCGACATTTACGGAGCCCTTTACTACGACGTCTCTCATAATCAAATGGTAGTTTTGGGACGTTAAAACCCACATATCAATCAAATCATCAATTATGTTGTTCAGCCTTCGGTATTCAACGCAAAAGCACATTGAGCCGTCTTTCTTTTTGACAAGAACTACCGGCGACGCCAACAGGCAGTTAGAGGGCTCAATAACGCCACGCTTATGCATATGATCCACTTGTGCGGCGATGATCTGACGCTTAGCTGCCGACACACGATATTGGCGATGACGTAGAGGGAAGTGGGAGCCGGTGTTGACGTGATGAGCTACGGATGAACTAAGGCCCTAGGATGATTGTTGGTAATCGAAGCTGGCGCGAAAGCGTTCAAGCTAGGCGCTGATATGAGAGCGGCGCTGTGACGTTGGGTGACTGTCAATGTATTGCAAAAGGGCATCGGTGAATGATAGTAATGAACCTAAAACGAAACAATCGATGCCGTTAATCTGGAGAGAAGTCCGCTGATCAGTGATGAGCTTTGCGGGAAAAAATCGAGGTCATCAACGCTGCATGGGCACTTTTCCTTCAGTAAGGTGGAAGGGCAGGGAAACTGGTTCGAAATGTAAATTGCACTAGAAGACTCTGTAATTGAGAGGACGGCGAAGGGTAGCAAGCATCACTTTCGGCGAAGAGCAGTTTCAGCTGGTGTAAAAATAACAGGTGAGTCAGCAGAGGCGACACAGAAAAGCGGGACTAAAGCAGGCGAGAAAGAGGGTAATGTTGTGCCGGCGTCGACAAACACTTTCGCAGGTAGATATGGTGACTCGACTAAAATAGAATCACACAGCGACGAGAACTCGACCTCGGAGCGAGCACTGTCTATATAAGCATTGTTAGTGCGTAGGAAGTCCCATCCCATAATTACATCAGAAAAATTACGGAAGCACGATAAATTCAACCGTATAAAAAACACCTTAGACAATAATGCGCGAAGTGCACGCACCGAAAGGCCGAATGTGTTGCGCATGGGCAGTGCTTAAAACGAAGTACCAAAGAGACGTTGTTACTTTTCTTAGTTTTCGGCAAAGCTTCTCAGACATCCCCGCCTCGGTGGTCTAGTGGCTAAGGTACTCGGCTGCTGACCCGCAGGTCGTGGGTTCATATCCCAGCTGTGGCGGTTGCATTTCCGATGGAGGCGCAAATGTTGTATGCCCGTGTGCTCAGATTTAGGTGCACGTTAAAGAACCCCAGGTGGTCGAAATTTCCGGAGCCATCCACTACGGCGTCTCTCATAATCGTGTGGTGCTTTTGAGACATTAAACTCCACCTTTCAATCAATCAAAGCTTCTCAGAAATGACAGAAACTGCGGCTTCTAACTCCACAAGCGCTGAAACAGGTACACCGTCAACAGAAATAGCAATAACAATACACGGTGATAAGCAAGACCTTGAAAAGTTCGAAAGCTACAAACTTCTTGGTTTCAAAACTGCAGTTTCTACACTCTTAAAAAAGGTTAGTAAAAAGCTCGCAACTGCAAGTGAATAGGTAGTAACTTCAGTGCTTAGTACCTTTCTTGAACCTTTACTACCATTTTGCTACTTGATTACCTACGTTGGTAAACAGTTACTAGCTGCAACCGTTACTAACTCTTTGCGACCTGTTTACTACCTAAGTTAGTGAACAGATAGTAACTGGAATGAAAGAGGTAGTAACTGCTGCCGTTGCTACCTTTCTTGCCCCGTTACTACCTTTTTGCTACCCGGCTGTTTACTATGTTTAGCAAAATAGTGAGCGACTTTGATTCTGATCATTTATGCGAGGAATCGCCTCGACGCATTATCAATAAACGGGAAAATGACGCTAGAGATATCCATTGATCAAGAAAATACATTTTTTAAACCACGCAACTCAGATATACATACGTCATTCTGATATTGTCGAAACGGATAAGTACAAGGTAACGAACCATATGCAGGTGCTACATGCGTTGTAATAGACGACTACAGCAAACTCAAGAAGTTACAGCACATATTAACAAGACCGGTGGATCGAAATATCCAGACGGTCAAAAATAGCCCCGAGAATGGTCATAATTATTCCAGTGTGGCGTCTCTCCAAACATTATCATTGTTTTCACGCGTCAAACCCTGAAAATGAATATTACCTTTTCAATGCTGATATATTAGGCATGTGAAGCATTCAAATACACTGAGAATGAGCTCATAACCTTGTTTCGCCCACTGTACTTAAAGCGTTTTTTGACACCCTTTTATAATGAATAAATAGGACATACAATTTTTATAACCAATGCTTATTAAAGCTATTTTGCTACGTCACCAACCACACGCAATCAAGTAGCATAATATATTGCTATAGGTTCAAATTTGTTGTAATTCATCCTGAAACCAAGTGCTCCTTTGTGCCAGACATGCCCCTGCAAAGTATGGGCTATACATACCCCGCACTTACTTCCTACTACATGTATGCGTAAAGAATAGGGTAACTCAACTTTCGGCTTCGGTGGGAGACGGACGTGTGATGGCCCGCTCCGTGTGAGGTGCTTCGGCGGCCGCTGCTGGCCGCGGTGTTAGGTTCCCTTCTGCACCATCAGGTTACCGGTTTTTGTTGCCTACATTGCAGTCGGGTGGCAGTATGGAACAGTGTGTGTTTCTGCACGGTGATTTAGAAAAAAGACCATACCGGTTGGAAGACTTTCGGGCCCCGTTAGAAGAAGTGGGACTCATGAATGCGATCGCTGGAATTGGAGCCTTCCAGATGAATCACATCTGGCTGGTGAAGATCGAAGCAAGGCTGAGAACGATACATTACTCAAAACGGCTGGACTCCAAGTCAAGGGTGGCTTCTGTGCTAACATTGACCCTATTCAACATCATGTCAACGTAGAAATCCACTGGGTTGACTTTGCCGTCTCGAATGAGAGCATTCGACAAGCGTTGAGTGACGTTGGTGAAGTTCTGCAGGTTTAGAACGACAACTGGACTGCCGCAGACTCTGAACACGTGACATCGACGACGAGGGGGTGCGACGGAAACTGAAGGAAGGCGTGGTGCTAGAAGACTTGCCGCATCTTTTCAAGTTTGGAGGGGACACCGTCCTTCTTTTGTCTACGGATCGGGCACCACTTTGCCTAAGGTGTAACATGCAAGGACATATACGACGAGACTGCCAGACTCCCCACTGTGGTGTATGCCGAGCGTTTGGACATAAAATTCAAGATTGCGTCAGGAGTTATGCCAGAGTTACGAAGACCGCGCTTCCAACAGACGACGCCCAAGATAATCGAAAGGACGCCGAAGAGGCTGAGAAGTTGGTCCCTGGCAGCAATGTCATGAGACACGATGCCACGGTTCAGGCACCTGAAGAAGAGAGAGCCAACGCGCCAACGCAAGACGGAAAAGACTCAACGAAGGAATCCGAGAAGTTGGCCGCAACAGGCGGCTAGCAGGACATTCAAGAAACGATCGAGGAAGACATATGTACCAGTGGCGAGATCGCTACACTAGAAGCCAGCACGAAGTCTCCGGAAGCGAGCACAAAGTCTCCGGAAGCGAACACGGGACTCGGCAAGCGTCACAGAGTTGAAAGCACGGAACGCAACCTGAAATGCCCGGAGCGTCTGTGGCATCGCGTCACGGGTGCTAAAAGTAGAAAATATGCCCTCGAATCCCAGTCGGCGTCATCGTCGCCTGTTCGAGGACAAGATCGAGACGCGTAAGACCCCGGTTTTCCCCCTGCACGGTATACGAGACACGGTAAGCGCAGTATTGGAGTTTCATCTTTGTCATCAACATGACTAGCATGACTGTGCCTTTACGCATTGGTACGCTGAATGTGCGTAGTCTAGGAGCGCGTCGCAAGAAAAACGCTTGACGCTTGAAACGCTTGATGCAAGAAAAAGACCCTGACTTGCTCGTGGTCCAGGAGACTAAGCTTAGTACTTAGGACGCGACTGATAGCTTGGTTTCAGAATTTTTATTGCGGTACAATGCGTGTGTGAGCCATGTAGTGGGAGCATCAGCCGGACATATTATTTTTGTCAATAACTCGCTTGGTGTTGTAGTGGAAGAGGTCACAAGTTGCCTACATGGATGTTTTGTATTGTGTGACGTTTGTTACGGGAACACTACATTTAGTGTTATCTGAGTATGCGCACCTACAAATTCGACCTACAGATGTTTTTTTTGTGAAATGCAAGCGTACTTTGAACGTCACAGATGTGTGATTCTCCTTGATGACTTCAAGTGTGTTCTGGCCCTAGAAGATTGTACGTATACTGCTAAATTAAGTGATGAAAGCGTTGGTTTGCTTAGAGATTCCCTTAATAAGTACAATTTGCACGACGTAGCTCTGTTTGTGAATGATGGCAGTCGCTAACACTTCACATATTTTCAAGGCTCGAGTCACGCACGACTATATCATATGTTTCTTCTGAAATAGTACCTTTATGTCAGAGCTTTGGTGGTTATCCTGTTTCCTTCAGGGATCATTGCTTAGTCTCGTTTGTGATAGGTCGAAAGTGCAAAAAAGAAGGTTGTATGGGAAACATGGAAACTGAATACAAAGATAATTACCCACGAAGGGTTTGTAGGTAAGACAAAAAAGGAAATCGAGAGTTTTTTTCAAAAACGCAGAAAGCAGTGCCACGGAAAGATGGAAATTATTTAAGCAAAGGTTAAAATTAAGACAATAGAGTGTCGTTGTTACATGCAGTACCAAGCTCGAAAACAGAAACGCGAGCTACGTGCAGAGCTAAATGATTTGGTGAAAATTGGAGCAAGAAACACGGGCTTATTTCCGGATCAACTGCAGGTTGTCAAAAACAAAATTGAATATATGAAGAGGATAAATATAAAGACGCAATCACCCGAGCAACAGCTGAAAGATACCTCGTGGGTGAAGCCCCGACAAAGCGAGCCTTGTCAGATGAAAAGGCATATGCGTCAGCTCACGACATACTAGAGATTGAATTGAATGGTAAAATATTGAGAGAACATAAAGATTCCATGAAAGCTTTTGAAAGCTACTATCAAGAGTTGTTTGCTTATCGCGAAGCAAAGGAGCAGGCTTTTTTAGATGAGTTCTTGATAGAAACGCCGACACTTAATGCTGAGAACACAAATTAATTGTAAAAGTCTATTAGTATAGGGAAAATCAAGAAGGCTATTGATGATCTTGGCATGTGCAAATCACCTGGTGCAGACGAAAGTAATGCCGCCTTTTATAAGGCGTTCAAGGAGGATATGGCCGCCGCATTGCATGTGGTTTTTTCAGAGTCTTTAGATCGCAAAACTCTGCCTCCATCGTTTATTCGGGCGCACACTGTGCTGATTCCTAAATTGAAAGAGCAGCATGTTTTACACAAAGTGACAGGATACAGGCCAATCACGCTAACAAACGTAGAATATGAGGTGTTTATGAAAGTTTTGGCTAGGAGGTTGCAAGAAGTTATACACAAGTTGGTCGGGCCTTATTAGACTAGTGGCATCAAGCGTAGAAGCATATTCACGAATATTCATATCGCCAGGAACATTTCGGAGTATTGTGACGCTGCGCTTATGAAAGTAGCCATGCTACAAATTGATCTAGCCAAGGCTTTCGACATGGTTCCACACAATATAATCTTCACGCTAGCCGAGTACGTTGGTCTTCGTGCGATCATATGTAAAGGTATTAGGTTGGCATACAAAAGTTCAACCACAAATTTGTTTCTAAATGGAGAACTCTCCCATCGCATAAAAGTACTTTCCTCTGTGCGCCCGGGGTGTCCTTTAAGTCCTTTGTTTTTCGCTGTATTTTTGGAACCACTGTGTCAGAAAGTGATTCACCATGCAGGGATTAGTGGTTTCAAGTTGCAGTCATATGAAGTTCGTGTTTTGGCATACACGAACTTCAAAAAAGCACTATCTGACGATAGTGCTTTTTTTGCGGTTGATAGAGAGAGTGTCACTTCGTTATTAGAAATCACTCAAAGGTTTTGTGACACGAGTGGAAGTTTAATGTGAAAAGAGAAAAGCATTGGTTTAAGGCATCGTATTTGGGACCTCATGCCAAGTTCCTTTGGCAATATTCAAAGGCTTACGACACCTAGTAGTTACCTAGGGGTACCAATGGACAGGTATCAAGACAGTGAAGCGTTTTGGCTTGAAAAGGCTGAAGAAATGCGCGCGACAGCCGAAGAATGGGGTGGTCGTGACTTATCTATTTTCTCTCGGTCAGCTGTATGTAACGTGTTTTTGGCTGCTAAAATTATGCACCTCTTGCTAGTACTTAGTTGTACGCGTAAAAGAATTCATAAAATCCACAGGATATTCGCCACGTTCATCAGGAGCTCTACATGGGAGCTCACATCTGGAACGAATTTGTTTGGGCGTGTTAAGCAAGGAGGGCTCTCTTTGTGCCATCTGTTTCTTAACCAAGTAATATCGCGTTTCACTTTAATAACACTCTAAGGCAAAAGGTTGTTAAAAGGGTGTGTGGTTCGTCGTTTTGTGGACTAATGGGGCTGTCACAATCAATAATCTTTTTACCTAACGGCACCGGGTCTAACAGTTAGTCTACACAGACGAACTCTAGGGACTAACATTAATAATAGGAGACCAAAGAGACTCTTTTTTATGTTCTTTATTTCAAATAACGCCGTTACACCACATGTCTGACTTCTTTGTATCATCAGACAGAGGAGAACGACACACCTTGTCACCGTTCTTGCGCGAAGTTGTGTTCTCATATCGCTTCTTAAGGGCAAGGTATTCAATAAATTATCTAACTAATGTGAAAAGAAAGCGAAGTATGAAAACCTTATTACAGAATAAATTTAGATGCTATATTTTTATTTGGTCTTCAATTGGTTTAGCGTAGTATGCTATCGTACAGACACTGTGATGTAAGAGTTTTATCTGTTAATGGGTGTTTCTTGGAAGATGTTATAAAAGTGCGAGATGGGTATAGGACTACCGACTGTGTTAAAGATGTAATATTTTTGTTTGTTGCATTATCACACATGAAACACACGTGATGGTGATTGTCAGATTAGCTTGACCTGTAGTCAAAAAGGCAATATGGAAAAAAATTGCGCAAAAATTAGTGAACTTGTTAGGTCGATGTATTTTTCACGCTCATGGCCCACCACGCTTCATTACCCGAAGTTGCCTAGCAATGAGACATTGATTGGTCAACACTACCAGCGGGGATATAATGTGCCGAAACGAATGAACAAGGTAGTATCGGTTAACATTTTTTCTTGTAACCTTTAAAAGTTACTCCCCACAGTTGGTAACGGCTAGGTAGTAGCAGTTACTAAATGCTGGTAGTAACAGCAAATGTAATAACCTTTAACACCCTCACCATTACTAACTGCGTTTACTAGCAGGGTTGTAACATATGTGACAAAGCATTACTACCCGAAAGTTAGCAAGTACTACAACCTTTCTTTAAAGAGAAGCATGTGTTAGCGAACTTTGGTGTCTTTTAGCGTATCTATCTATCCATCTATCTTTCTATCTATCATCTATCTATCTATCTATCTATCTATCTATATATATATCTATCTATCTATCTATTTATCTATATCTATCTATCTAGTCGCTTATGACTTTTAGCTCTCCTGGCCGTTTCGATATTGGTATCGATACCAAACTTGGTATGGCATATCATGACTGTATAAAGAACATATCTGACTAGTCATAACATGAAATCATGACATGTGTGTCATGTATGTTATGATTTACATTTCAAGGTCCTGCAGCTCTTGCGGTGGTTTCATACACAAGGCATTTCGCGAAACTGGTATGGTATGGCATGATTGCATGGCGAACACAAGAGACAGACTCTAACATGAAAATCATGACATGCGTGTCATGTTATACCATGACTACATGCCACGCTCATGATGCAATCGCGGCTGTTTCAATAGCGTCGCATATACCAAATTTGGTATTACAGTACGTGAATGGATGACGAAGGTGTGTGACTGGTGCAAGCATGATAAACATGAGATGTGTGCCATGTAACAACAAGACTACATGCTTCGCTCATAATGCACTCACGGCTGTTTCGCTAGCTTCACATTTACCAAACTCAGTATTACGCGACGTGAACGGACGACATAGGTAAATGACACGGACAAACATGATAATTATGACATGCGTGTCATGTAACAACACGACTTCATACCACACTCATGGTGCGCTCGCGGCCGTTTTGCTAGCTTCATATATGCTAAACTTGGTATTACGTGACGCGAATGGATGACGAAAGTATGTGACTGGTGCAGACAAGATAATCATGAGATGCGTGTTATGTGAGAACATGGGTACATGCCCAAATCAACGCGCCAATACAGTTCAACGTGACGCGGTACGCGTGCTCTCCGGCGTTCACTTCGACGCGTCACGCCGGATTGCGACGCCAGGCGCGAGTCGCCAGGCGCGAGTCGCCGGATTGCGACGCCAGGCGCCAGGCGCGAGCCGTTACTGAGGAATCGAAGGACCTAAAAAGGGTGACCACAGCTTCAATGTAACTCGTGATACTTTCACCGGCTTGTGAGCTCGTCATGCAGGTGCTGTTCAGCACGCAATTTCCGAAGTTCCTGACGGCAAAAAATAATTTGAACGACGGCCGCTTTAAAGGCCGACTAGGTCGAAAGGCCAGTGCTGTGGTTACGAAACCACAGTTTGGCGACGTCAGTCAAGTAGAAGTTGACGTTGGTAAGCTTGTGCACAACATACCACTCCAGTAAGCAAACACTTGTTGTGTTTGCTTACCAGGTCGTACTCGTCAAGCCAGTCTTCCCCGTCTTTTCCTCAGTGCCAGCGAGGATCTCGCTGCCGAAGATAGCCGGCGCAAACGGCAGTTGGAGAGGTTGTTGCGTGGGGCTCAGGCTGCTCGTCATTGTCCGGTGCCGTGAAATCAACTGGGGGCAACGTACGGTTGCGAAGTTTCAGCACGACGGTATATATATATATATGTGTGTGTGTGTGTGTGTGTGTGTGTGTGTGACGCTATGATGAATGGGTGACGTGGCCTGGCTCATACGCCATGTTTATTCCAAAAGCACTTCTTCCTCATCTACTTCTCCCAACCATCCCTGCCTTCTTACGCCAAAGGATTACCCTCCCCCCGAAAGATGGCACCGGTTACAAACTACAACAAATTCTCAGTTTGTGAACTACAAAAAAAGTTCACAGTTTCCCATCCCGACAGAGTTTCACAATCTCACTGAATCTTCAAAGCTGAGGGAGCAGTCCGGTGATTTCTATGACGACTCTGGTGGACGAGCTTGACTGTTGCGTCCTGGATGGCATAACCACACCCTGGAAATCTGAACTGGCGATGACATCGGTTGAGTTTTTGTGAGGAACGGACAAGGTTGGGAGTGCCTGTAGCATTTGAAGTTCGGATTTCGTCGGGGTTGTCTTTTTCGTTGTGAATGGTGCCATGTCATTGCTTCTTGCTTTCCTGCTTTTTGACAGACTGTGACTAAGTGCCTGAGTGATAGCGGTGTGCAAGCAGGGCTTCCGCGTCTTTCTCGGCATTTTTTGTGGTGGTGCAGTCGGTGTAATAGCAAGTGCAGAGAGTGTCTCTGGTGATTTTTTTTTTGTGCGAAAGTGTCTGACGTCTTGAATTGGTCTTTGGTTTCGAGATCTTATTTTCTGATGTTCTTCAATTGGTGAGTGCACTTCCGTTAAATTTTGCGTTTGTCGATGCCCTCGTTGCAGTCTCTCTCGTTCTAGCATGCGTTTGTGAAGTGGGCTTCGCCTGCTTTGCTGAGGCTGTTCAGGAAATGGCTGTAGTGGCACCCGTTCCGGAATGGGCATTCATTTCCTCCGGTGTTTGACACGTCCTATAGACAGCTGATGAATAGTGAGCTCGTGTCTTGCTTGGCGGGCATAGTTGGTAATGCGTCATTATCGCTAGCATACTCTTCAGAGGCTTCGGTGACGGGGTTCATTACGGGCGCTTACGAAAGACAACTGTGTACGAGGTTTGATGTATCAAGCACTTCTGAATTTGTTCGATTCATGAATTGGTGAGCTCTGCATGTGGGCGCCACAGGTGACATGGCATTACTAGGTTTGAACTGCAGATTTTGGTAAGTCTCTGGTGCCGTAAAAATGACACGAAGCTCTTCAGAGGCTTCTTTTTCGCTGTTCGCTGCGAGTAGTTCTTGTACCTGGTAGCGTGCGACGATTGATGCGCCTGAGCCTTCTGTTTTGTTTGGACTCTTGACAGTGTGTGCACCGGATGGTGATGCATGAAACCGTACGGAAGAAGAATGGCTTGACACGGCATTTTTTCTATGCGTCAGGTCATTTACCATGAATACGGCGTCCTTACAAGGCAAGTGATGACCGCTAAGAGCGCTTGAAGGACCGCGTGACGAAAACCCAGGTGGTGGACCACGTATGCGAGAGGAAGAGTGAAGGGCATCAGATTGTTGAGCAACGTCTCGGGTCATATGCTGAAGCGATGACTTTCGCGCAGAAGGGAGGTGCGCTTGACGGTTAGGTTTTTCCTAATATACGCATGGCCTTCTGTAAGTAAACTCATGTGCCACTTCGTCTTGAGGCAGTTGTCGGCTCGCGCTGGGCTTTCGAATGGTTGAGGACTGCTTAAAGAATTGACGATAGTGTGCGGTTGTCTCTAGATGGTTGCCAATGAGTAGGTCTTGGTCATAGTCGTTAAAACGGGTAATCATCTCTTCCTTGATTTTTCGCCATGACTCGTCGTTCTCGAATATGTGGGTGAGGTAAAATTTAAATGCCTCACCCGTGACGTAGTCGCTGAAGTTCGTAACCATCTCCCGTTCCGACCAAGATGCAGCCGTGGCGTGGTGTTCGAACGGGTTGAACCAGTCCTGTACCGGTTCGTCGTCTGCTGATCTGGTGTACTTGGGGATGTCGAGGTCAGCCGATGGTTCTGTCATGGTGCTGGTCGTTGTCCTCCTAGGCAATGATTCGGTAGTCAATGTACGGTCAGGGCGTCTTCTGGCGAACTGCGTCGATGATAAGTGACTCATGAAGGGGCAGGCAGGTCTCCATTCTGTCGACTCACGTGACGCTATGATGAACGGGTTTCGTGGCCTGGCTCATATGCCATGCTTATTCCAAAAGGACTTCGTCCTCATCTACTTCTCCCAACCATCCCTGCCTTCTTACGTCACATATATGTATATATATATATATATAGAGAGAGAGAGAGAGTGAGGAAAATAGCGTGAGGAAAAGTGTGAGTAAAAATAGTGTTGGGAAAAAAGAGAAAAGTTGAAGCAATCAATGGCTGCCTTAATGGAGCTATGTTAAGGTGATGAATTCTCCTTGTGATTCGAGAAGAAGGGTTAGTGAAGGTAGTGGGTGCATCAATAAACGTTTTCCCGTGAGAGATCTTATGCAACAGGACAAGACAGTCACAAGTGCGCCGCAGAGCCAAACTTTTTAGCTGTAATTCATTAGCATATATTGTAGGTGAAAAATGGTGATCATAACGCTTACATATAAATCGCTTGTATATATATATATATATATATATATATATATATATATATATATATATATATATATATATATATATATTCGCGGTACAACGCGAATAAAACAGAGGTACAGCTTGAGACAACGAAAGCAGCGTGTTTTCAACAGCTGAGCCACAAGATCGTCTTCTTCGGTCTCGAGTGAAGCTGGAGGCCCACTACTTCGTGTCCATTAAATCCCCCATCATTGCTTGGTCCACATGTAGACACGCGTCATTTGTCTCCCTCTCAAAGAGCATCGCCCCAATGCAAAGTCTGTAATAAAGTTTTTTTTTTCACAAGAAAAGTCTCACATCACTCGCTTACAAAAGGCTTCATGCGGACTACGTGAACGAGTTCAAGATGGTGCTGGTGACGCCTTGTACTATGCGAACTGTCGGGAACAACTTCGTAAGTGGCGGTACTCAGTCTTCGCAGCACTAGGTAAGGTCCAAAGTGTCTTCTTAAGAAATTTTCGAAAAGTCCTCGTTTCCGTACTGGCGTCCAATCCCATACTTTGTCGCCAGTTTGGTAGACGACTGTTCTGTGGTGAGCAGTGTAATGCTCTGCATCGTACTCTTGCTGCTGGCTGATGCGTAAACGTGCAAGTTGGCTACCTTCTTCTGCGCGTTCGGTAAACAAGTCGACATCCGGGACGATGTCATCTCCTTCGTGAGGTAACATTGCATCTAACATGGTTCGCACTTCTCGGCCATAAAGGAGGCTGAACGGTGTCATGCGGGTCGTTTCTTGCTTGGCCGAGTTGTATGCGAACGTTATGTATGGCAGGATTTGATCCCAATTTTTGTGTTTAACGTCTACGTACATTCAAAGCATGTCTTCAATGGTTTTGTTTAGACGTTCTGTCAGCCCGTAAGTTTGCGGGTGGTAGGCAGTGGTCTTACGATGCTTTTTTCCACTTAGCATCAAGACGGGGTCCAAAAGAGCTGCCGTAAATGCGGTACCTCTGTGTGATTACGACGGTTGGTGCACCATGCCTCAGTACAATATGCTCAATGAAAAATCTTGCCACTTCCGCTGCTGTACCTCTCTCGGCATAACCTTTGTCTCGGCATAACGGGTCAGATAATCTGTCGCGACAATAACCCATCGGTTGCCTGCAGTAGAAGTAGGGAGTGGGCCCAAAATGTCCATGCCAATCTGGTGGAATGGAGTCATTGGGACCTGTACGGGTTGCAGGAGGCCAGCTGGTTTAGTTGGTGGTGACTTGCGTCGCTGGCTGTCGAGACAGGTACGAACGTGGTTCTTCACGGCTGTGGTTAGTCTTGGCCAGTAATCCCTTTGCTGTACTCTAGCCAACGTTCTCGTGTAACCCAAGTGGCCAGGAGTAACCTCGTTGTGGCATGATTTCAGTCCTTCGGTGCACAGGGCTGCTGGGATGACGAGTAGATAGGCGGATCCCGTCGACGAAAAGTATTTTTGTAGAGTACTCCGCCCCGTAAACAAAACGAAGACAACACTTGCGAAAACTCTTGGCGCCTTCCGAGAACTGCCATCCAAGTAGGTAATTAAGCCAAGCAACTCAGCGTCGTCACGTTGTTGCTGCGCAATGGTGGTCGTGTCGAAGACACCGAGAAAGGATGTTTCCTCCTCCTCGGGTAGGGTCGCCGACTCAATGGGTGAACGGGACAAACAGTCGGCGTCCATATGCCGCTTCCCTGGCTTAAGTACGACTGCCATATTGAATTCCTGCAGCCTGAGACTCCAACGCGCTAATCGGCCGGTAGGGTCTTTATGATTTGTTAACCAACACAGTGAGTGGTGATCGCTAATTACTTTGAAGGTGCAACCATATAAATACGGACGAAATTTTGTAACCGCCCATACCACGGCGAGAGATTCCTTCTCAGTCGTGGAGTAATTAGCCTCAGTGCGTGTTAACCTACTGCTTGCGTAAGCAATTACCCTTTCTGTGCCTTTTTGCTGCTGCACAAGCACAGCTCCCAGACAAACATTGCTAGCATCGGTGGGAAGCATCGTAGGGGCTCTCTCGTCAAAGTGGACAAGGACTTGAGGTGTTTGTAGTCGCTAACGAAGATCGTTAAAAGCAGCGTCCTCTTCGTTATTCTACTCAAAGGTGACGTCTTCTCTCGTGAGGCGAGTTAATTGTGATGCTATGCGTGCGAAGTCTGTGATAAATCGTCGATAATATGCACAGAGGCCGAGAAAGCATCTGACAGTCTTTTTATCGGTCGGAAAGAGAACTGTTCTACGGCTGCGATTTTTTCAGGATCGGGACGAACACCTGCACAACTGACGACATGACCAAGAAATCGCAGCTCTTTGTAGCAAAAGTGGCACTTCTCAGCCTTCGACGTCAGGCCCGTGGACTGTATGGCTCGTCAGACCACCTCAAGTCTCTCAAGATGCTCGTCAAACGTTGCGGAGAACACTATGACGTCGTCCAGATATACTAAGCATGTTTTCCATTTTAACCCAGAAAGCACAGTATCCATGAGTCTTTGAAAGGTAGCAGGCACTGAGCACAAACCGAATGGCAAGACCTTAAATTCATACAACCCATCTGGTGTTGCAGAAGCGGTCTTCTCGCGGTCTCTCGGGTCTACCTCGATTTGCCAATATCCACTCCGCAAATTCATTGAAGAGAAGTATCGAACGTTTTGAAGTCTGTCGAGAGAGTCGTCTATACGCGGTAGTGGATATACGTCTTTCTTGGTGACCTGATTTAGCTTGCGGTAATCCACACAGAAGCGCAGGCTGCCGTCCTTTTTCTCAACGAGGACTACAGGTGACGCCCAGGGCTCTGTGAACGCTGAATGACGTCATCTTCAAGCATTCTGTCTACCTGCTGTTGTATCGCTTCACGTTCTTTTGGAGCCACGCGATAAGGGTTTTGGTGAATAGGTCTCGCCGTTTCATCGGTAATTATTCGATGCCTGGTTAGGGGCGTGCGGCCAACTTTTGATGTTGTCAAAAAGCAGTCTTGAAATTTGGCCAGTAGCTCAAGGAGTCTGCGTCGGTCGTCTTTCGGCAAAGTAGTGCTAACGTCCAGAACAGGCGCTGAATCAAGATTTAGCGACTCATCGACTACCGCCAAGCAGCCTTCGGCATCTACGACATCGTCTAAGTAAGTGACAGCCGTGCCTTTAGGAAAGTGCCGGCGCTCAGCACTGAAATTGGTCAGCAGCAAGTCCGTGCGTCCAGCAGCAACTCTGACAATACCTCGTGCGACGGAAATACAGTGGGTGAAGAGCAGCGAGCTTATTTGTTTTGCAACTCCTTCGGCGTCAATCTTAGCAGCAGCGGCCACCGAAACAAGCGTGCATGACCTAGGAGGGAGAACCAGTAATACGTAGTCGGTTTGGTCACGCCTCTGGAGAATCGGGTAAGCCCGAACTGTTGCAAAACGTAATCAAGCTCTCTGGTATGTTGATGACGGCACCATATTCCCGTAAAAAATTCATGCCAAGAATTACATCTCTGCAGCATGCGGCGATAACGACGAACGACGCAGTGAAAGAAGAACCTCTGATGTCAACTCTTGCGGTACATCTTCCAGAGGGCATCAGTAACTGGCCCCCTGCCGTTCTTATGTGAGGGCCCGTCCACGGCGTCTTCACTTTTCTGAGGCTGTCGGCGAGGTCCTGACTGATAATAGAGAAGTCGGCACCAGTGTCAACTAAAGCTGTCACTTTCTGACCGTCAAGAATAACACTAAGGTCGGCAATCACAATTTCATCGTTTTCACGGCTTATAGGCTGTACGACGTCATGCTGTGGGGGCTTCTTGTCGTCATATTTATGGCCTGAAACCTTGCCCCCGGAGGTCGCCGCCCTCAGTTTCCCCGTCACGGGCTAGGTGACCTTCTTGTGTTAAGATCCGCGTATGTGCGGCGGTGCGACAAAGGCGAACACGCAGGGGACGGAGAGCGGGATTGACGTCTCAGACTAGGAGGGTGAGTAGGCATTGCCTCTTCTGCAGTGGTACAGCCATGCTCAAAGCGAGAACGGGCTCCATAGAAAGGGGTGTCGTCACGGCGTGGTGTGTATTCGCCGTTGGTACGTCGACCGTCAAACCAAGGTCGATGAGGACGGAATGAATCACCTTGATGCCAGCAATGACGGGCAATATGGCCTGCACCTCCGCAGTGAAAGCATAGGGGTCGTCTGTCCACTGTGCGCCAGGCATCGCTTTTCCGGGTCGGTGGACGTCTGAGCATCTCCCCTGGCGTCGCTGCCCATAGGGTGGCTGTGGACGGCTGGTTGTATGACCGTAGCGTGGGCGGTCGATGCAGTGTCTGCTCTTGCGGCGGAGACCGAGGGACCATGGGCACCTGGTGGTACTGCGTCGGCATAGCGGGTGGTGGACGTCGAAGAGTGGCAGCGTACCTCATAAGACGCTGCTGAGTATCAGGACCAGTCGTAGACAATGCTTGGTGAATTTGTCGCGTATGACTTCAGCGATCGACGCGATGGGATTTTCAGCAACAGGAGTCCGTAACCTCTGCAGTTCTTCGCAAACTATCTCCCTAATTAACTCTCGTGGGAGGTCTGATTCTCAGACGCCATGGCGTTAGCGTTGATTGCGACATTGCAGAATATGCGGTCATATTGCCTGCAGCGTTGATGAAGGGCCCGCTCGATAGCCGTAGCTTCCTTAATGAAGTCAACCACGGTACTTGGAGGGTTGCGCAGTAGCCTGGCGAAAAGCTGTTCATTGACACCGCGCATGAGATAACTCAACTTTTTATCTTCCGTCATGTGCGGGTTAGCTTGATGAAAGAGACGAGTCGTCCTCGGCAAATATTGCAACGGTTTCGTTGGGTTTTTGAACCCGTATCTCAAATAACTGCTGCGCACGGTCCCTTCTATCGACATTAGCGAAGGTATCGACGAACTTTTGTCGAAAGTCAGGCGAAGCTGACAAATTGCCTTCTCTTTTTTTCATACCAAGTACGAGCCCCATCGTCAAGGTAGAAATAGACGCGAGAAAGCTTTTCCTGTTCCGACCACTGATTGACCTTGGCAACACGCTCGCAGTTGTCAAGCCAGTCGTGGACGTCTTCATGGACACCACCACTAAAGCGATCGGGAACGAGGGGTTGAAAGATGGTCACCTGAGATGGGAGCGTCAGAAAGCTGCCTTGGGGCACCTGTTGTGGGCTTGTTTGGCCATTAGTTGAGGTGTACGGTGCCTAGGAGGTTCCGGCGAGTGAGTGAGCTCTGGCGCGAGGCGTCGCAACCGTCGACTGGAGTGATGCACTGGAGTTGCTACCGGTGACAATGATTCTGGACTCGATGAACGGCTCCCAGCAGGCGTGTGGAGCATCAGACAAGGTTGCGGCCCAGCACCTCCACCAGTGTCGCGGTACAACACGAATAAAACGGAGGTACACCTTGAGGCAACAAAAGCAGCGTGTTTTCAACAGCTGAGCCACAAGATCGTCTACTTCGGTCTCGAGTGAAGCTAGAGGCCCACTACCTCGTGTCCACTAAATCCCCCATCATAGTTTTTTCCCACATGTAGACACGCGTGAATATATATATATATATAAATTGCAACGAGCAAGGTTGCGTAAAAATTGCGGTAATTGTAATTGTACCGAAGCATAGTGGCGCCAGCTCTTGCCTCAGGAACTGCGACTGTTAGTTTTCTTCCCGGGCGTGGTTGGAACGGCGAAGCATGGGGGAAGGAGACCGAAGACGGGGTGAAGGAGATCGACGTCGGCTGAAGTCTGGTCGACGTGAGCGGGGGTCATGTGAATCAGGTGTCACATGCGATTCTGATTGCCGAGGTATGTTGCCGGAATGCTGCACATCATTAAAATAGAATCCACGGCGACGACAGTAGCGCGCGACATGTCCTGGAATACCACAGTTGTAGCAGACGGGCCGGTTATCCGGAGTACGCCAAGAGTTTACAGGTGCTCGAGGTGGTGGAGAGGGCCGATTTACCGGATAAACTGGAACTGATGACCTGTAGTAGTTGGTGGCTGGACGGTATGAAAGGAGCTGCGTTTGGGCAGGAGGTCAGCGGACGGCTTTTGCATAAGTCAGCGGTGCAGCCACTGATATTGGGGATGCGGGCGAAGGGAGAGCCTCGGCAACTTGCGTCTGAATAGCTCGGCAAAGTGAGTGGTCCAATGTCTTGGGGGTCTCGTTGATGGTGGCGACAAAAGAGAGCTGTCGAGCAACTTCCTCCCGGATGTACTGTTGAATTTGAGGGATTAGGACACTGTAGTCGGGGCCACTGCTTTTGCACTCCAAGGCCGAAATATCAGCTGTTTGCGTATTAGCGCGACGTGTAAAAACTCGTTGGTTGCGCAGCTCATCGAAACTTTGACATAACTGAATCACGGCCGTGAAGGTTTGCGGGTCTTTGGCCACAAGCATATGAAAAGCGTCGTCATCAATGCCTTTCATTATATTCTTTACTCTGTCAGCCTCCGTCATATTGGCATCAACTCGCCTGCAGAGGCTGATCACATCCTCAATGTAGCTCGTGAAGCTATCACCATTTCGCGGAAATCGTCCCCGCAGTCCCAGTTCAGCACGAAGCTTACGCATGGCTGGACGACCAAAAAACGAGGTGATGGCCTCTTTGAAAACCGACCAGGTGGGGATGTCGGCTTGGTGGTTGGTGAACCATAGGTTGGCCAAATCCGTCAAGTAGAAGATGACGTGAGTCAGCTTCGCAGGGCCATCCCACTTGTTAATCGCGCTGGCATGCTCGTACTCAGCCAGCCAGTCCTCGACATCTTGATCTTCAGTGCCGTTGTATACTGGTGGGTCACGCAGACGAAGTACACCAGAACACATGACAGGTGGCAGCGTGGAAGAGCCTTGTGGGGGATCGACGCGCTCGGTCATCGCGGACTGAGATGGTAGCTTACGGCTGCGGAGCTCCAGGATGTTACCCAGCACCTCCACCAAATGCAACGAGCAAGGTTGCGTAAAAACACAGGTTATTATTCCAGAAACGTTAGCCGCAACAAGCTGGTACTGGCAGGAACCCGACAAGCACGAGCCACACACGGACGTCAACGTCTTCTTTCACGCTGGCACAGAGCTAGTACCACTATGCTTCGGTACATTATATATATATATATATATATATATATAAATATATATATATATATATATATAAATATATATATATAGTGAAAAAGGTCCTGGAAACAGAGCCTGAACCACAATAATTATTCTACAGTTTTTGAAGCTAAAATAGAAAGGACTAAGTGAAAAATAAAATACACTCGAGAACCAAGTTCTATTTGTCCTGTAAAAGAAAATCAACTCGAGTTCTTTTTGTGTAGGAGTTAGAAAAATATACCGTTTTGCATAGGACCACGGCTTCTCTACATTCTTTAACACGCATCAGCAATGCCATCAGCGCGTGCATAGAAATAGGCTATTTAGTGAAGACATTTTTTAGCCCCTTTTTATTATATGTCTCAGTGGAAATCAATTACCTGAAAAGAGGTCTGAGATTATCGACCCAATGAGGTCGATGAACGTTGTGTTTGCCAAGTCCTACCTCATCATGGTTGCGAAAAAATATAAATTGACGAGAAGCAATCGCTGCCTGGAGGGCCACCTGATTAGTGGCATTTATTTGGGGTAAGGCAAAGGTGCTTTCCAGAATATAGATAGGTGCGTTGTAGTGAGGACGAAAGATTGGACATTAACGGAAGTGGCTTTTAGTCGACAATGTAAGCCACGGTGACGTGAGTGAGCTATGGAAGCTGTTGCGATAAGCTTTTGCGTCTACATCTTCGTCGGCAAGTTTAATTGCGCATTTGAGGAGTAGTTACATAACTTAGTTGTCACATACCTATATTTTTCTCGTGTCATATTTAAACCCGTCATATACGCTACATTTACACAACTAAGCACAACATAAAATTTCGAAACTTTCAAAATACAGTAACAGCAGCTGATTGAGAAGCAGTTGGTAGACAGCATTTGTGATAGTGCTGACGTTCGTTGTGAGGCACACGGTGCATTGAAATATTTTAAATTGTGTGTATGTCCTGAAAACAAACGCGCTCAGTAAAATGATACATACAGTGATGCATAGAAACCATTGTGTGAAATATTCATTTGAGAAATGCAGCCAACCACAATGTAAAGTCTACGTCTCATGGGGCTGGTTGGTGGAACATGACAAAAATAACGAGTGCGCATTAGGCTGAAACACAATAAATAAACGAGATAGGGCATGCGCACTTACAACCACACATGGCCTTTGATGTTTTATTAATCGTCTACGAGAGCACAAAAAAAACACTTGAAGAACAAGCAAGGTAGAAATTCGGCTATCCATTGCAGGGACTGTTGGCGCTCACTTTTGCTGACAAAGACCAAGGCATTGCGCAGATGCGAGGACCCCCAGCAACATTAGCTATATGAAATTTTCGTGATGATGTGCGAAGTCTAGGATTGTGTTAGCGCCTTTTCTCTCGTTCTAGCTGACAACGAATACTGACATCTTAGTGAACAGAAGAATCTTAGTTTGTGTCCGTCAAGTTCCAGCGCATAAGCATTGCAGATGCGAAGTTCTTCAGGGCTTCGGCTTGTCGCCATGTAAAGTTTTCGCGGTCCAACATAATACGGTATCTGCCACAATAGTTGTGCAAAAACGATGCGCATTAGGCTGAAACACAATAAATAAACGAGATAGGGCATGCGCACTTACAACCACACATGGCCTTTGATGTTTTATTAATCGTCTACGAGAGCACAAAAAAAACACTTGAAGAACAAGCAAGGTAGAAATTCGGCTATCCATTGCAGGGACTGTTGGCGCTCACTTTTGCTGACAAAGACCAAGGCATTGCGCAGATGCGAGGACCCCCAGCAACATTAGCTATATGAAATTTTCGTGATGATGTGCGAAGTCTAGGATTGTGTTAGCGCCTTTTCTCTCGTTCTAGCTGACAACGAATACTGACATCTTAGTGAACAGAAGAATCTTAGTTTGTGTCCGTCAAGTTCCAGCGCATAAGCATTGCAGATGCGAAGTTCTTCAGGGCTTCGGCTTGTCGCCATGTAAAGTTTTCGCGGTCCAACATAATACGGTATCTGCCACAATAGTTGTGCAAATCCTACTAATCAGTTCTAGTTACCTAAAAATTAGGAAAACAAGAGTTAGCTGCATAAATAGCTGAAAACTTTAGTGGAGACGATACATCTTTTCCTACATGCCGTACGGAACTAAAACCGGACATGTAGAAAAAAAGAAGGTGAAGAAGAGGCATCCAAAAGAAATCTGTACGCCGATGCATTTTTCTGACGACGTTGGTGAAGTGGGAGAATCTCTTCCTTGGTGTCCCGTTTCAGGCTCGGCACCACCATCTCTTTCAAATTACTGTGTTCCGCCTCTCACCAGGTTTCCTATACGTGCTATATATTTCCTCTACGCGCTTACGCTCAATAAAACCACCGTTTGCAGTCAGCGCTCGTGCTTGATCATTCAGTTTCAGTATATGTTTCATCGAGGGGGTATATTGTATGAAAATTTTGATCTGCAGAAGAGCGCAAAATGAATTTAAAAAACGGCTGGTGTCTGCTTTCATTCAGAAAAGCAAGTGGGCCTCACTGTTTGGCAGTAGATTGGTTGCTATTGGATCACATTAGCGGTAAATTATGCCCACGGGTGGTGCTGCGGGAGTTTACCCGCAGTCATTAGAGCAAAAAACATTACCCTCAGTCGTGACAGGATTCGTAGTGTTTCATTGCATGGTATGCTTCCTCTTTTGTTACTTGTTTCCGAAGGCTTCCACTCCAGGACCTACCTGCATTTCCAGATTGCTTCTTAGAAAAGCATGCTTAAGAGGATGTTGTGCAGCACCATAGTAAATGCATTTTCCTCGGCATTTCTTGGTTTCTAAGTAATCTTGCACAAATGGCCCCTCATATAACTAACTGCTTCAAATCACACCAATCTAATTTTGTAGTGTGTATTAGGTACGCCAACACAAATTCCCCTGTCATGGCATGAAATATTCATCATTTATGACAGTAGAAAATAAAGTATGCTTCCCACTCGCAATATATTTTAAACAAAAAGAGGTGCTTTAAAATGTAGCTGGATTGCTAAGTGTAACTTTCGGAAACAATGGAACGAAACCAGGTATTGACCTTATGTGTTTTAGCGCAAAAAAAACAGTGTCCAAGCGTCCCTTTGCAACCACTGAAGGAATACACTCAAGGTAAACTGAAGGTAAGTGAGACGACTTGCTTCTTGATGTATTTATTTTCAATTGAGAAGGCATAATGTTTTCAAAACAGCACTCATGGCTTGCTTCGAAAACGCCCGTTTTATACAGTACCACAAAGTAACCTTCTTTTTCGGACAGCAACAGCCTCCCATGATTATCTACAATAAAGTTCGCAAGCGATCCCAGACATTATGATTGTTTAGGCGCACCTTTCGATCGAGATGCGGCTGAGATGAGTGTCCTTGTGAACGACGTTCTTTCCCTTCGAGGAACGTGTTGCGAGATAGAATAAGGGCCAAGATGTCAGCGGTAGAGAGCTTCAACTTAAAGCAAAACATAGGACCAAGCCTAATACTGGACGTAGCTTATCAGAGAACACAATACCCCCAAGTACCTGCACATTCGCTCAGTGAGCCCTAGGTTTATCCATTTGCGGCAACGCCCGTCGAACACAGTTCCATAGATACTAAGTGAAACAATCAGTCGTCATTCGCCACTCAGTGTGAAAGCTGAGCAAAGAAGTGTAGGTCGTGAGCTTTATTTGTACATCATTGTTTGATTTTGACTGTTGTTGATTGCTAAAGAAGGTAACTTCGTGGTACTTCATGAGAAACCACTCTCAGGGAGAGCCGTCAGTGCGAATTCGAAAGATCACAAGCATTCTCAATTGACGTCTGACCTCTTGAAGGCGTTAGCTATTTCACTTTTAGATGAGTTTGGCCTTCAGAGCATCACCTCAGGGGTTCTAAAGGCACCCTCAGACATCATTAATGATTTCTTTGCTGTTATAACGCTCAATGTTGGTGTCACAGTTTGTTGTATTGCGTCCGATCGTGTCGCTTTGCCATCTGAGTTATTCAGCTACTTCTAAAATCATCTCTCTGCATTTAGAAGATACGTTTAGGGTGTCTAATTGATGTAAAGTTGTTGGTTTTCTTATATATGAGTAACCCCGGACAATTCAAAAGTTTTAGTCTGAATGCCGAATATTTATTTAATTCATTCCAATATGACAAGCTGATGAAACCTGTGAAATGCTGCATATCTGGTAAAAACCAACGCACCCTTCGCTAAGGTAGTGATAACGAGCGGATGAAGCCAGGTCCTAAGGTTGATAATCTAAACGTTGACGTCACCGACTAGCGTAAAGAAGGAACGTACGGACTTATGGACGCACAGATACACAGACGAACGGATATTTGAATGGATGCACGGACGAATCGACATAAGGACAGATGGACGGTGGTCATCATTTATAGTGGTGTGATGTAGTTGACGGATGTGCACATAAAGTCGGTTTTTACAAAAAAATTTTCGTCTTTGCTTGTGCAGGTGTTTACTTTCGGTGACGGTTTCATGGAGCAAGACGGAGAATAGCTGTTCAATGCGCATCTGTCAGTGGGGATGTCTGGACTACGCGCACTGCCGGGTTGCTAATGCTTGGGCCTTGGGATACGTTGTTAGTGTTTCACTTGACGCCCCTCGTACCTATACAGACCTTCTGGTCTCTGTTTGTGTTGTTTACATAACTACAGAGGGATAAATGCACCCACTTGTGAAATATCCAAGGCAATTAAATAACAGTGCTTCCACTGCTGTAAAGATGGAATCTAACGAAATCAGCGGCTGTGTTTGACGCTACTTGATGGTGCTTTCACGTCATTTCGTCGTCTATTCGCGCTCCTGTGTGCGACGGCACTTCATCAATTACTGCTGTTCTTCCTCTGAGTGACCGACAAGCATTCTTTCTAAAGTGAGTTCAAAGAGCAACGGCATAAAAAACGCTAGGGTAGTCTATACATCTCGTGACCAAGGGAGCGCAACGAGTGTGGAAATCTGCAGCTGCCAAATATTGCAATATTTGTGAAAGAGACATCGAAGGGGGCGAGAAGGCGAGGGGCACCTGTAGTGCGCATGAGACGGGAGACGGAATCTGTTGTGAGGAAATGGCATGCGGCATCTGCACCTGCGAAAAAACGGCAGGCCACATGCCAAAAGTTTTTGTTTTGCGCATGGCTTCTGTGTGAACGTGTTCTGCCAAAATTCAGCCATACACAGCTTTGCTGTAAAGGTAAGTGCTCGAAAATTCTTTATTTATTTAACAAAGCAAATTTAAGTCAGGGGTCATATCTGGAGCTTGTATTCTGAACCGTGTGGTTACACCGTCTTTCACTCGAGGTGTTACAGTTTGACATATGGGCTTACTCTTGAGGCTTCCAGAACAACAGTTTAGGAATTCAATAAAGGTCTCCACATATTCGACGAGGCATAACCCAACGCTGGGAAGGTGATGCCGAATCAAGCTCACCACTCTCACGCTGGACAGTCTTCTCACTGATTCATGCTCCCCGCCATTACGAAGATGACGCGTGCATTGAGACATTCGAACAATGTCTCGCCGAAAGAAAATTCAGCCTAATTTCCAAGGAACTTTCACTTATTGCGCTATACGCATTGATTTATTGGAGTCGTTAAGGATAACCTTTTGGACAGGAATTTCTGTAATGAAAATTTTAAATGGGGACAGCCCTAACTGTAGTTTCATAACGTTCTGGTAATTGCGTTACTCAGTGTTGCCTTATCTTTTTCTTTCACCGCACGATGAAGTTCATTAGCAGATCATCTTGTACTGCTAACATCGCTAGTGTTAGTGTAAACTTTGCAGGTGTGACACATAAAGAAAGTAGCCAGGAAACTTTGTTACATTTGCATAATATCGAATACTCTGTTTTGTTCTCATTTTCTTCGAAATGCTTGCTCTATAAAGGTGCAATAAACCAGGGAGGACACGTGTCCCAGCTCATAGCAGAGAACCTGGCTGTGTGGCAATGCCATGGTGATTTTAGCAAACACACACAAAACCATCTAATGACCGCCCACAAAATTGCAGTTTTGCGCACTTGTCAATAAATATTTTGGAGGTTTCAGTACAGATAAAACGGTGGGAGAGATAACATCGTATTTGCTAGAGCACCAAGTGCTTCTCAATTCTGCGTTTTTACCTGCCCGACTTAAGCCCCTTGGCCACGCTTGCAAACGTCAAGCTCGCTAATAGTGACGTATGATAAGAGGTGGTGCAGTGTTTTTCCGAGACAACTCAAGACGGCCTTGACGAGCATACCCTAGCCTATGTGACCCTAGTCGATGTCTGGAGAAAAAGCGTGGAGCAGTCACAAAGACGCCAGCGGCAACTTTCCAGGAGATATACGTTTTGCAATGTCGTGTAGTTTATTCTACGAAAGTGTGCAACAGTCACAACATTAATCTTTGTGAAACGATTAGTTACCAATTTTCACAAAAAACTCGAAGAGGAGCTAATGATTGTGGTATCTTGAGACACGGACATGACGCCTTTCTTTTGGTAGCTCATACATATGCGCTGAAGCATAGCTGGTTCTTATGTATTCAAAGAAAAGAATAGCGGATGTGTTCGGTGTTTCCAGATCGCTATTTATTGCCAATATTGTTTTTCTACGCGTATAATGTGGGCAACACTCGATCGCTGCCTCAAGTTGATTAGATGCTACGAATTTAGCAAGAGTCAGATCCTTCAGGACTATGGCCCCAGTTAGCCTAAGTGAGATTATTCTGCTAGTCGGTACCTTTACCTATAACTCTTGGTTGAGGAGACAAAATACACAGACAACAATTCAAGTACTCCAGCTGTCATCGTATATGAGTGTCATGAAATGAGGTTTTGTTTAATTTCGGTTGTGCCCGTGAGAAAACTTATGTTAAAAAGCTTTACTTTTTATTAGCTTCAGCTGCCCTTGTTCAAAGGTGCCTGTACCTAAATAATTCTACCCGTAAAAAAATCGGTAACGTTAAAGTTGTGGTATGGTATTTTTCAAGTAAAAAGCAGAATGGTTATGAGAAAATTATGATTAATTGTTTACACAAGTAAAACAAATACAGAAGAGACGTGGTGGTAATGAATTCGTAGATGACAGCTTTTTTTAGTGTGCAAGGCTCAGAAAAAATCTTGCCATAAAATATACATGATTACAGCGCGTTTTTCGCATGTCAAATTACAACAGCGGAAAAGAAGGGTATTGCAACAATGATGAAATGCACCTTATTTGCTTCTCAACATGGTAACATATGTCTTTCAAAGCAGCAAAGCAGTACAATTGAGATGCAAATATCTGCGAATCATCGTCTGCGTTTTCCCGCTCAGCTGCGAGAGCGAAGCTTGACGAGAGAAAGAAAGCGTGGATAAAGCTATATGACTAAAACAGAACCCTAGTGCTATCAATTAGGACTCGTAAAAAAACGTGGCGGGGAGAAGGCGAAGCTCGGCGTGAAAAAAACGGGCAAGTGCTGTGCTATGATGGGAGTGATGCAGACGGTGTGCTTCAGTAAAAAAACGCAGCATATCTACGTAGCAAAAGATAATGATTGGGGTGAAGCGTCCGTGCTTCCGTTCGTCCGCGCGAACTTCCGTGCGTCCATCCCTCCGTACGTTCGTCTGATAGTCTGTCCTTCCTCCCGTCCATGCGTCCGTTCGTGCGTCCATCTAGTGAACACTCCAAATACTGCCATCTCCCATCCCGCATCCCCTGTGGCACATGCCCGCTCTAGAGCGGGTATGTGCCACCGTTGGCTACGTGGGAGGATATACAGACCCATGCGCTAAGGGGCTTCGCCCCTAAAGCTTCCTTCTGAGTAATTCCTTCGTACAAGTAACAAAAATGTTCGCGCGAAATGTACACAAGCGCTTGTCCAATTCTACGGCGTAATTTTCTAGTTTGCAAGAAGGCATTTTTCTTTGCAAAGTAGTGTGTAAAGAACGAGAAAGCAGGAGTGTACTTGGTTGTGGTGGCGACAGAAATCTACTGATGGAAGCTTGCGTTCGGGCACAGAGGGTGCTCTGAAGAGATGAGGAGGAGCGTTGCGACCATCGGTGAAAGAGGAGGAAAGACGCCTCTTCCGCTCCACTGTATGATCATCCTTTCTAGCGTTTAGTCTTCTGAAGTACGCGATAATATTTATTGCGTTTTAATTTTTCCCGGCACCAAACAGCTCTTTTAGTCCGCATAGTATGACGCAGCTGCCATTTGCACTAAGCATTGCTTTCATATTATCAGCTTTCTAAGTAATACCACATTAGAAAACAGTGTGTGGTGATGTTAAAAAGTTCGTGTCACCAAACTAACACCGCATCTAGCCGTGATTCGCTTCTATTCATTCGTGCTACTTAATAGATATCTCGACCAATGCTCCTTTCACAAACTTTGGCAAGGCAATTCGACCACCGAAATACCCCCAATGAAGAGAAAACCAATAGGTACTCAAACATGCAGACGTGTGCCGCGTAAATGTGCAACATGATGACTCGTGATAGAAGTTGCGTAGTATAGCCTTTAAAATGCCTCTGAAGATTTATCTTTATACAAAAATTATTTTTCTATTTACTATCTGAAAGACCAATACGTGTTACGTTTATTCAGAACATTATGTGCAATGGGATTTCAATTTCAGGGGAAAGCTTTATCTGTATCACTGTATATCAACAGATACATTCACGTCACTAATAAAGATCCACAGCTCAATAAGAGGTTTATACTTGTTGTGGCTTAGTATTCACTTATTAAATACACCTCTTTACAATATCGTTCAGCGCCAGAGTGGACAGAAACTGAATAGCGCCTTTTAAATGTCGGGTCAGGAAGCGCCACAATGAATTTATACATTCCAGTAACCGCTTTGCCTGGCATATTTCTGGCTGGAAGTCTTCTCATAGGTTTCACGCAAAAAATATTTAGCATACTGAGACACGTTATATTATGGACGTGCCTACCCAGAAAGAAGTTCTCCACTATTGTGAAAGCATTGCTTGCCTCCTCGCACGCAGGCATTCACCGTCGGTGCAGGAGACGTATGATGTCACAAATAATCAAGTGATAACGTCGACATATGACGCAATCAACGTGCTACAAACACCAAATTTGTGTCGTCATCACAAGATCGCTGTGACGTCACGTTTAATGATTACACCATCACATGACCTGATATGTTGTTTAAAAGGGGGTGTGTTACGCGTTTTGTGAAAAAAAAGATTTCGGAGCATGGCGAAGGTAGATGATTACATCGACGAAAAGAAAAAAGTGGCTATACCTTTGAGTCACCTTTTTTCACTTAATTTTGAGAAAAAATCACCTATAGGCCTAAAGGACTACAAATTGGCAGATCGCACGAACAGCGAGAATCAATGATATGTGAAGCCCGAATGAGAAAGGTTGATACGTCACTTTCAAATCAGCACAGCGTAAAGAGGTGGAAGTAAATAATGCCCCACATGACTTCCGTGTCATGATTATCAAGTTTGGATGTGTCGCTTACATTCGTCGTCTATTCACGTCTTGTGATACCACTTTTGGTACATCTGGAGTTAGCGAAACAGCCGCGAGCACGCTATGAGCGTGGTATGTTGTTATATTCTTACATGACACGTGTGTCAGATTATCAGGTTTGCACCAGTATTATAATTTGTCATCCATTAATTTCACGTAACACCAAACTTCGTATATGTGCAGCTAGCAAAGTGGCCGCGAGCGCATCATGAAGGGCCCAATATACTCCAATGCAATATTGACGCTCGTGCACGCTGGGCACAGTGACGCTACGTTAGCCAAACGCTAGCACTCTGTAGTCTGACGCCAGGCGCAGCCGGTGCAACCACCATCCATTGGCGCGGCCCGACGGCAACCGGTGCGAAATGCGACATGCTGCCCTTCGCACTAATGCATTACCCAGACAGCACTGCATCTCCCTCTTTTCGTGAGGTAGGGAAGCCAGACACGTTGAAACGCGCACGCGTCAAAGCAACCCAGCGCGGCGCGCGCTGGGTTGCTTTGACGTCATGTGTCATGTACAGGCGCCGGTCCTGTACATGACAGGACCGGCGCCTAGCGTGGCACCACTGGCGTGATGCGGCGGAATGAACGCCGGCGAGCACGTGCACCGCGTCACGTCGAAATGTATTGGCGCCTTGACAGTGGCATGTAGTCATGTTTTCACATGACACGCATCTTATGATTACCATGTTAGCACCAGTCACATACCTTCGTCATCCATTGAAGTCACGTAATGCCGAATTTGGCATCTGCTAAGCTTGCGAAACGGCTGCGAGCGCATCATCAGTGTGGCATGTAGTCATTTTGTGACCTTGCACGCTTGCCGTGATTATCAGGTTTCGATGTGTCATTTACAACGTCGTCCGTTCACGTCGCGTAATACCAAATTCGGTTTATGTGAAGCTAGCAAAACGGCCGTGAGCACATCATAAGCATGGCATGTAGTCATGTTGTTTCATAACTCGCATGTCATGATTTTCATGTGAGGGTTGGTCGCTTGTGTTCACCATGCATTCATGTCATAACATACCAGTTTTGCAACAAGCCAGGTGTACGAAACGACCACATGAGCTGCAGGACCATGAAATGTAAATCATGACATTCATGACAAAAATGTTATGATTTTCATATTATGACTACTTAAACATGTTTTTCACACAGTCCTGTTATGCCACAACAAGTTTGGTATTGATACCATTATCGAAACAGCCAGGAGAGCTAAATGTCGTAGGCGGCCAGATAGATAGATAGATAGAGAGATAGATAGATAGATAGATAGATAGATAGATAGATAGGTAGATAGATAGATAGATAGATAGATAGATAGATAGATAGATACGCTCAAAGTCGCTGACGTTCACTAAAAATTGCTTTGCATTTAAAAGCACATAACCTCTTCCTGACTATGACCCATCCACCCACACATTTCCTCAAATACATGTATTTATTTTCTTCTTTATGAGCTCGAAAACGAAATTTAAAACGTAAAAGTATTTATAGGAATACATTTGAAAAGTTAAAGCCTCTTTCACGTCATCTTAGTTGAATGCACAAGGGACCCTGCAGAGGCTGCAAGTTAGGCTGTTCCTTATTGAAGCTACATATAGAACGGATCATGTGAGGGAAATGTGCTTACTATTTTATTTTCTTGTTTTGTTCTCCCTCTCTGAACCTAATTTTCTCTTACGTATGGTCACTATTACCTCCCTGCGACCGTGGCTACCGTTACTAGCCGCTGCCGCTGTCTCACCAAATAGGTTGCCTCTTGCTATGAGCGCAGGTATGAGCATTGGTATGAGTGCCATGAGTGAAGGCAGCAGATAAATAGAGACAGTAAGGAGGAAAAATCGTACTCTTGCATTACCCAACATTCATAGACAATGAATGTCTAATATCGCCGGAAATATATATTGTGTGACACTGCAGCATTATAAGGTGATCACTTGCCTCGTAACGAAGAGAACTGAATCGCCAGTCATCAAGCTCTACTTTCCGTAATACCAAGCCTCAGCGGAGAGAAAATGCTGGCTTACCTACTGTACATCACATAGGCCTATGTACATTGTTGGATATCACAAAGTACGAAGGAGGAGAATGCCACCGCCACGTTATGCGACTCTGTCTAAGGAGGTTGACGTGCCCAGTAAACGTATATTACATACAGAGAAAGCTATAACAATTTAGCTCAGACAGCGGCCCCACCGGTCTGGGAGCGATCGATACTGTGGGCGCATATGCTGCAGCCTAATGCAAGCGCTTGTGACGTTCTTGTTCAGAGTATAGGCCATAGCCTTCAACTAATTGACAATAAAGAGCGTACGAAGTGGTATAACGTATTGCTCTGGAAAACATGTGTGCTTCTTCAAGATGATTGAATTGAAAGGCCTATTGTAATGAAGCCACCCAAGATCTCTCTGCCTTAATACGGAACAGTGGCATTCGATAGCTGCTGATGCCTTGAAATCCTGAAAAGTCAGTGTGCGATTGGCAATGATAACGATATGGTTTATGTGATTGATGACATTCAGAGTCGGGAATGACAGTATTTTCAGAGCTTGAAACAAGAATAATATGTGGAGAGGACATTCGAAACACTGCGTCAATGCAATTAAAGAAACCAACTCAAACCTCTCGTCCACTACGTTTGCGAGAATATTTTATCGTATTATAGATATCGTAAGAAAACCGAAATTATGTTAGGCCCAAAGCTCAAGGTATACGTACGCCTGCATAGACTCTAAGGCTGTTTTGCCATATGTCACAGTTGACTACATATTAATTTTTAAATATCACCTTTGTAGGACGTTCGAGATGTTCAACTCAATTCAACAAGAATAGCGCCCTTCCAAGTTGTTCTGTACACGCTAGCATCAGCTTTTCTTCCAAGGCTTGCCTTGGAACACTTATTGGTGTATATTTGCTGTCATGAACTTGTTTATGTCTAAGGAAGTGCTCCAATGAAAGCTATCTGAAGCAGTATAGTTAAGTTAAAAAGACAAGCTCGGTATTGAAAAAGAGATAAAAACAACGGAACGAATAGAAAGATTCTTCGTATAACCCAAGAAAAAGAAAACACTTCTGTGAAGTCTGTCACGTAGTCCTGACTTGACCTGTATGCGACTCTTTCTTAGAGATACGCGTTCACTCTCTTGTGCGTCACACGACTCTGCGAGGAGGTCGAAATGATTAACAGAGTGTCGGCATACCTCTTAATATAGAGTGATTTGCCTGGAGTGCCACACATCTAGGGAAAGGTCGCATCACTCATTTTTTTTCTTGGAATTTTGAGTATCACCAAAACATGCGAAGACCACTTACCAAGAACTTATACAAATGTGTGTAAATAATTATGCACCATAATGTGTCAATAAAATATCACAAAACTTTTGTACCAAGGCCTTGGAAATCAGTCACATTACCTGAAAACATGAAGAAAAATTGAGTGTAGCTTCATGGGCCGAACACTATTGTGTACTTGGGTGCCGTTGCAATTGTCTTCTCAATAACAAGCTTGTAGCTTTTCTTCTTAGTGAACACCTCAACCACACCACAAGAAAATGTATTTGTATACGAGCAACCTTAGTCGTTTCAAACTATGCCTGCAAAAGCAGTTGCCAAGTTCCCACGGCATCCAATAATTATTTATTTTGCTTATTAGGGAATAGCAGAATGCGGGTGCGTAAGACAACGCACTCATCTATGCCACTGCCAGCTTTCTCTACATCTGAGCTCTTTCTAATGGGTGAACCAATAAAGCAGGAGCTCAATATACAATCAACACGGTTTGACTCTTGATGTGATTCCCTTCTTCAAACACACAACTGTGCATGCTTTAGGAAGACTTATTGGACTAAGTGACAAGGTTTTTCTCTAAAGCAGTTCTAATCGTTCTCGGGCATCTGTGGTAAAACTTATTTTCTCGCGCCAAAACCCCGGTTTCAGTTCTTACGTTAACGAATGAGTATGATTCATTTGCGATAATGACTCGCACAATAGCGGCAATTCAGAAATTCTAATTGCATCGCATTTGTAAATTTCGTAACACAAACATTTCACTCCTAAAATACTTTTAGTTTCGTTTTCAGCGCACTTCATGTTTCTTACACAAAAGTGAAGAAATGTGCTAAGCGTGGCTGCACCTTTTTTCACAAGCCACCTATACGAGAAAAACCACAATATAACAACATAAGAGAAAAAATTTGCATTAATAGGTCAAATTTCAGGTTTAAGTAACAAAAACAACCACCAACATATCAGCGTGGCTATAGAGTGACCAAATTCTCAGAGCAGCGTCAATACGCCGCGATTCGATTTTCTTTATTTGAGGTTGTCAGATACAAGACCCATCTCTTTCTTGCTTTCATAGGCCGGCCTACTTGTTTCCTTTCTATTTTAGCTGCTGTATTAAGACATCGCCTTTTCTTAGTGAAAGAAGTCGTTCGAGCAACCAACCTAACGAAAAAGTTGGACTTAGAAGAGAAGACACACCTGCTTCCTAGAGGTCCAAGCATGATGAGACCAATATCCTTGTTGGTGGAAGCGGCCAAAAAAGTAAGGTTCCTGCTTGTAGTGCGATTGCGTGTAGTAGAATGATAAGACTGAGTGCTGCACAACCGAACTGTCGCTATAACAATTTGAAAAAAGGCCTATTGTTCATGGTTGGCTCAGATAGTTTTTTTCTTTGTGATTGTATTGATGGCACAACCATTATTATATTGCTCCACCAGCTTTTTGTTTCATGAACACACGTAATGTAAGAGACGTAAGGTGATTAGCAAGAAAAGAAATAGGGAATTTAAGCTGAACCATAGAAAGCACGTGCAACATTTTCTTTGCATCATGTCAGTAGACGAAGGGTGAATGTTTGCGAATAAATCCAGATACTAAGTTTCTGGAGTGTCGGCGTTTAATCATAGACCACTAACAAAGCATAGAGTTTAGAAAGGCAAAAGCAGAAAAAAATAGTTGTAATGGGTAGCACGCTTCAAACCACGAAGAATCATGGCCATGTGATGTTTGAGGGGTGAAGCTCCTTAAAGCGGCACCCGTTCGTTTCTCGTAGTAGTGCGTAAGATGTCTTATGCTTTAACCTGAAAGGTGGTGGCAGTTGGAGATTTCTCCTGTGTGTTGTTCAACAATAAAAAATTTGCAGCGTGCGCGTTAACTAAAAGCCGAATTCTCCTGTCTCTCGTTCCCCATTAACAGCCATTGGCATATACGTTGAGCACTATTTGACAGGAAAGGGTGGCTACGTTATACTAGCTGGACGTAACCTCCTTGGTTTTAGAAAGCTTTAGCGAGCGTTGGGCCGCAGTGCCATGAATACAGTGAACTAGTATATACCATGAACTCGAGGTGGTTAAAGGGGTGAAGTAGACACGAAGCGCCAGCCGTAAGAAGGTGTGCGTGTGCCACCTCTCGTTTAGTCCTTGGAATGTCCGCTGGATTGCGGTGCTTCTATATGCGGAATATATGATGAAAAGATGGGAGATGGTGGTACTTGGAGTGTTCACTAGATGGACGAACGGTCACAAAGACAGATACATAGATGGACGGATGGATGGCTGCGTGGATGGAAGGACGCATGGACGGATGCAGGGGCAGATGCATGGACGAAGGCAGGGATGAACACACGGATGGACGTGCGGACGCATGAACAGACGCACGCACGGATAGGTGAATAGACGTACGGACGGTCACACAGACGGACGCATGGACGGACGGAAGCAAGAACGAATGGACGGACGGATGCTTCACCCCACTCTCCATCGTTCACCCCGTAGATATGCTGCCATTTTTTAAATTTGCTATGCACTCACTGCGTGGTCTTAAGGGGATGTGAGCAGTAACTTCTGTGCCTTTTGTAATGAATGGCTGTCTTGAAACACGCAGTCCGGACGCTCGATGACACTGAACGCTTGTACCACGCAATATTACTGCAATAGTACATGTTGTATTTGAAGCCTGTGCACAAGACGTGCATGTTCGCAAAGCATGAGCGTTATTTTCACATCGTTTGCGAGCCGAGGAAGTTTCTTTTACTGTATTTTAATGCATTCACGTGAATACGTGGCAGACAATAATTGAAAAAAAAAAACTGGCTATGTCGTAGAAGGTGTGATTGCCACGCAAACGGCTTGGAATTGATCCTCACATGGACCCGAAAATTTTTAATATATATTTACTTTCCATAATTCGCAATTTTTCGGTCACGATCAATATTAGAACCGTGAGTGAAGTCTTGAGCTATGTTCTAGAAGGGTTCTCTTTGAACTCACGCTGTCCAAGACTCTTTCCTAATCGGAAGGGAATGACCAATAGGGTGGGTAGGATATCCGAGAGCGTGCTAACTTGGACACAGTAACACTCCATGGCAAAGTACAGAAGATTGTGAAATAAAAAGGAGTAATCGCGCAATCCCAGCAGCTTCACTGGACGAAGGTCCTTCAACTAGAAAAGGTCTCAGGATGCAACTTTGAGGGTGCGTAAAGCTAACGGGTGAGATTGAGGTTGTTCTTCGTGGAGCTTGAGTACTGAACCTCCTCTTATCGGACTTGCGTGGCCATGGCTCTGCTGCTTACCTGGTTTTTCCCTCGCCCTGCCACAACCAAGATACCAGCTCACAACTTCCCCCCAAGCTCCGGTGACCACTTTTGCTTCCACTGCCATCCTGTGTCTATCCAAGTTGGCGATGACGTGCATGCCTTATCTACCTTGGCCAGAGCTTGCGCTTGCTAGTAATGACCTCAGACCTCAACATGGGCCTTGGACCAACTTGGGCCACCAAATACGGTACGTAGCGAGACCCGTAATTCTTACTCCCAGCTCCTACATGTTCAAGCTTGACTGTGGAGCTGGTGCTTGTAGAATGTTTCTGTTGGTACTTTTATTTGAAATTCTGTCGTAATGGTCAAAGTAGGCGTGGAATTGATGGTGTAGGGTGGCTTTACAAACTATTCTCTTGAGTTGTATCAGAACACCTTCGGCGGTAGCAGCGCAAGTGGACTGTGGCTGCTGCAGCTGTCGCAACAAGCCCAGGTGCTAAGGATTTCTTTGACACCACAGTTAACAAAGACGTGAGTATGCAGCCTTAGCTGCTGTTGACGTGTTGTGCCTACCGGTAGAAAGCAGAATGTGTTCGTTTCAGATGAATTCACAAAAGAGTCCGCAATCTATACACATATAGCTCAGTTAGTACTAGTGCTGTAAGGATCCTCTTAGAGTTCTGCCATGGTGGTCTAGTGGTAAGGTACTCGGCTACTGACCCGCAGGTAGCGGGATTGAATCCCGGTTGTGGCGGCTGCATTTCCTATGGAGATGGAAATGTTGAAGACCCGTGTACTCAGATTCGCGTGCACGTTAAAGAACCCCAGGTGGCCGAAATTTCTGGAGCCCTCCACTACGATGTGTCTATATCATACGGTGGTTCGGGTACGTTAAATTCCACAAACCATTCAATCAATCAATCAATCAATCGATAATTCTCTTAGAAGTATTCCAGGAAATACAGGACTGTGTTGTATATCAAGTTAGTGTCATAAGTTTTGATGCACAAATTCAATATTCATCGTTTACTCAGCAGTCAGAGAGTCTTACGGTGCCACTGTTGTCTCGTCTAAGAAGGGCGATGCTGACGACATTCCCACGCGGTGACGGCAACCCTCGACCATCACAAGCAGCCAAACTTCACACATATTTACTGTAGGTTCCGTCGTTGTCACCTTTTGTAAAAGACGTTGGCAATCCGAGAAATACTGGTGTGGCCGTAGAAAAATCTGAGGTTTACAAATTTCCAAGAAAGCGTTGGAAATCAGTATATCAACACCTACGAAAAAGCGCGCGGACATTATTAAAATATATTTCTTTAACCAGTATTCGAGATGACAGAAGCAATTCTGCAGCCAATGGTGTCTGCACCTTTTGTTCTAGCTTCAGCATCAGTAACGTTTACCTATTTGGCGCCCCGTTCCAACGCAATGGTACACAGTCTCGGGGAATATTCCAGTAGGCACTGGAATGCAGACATTGTTTCACCAGCAAAACTTGCAGTATATCTATAGTTGTCTGACTTGAGCATGGATTATACTGCTATGGCCCAATGTCGTAATTCAGGCCATTATTTGAGGTGACATACCCTGCTTCTGTTCTCCCCATCTTCTAAGATGCTCCCTTATTCTGTCTGATCACACGCGCTTCATTACGAAACGCTTACACATACGAGAGTTACACCTTCGGTAACAGCTTCGGTGAAACAGTCGCGAAGCTTCCTAAACACTGCAGCGTGGTCTACGCTGAGCATATCACAGTTTTTATGGGGCAAAGCCATATACATGAAATTCTGACTTAAACGTGCTGGGCAATCTTATGTTCATCACATGTAATTATGAATTATGCCAGCATGATTGTAACTTGTCATCTCATTGCTGTGTTGAGGTCTCAGATAAGCACAATAAGCACACTCCTCACCGCCTTGACAAACCAATCAGCACTGGGCACACTGCAAGTTCTGGATACCTTGGGGCCAATACTTGCTAGCCTTTTCAACATTATGGATTGCAGGATACTTAATCTAAGACACTCGAAGTTTCCCCGTGCTCTGTGACAATACAAACTAATGTGACCTGGGCATGTCTGGTACATGCTGCCATGTGTGCTTGCGAATCACTTTCGCTTTCCTTCCTTTTTCTTTTCTCAAAACTCCACCCTTCTCTCGTGTTAGGTAGCAAACCAAGGATAATCCGATTAGCCTCCCTGCCCTTCTTTTGATTTTTTTATGTCGCTTACTGAGCTAATGATGTGCAATGCAGTTATTTGGGGGCAAAATGACTTCCGAAAAAACACGAATTTTTCGAAGCGTACATTTCAATCATAGTCCTTGCATACATCTCCTAATATTTGCATTGGTTTCTCTCTTCACATCGAAAATCAGTTTGATGTCAAGCAACTGAAAGAAGCGGAATGAAATGATTCACACAAGCAATAGTTGTCTTTTTGGGGGCGAGGCTCCTATGCCGTGCGTCATGCGTCCGCAGTTCATGTAGTCGTCGCTGCAGTAGTAGGTCACCACCTCCATGGCCGGACTACAGGAGCGGCATGCACGCACCTTTTTAAATTGAGGGAGGAACCCACGCATGTTGAGTATGAAGAAAAAAATAGTCGTTTCTGATGAAATAACTTACAAAGACAAGTATTGCTGACCTAATCTCCAATACAATTTGCCTTGCATTTGATGCTTACTAAACAATTGGCCCTGGATAAGCATGTTACACTGCAAATGTCGTCGAAAGACTATCATCTTTCAGCTGGAGAGAGTGAACAAAACGTTTATTTCATGTTCTGCGCAAGGAAATCGGTGAATGGTATTCTGGAGGTGCTGTGATAGAGTGCCTCGAGCACAACGTTACTAGATTCTTTTTTCAGTTTGCAAACTACGCCGCCGTAGGTGTCACACTTTTATGCACCACCATGAGGGGGCGCGCTGGTAGTTTTTGACCGGTCTGACGAGGATGCAAGTATAGTGCAAGCGTGTTCGGTGGCAATCGCTATCATTGTGTGTCTCAACGAGATCGACGACACTCGCGCAGTTTTTGCTCCCACTGCGGCTTAGTGCGATATCATGGTAACAATCTACGTTGTGTCTAACTTGCTGCCAGCTCTGTTGTGTTATCGTGCCGGGTGTTAGCTGCATAGCTCTCATGCGTCGTGTGACGCTTTTTCGGTGTTATAAAACCTGCCTCGCTGCTTTGCCGAAGAGGCTCCGTCTCAACAAAATCCGAGAAATTGAAAAGAACTTGAAATGTGCTGCGTTGTTCGGGTGGGTTGTTCAGTCCATGTATCATCATTCACTTGCCAAAAAATGAACTTTGTTATTGTGACAAGAATGCATTTCTTCCCGAGGTGTATCAACCACCGTTAAGAAAGTAAGGAAAAGGTGGCTGTAGCAAACAAAAAGGCACGCCTCCTGTAACTCTGGCTCTTGCCCTTGAACAAAGGTAACTTCCAGTTTGTTTGTTGTAGCGTTCAATGAATCGTGTGGAATAAAATTTTCCTGAACGCATTTTATTTTGCATTTTATAACTTTATAAGAGACACGCATTTATTTAATTTGTGTGCTACCTCTCCTTGAAAAAGAAACGTTCGGATCGTAAATTTCAGTTATCTGAAACGAACAAGTTGTCCTAGGCTTTACACTTCCAACATCTCCGGTGGCATCAGATGAATGTCGTGTGTGCCTCCCCATATAATAAACCCTAAGGATATATGATGACGAGGCACGTCGGGTAGAAGAGCTATGAAAAATTTGGCCACCTGTGGTTTCAATAACATACACCTGAATTTAAGTGCATAATCCTCGAGCGTTTACTCTTAAGACCACTGCAATGGTTTTTTAACGTTTACGGTTGTATTTTAATGAAACAGAACGCAATAGGGCAGAATTACCACAATGCCCGCAAGATTCAGGCATCGCACTCACATCTCCGCCGTGTGGCAACGCATCAGCCGCACACCTGGTGCTTTATTTGCCCACTCGTGATAACCTCAGAGCCCTATCACGAAAAATAACTCCCGCAAGGCCAACGTAACCGAAAGAAGTCCGTTTCACACTGTGCATAAGATAAACTACGTCGCGGCGACCGGTGGATGGATGGATGGAAGGATGGATGGATGGATGGAAGGATGGATGGATGGATATGGCTGTACCCTTTAGATCGGGCGGTGGCTAGCGCCACCAAGCCGTAATACCTAATGAACCAAAAACTATATTTATTTTTTTCCTTAAAAAGTGAGTTTGAGGATTCGTACTTTGCTGCGAAGAGTTTAATTTTAATTTGTGCCTTGACTTTAGCCACCAATCAGATAACCGCCTTCTAGTTAAGTCTACCCGCTTAAAGTTTATTTTGCCCTCCCGGTCCCTAAACCCCAGTGCTGTGAAAAACTCTGCGCCATCATCCTGAACTATAGGGTGAAGCCCTTTACAGAACATTATCAAGTGTTCGGCAGTTTCTTCTTCCTATCCACACGCACTGCATACTGTGTCTACCCCTTCGTATTTGGCCCGATATGTCTTGGTTCGCAGTACTCCCGTCCTGGCCTCAAACAGTAGAGAACTACCCTGAGTATTATCATAGATCCTTTCCTTGGCAATTTCCTGCTTAAAAGTTCGATAGATCTCTAGTGCGGAGTTCTTAATCATGCCCATTCTCCACATGTCAGTCTCCGTTTCCTTCACTTTCTTCTTAACCGATAGTTCTTTTTGGTTTGGCCACCTGCTGTTTTCTAAGTATTTACCAGTCAACTTCCTGGTTCGCTTCCTCCATTTTGTATCGACATTCTCCATATACAAGTAGCTGAAAACCTTCCTAGCCCAACGCTCTTCCCCCCTTTCTCTCAATCGCTTCTCAAATTTTATCTTGCTGCTAGCTTCCCTGCCCTCAAATGATGTCCATCCCATATCACCTTATACTCCCTTATTTGGTGTATTCCCGTGAGCTCCTAAAGAAAGCCTACCTATTCCACGTTGCTTAATTTCTAATATTGCTTGAACTTCTAATCGCATGCACAAGACCGCATTGCCGAACGTCAGCCCAGGAACCACGACCCCTTTCCATATTTCTCTCACAACATCATACCTATTGAAATTCCACAATGCCCTACTTTTCATGACTGCTGCATTCCTGTTACCTTTAGTCGTCACGTATATTTCGTGTTCCTTCAGATACTCGGTCCCATTGCTTATCCATACGCCCAGATATTTGTATTTATCTGTTATCTCTAGCGTGACCTCCTGTATTATAAGCTCACTACCTTCGTTGTCATTGAAAATCTTGACTGCTGATTTTTCCTTTCTGAATCTAAAATCTAACCTATCTCCCTCATTACCACAGTTGTCCATCAATCTCTGCAAATCTTCCTTGTTGTTGGCCATTAGCACTGTATCATCTGCGCACATTAATGCTGGTAGTGCCTGATCAATAAGTTTCCCTTTTTTGACTAAAGAGAGGTTGAAGCCCAGTCCACTTCCCTCTAATTTTGCCTCTAATCCTTGTAGGTACATCATGAATAATAAGGGTGACAGGGGGCACCCCTGCCTAAGCCCCGGTTGTACCTCTGCAGGCTTGGATACCTGCTTTTTCCACGTTATTACTGGATGAATGGATGGATGGATGGATATGGCTGTACCCTTTAGATCAGGCGGTGGCTAGCGCCACCAAGTCGTAATACTCAATGAACAAAAACTGGATTTATTTTTTTCTCTAAGAAGTGAGTTTGAGGATTCGTACTATGCAGTGAAGAGTTCAATTTTTTCTCGTGCCTTGACTTTAGCAACCAATCAGATAACCTCCTTTTAGTTAGGTCTACCCACTTAAAGTCTATTTGGCTTCCTGGTCCCTAAACCCCAGTGCTTTGTAAAACTCTGCGCCATCATCCTGAACTATACGGTGAAGCCTTTTACAGAACATTATCAAGTGTTCGGCAGTTTCTTCTTCCTCTCCACACGCACTGCATACTGTGTCTACCCCTTTGTATTTGGCCCGATATGTCTTGGTTCGCAGTACTCCCGTCGTGGTCTCAAACAGTAGAAAACTACCCTAAGTATTATCATAGATCCTTTCCTTGGCAATTTCCTGCTTAAAAGTTCGATAGATCCCTAGTGCGGACTTCTTAATCATGCCCATTCTGCACATATCAGTCTGCGTTTCCATCACTTTCTTCTAAACCGATAGTTCTTTTTGGTTTGGCCACCTCCTGTTTTCTAAGTATTTACCGGTCAATTTCCTGGTTCGCTTCCTCCATTTTGTATCGACATCCTCATGTACAAGTAGCTGAAAACCTTCCTAGCCCAACGCTCCTTCCCCATTTCTCTCAATCGCTTCTCAAATTTTATCTTGCTGCTAGCTTCCCTGCCCTCAAATGATGTCCATCCCATATAACCTTGTACTACCTAATTTGGTGTATTCCGGTGAGCTCCTAAAGCAAGCCTACCTATTCCACGTTGCTTAATTTCTCTTCTTGCTCGAACTTCTAATCGCATGCACAAGACCGCATTGCCGAACGTCAGCCCAGAAACCATGACCCCTTTCCATCTTCCTCTCACAACATCATACCTATTGTAATTCCACAGTGCCCTGTTTTTCATGACTGCTGCATTCCTGTTACCTTTAATTGTCACGTATATTTTGTGTTCCTTCAGATACTCGGTCCCATTGCGTATCCATACGCCCAGATATTTGTATTTATCTGTTATCCCTAGCGTGACCTCCTGTATTCTAAGCTCACTACCTTCGTTGTCATTGAAAATCATGACTGCTGATTTTTCCTTATTTAATCTAAAATCTAACCTATCTGCCTCATTACCGCAGATGTCCATCAATCTCTGCAAATCTTCCTTGTTGTTGGCCATTAGGACTATATCATCTGCGTACATTAATGCTGGTAGTGCCTGATCAATAGGTTTTCCTTGTTTGACTAAAGAGAGGCTGAAGCCTAGTCCACTTCCCTCCAATTCGGCCTCTAATCCTTGTAGGTACATCATGTATAATAAGGGGGACAGGGAACACCCCTGCCTTACCCCCATTTTACCTCTGCAGGCTTGGATACTTGTTTTTACCACTTTATAACTACCTTGTTACCTTTATAGATATTCTTTAAAAGATTAGTGACTACATGTTCCACGCCTAGTGTGTCCAGTATTCCCCAAAATTCCTCTTGAACCACGCAATCGTACGCTTCCTTGATATCCAAAAATGCTAGTCACAGGGGCCTGTGTTCCTTTTCTGCTATTTCGATGCACTGCGTCAGTGAGAACAGATTGTCTTCCAACCTCCTGTGTTTCCGAAACCCATTCTGCAGTTCCCCCAGCACCCCCTCATCCTCTATCCATGCCTGCAGTCTTTCCCTTATAATCTGCATTGCGAGCCTGTAGACCACTGATGTCACTGTTATAGGACGGTAGTTGTTTATGTCAGCTTTGTCCCCCTTTCCTTTATAGATCATGCTCATCCTGCTAAGTTTACATCCATCGGGAACTTCACCATCGATTATTATTTTGCTCACTGCCTCTCTCAAAGCCTGCTTAGACTTCGGACCTTATGTCTTTATCAGCATAATTGGAATGCCATCTGGGCCTATTGATGTACTACTAGGAACTCTTTTCTCAGCCCTTTCCCACTCTCGATGTGAAACTGGAGCCATTGCACCACTTGATTCGTCCTTGTTTATTGTGGTGCATAAAGTACTTCTTTGTTGAAATTTTTCTGTCACCCTTGTTCTTATATATATTCAATAGCTTCGTCCTCTTCTAGCCTAGGACCTTGGGCAGTAGTTATAAAACTCTGCTCTAGGCTCGTCTCATTTCTTAGGGAGTTTAGATGGTTCCGAAATTTCGCAGCTGCCTTTCTATCTTTTTTATGTACTTCTGCCAGCCACTGAGCTTCCTTTCTTCTAATCTTTTCATTGATCAGAAGAGATGCATCCCTTCTACAGCTTAGAAAGGTTTCCCATTTTCTTTCAACATCATCTGTCGGTTCACCCCGCTGCTTAGAATGTCTGTGTTCCCTAGAGGCATCCTGACGTTTTGCTATGGCTCCCTTAACTTCCTCATCGCACCAACTTTTGGGTTGATGTCTTCTTTTTTTCCGGGGTGACTTGTCACGCGTCTTAGCAAAGTCTAGCTCAAAGAGTCGTGTATATCCACACTGTCTTATTATCCTCCGTGATTACTTTCTCAATTTGTTTTCTGGCTATTTCAATTTGCCTTTCTGAATAAAAATTTTCCTGTAGTTGCTCATCTTGTCTCCTTCCCACTTTCACTGCTCTTCCAAAACTTAGCTTGATACGTTTGTGATCATTACCCAGACTTCTGGAGCCACCTTCATCTATGCGCATTCCCCTGAGCTTATCATACATCCTATGTGACATCAGTGCATAATCTATCGTCGAGTGCAGCCTTGCAACCTCCCATGTTATTTGCCCTTCACACTTCTCGGTATTGTTGCTTCACACTTCTCGGTCAAATGGCATCAGAAGCGCCACCTAGGGAGCAGGAAACGAAAGGGGTCGAAACTTTCGGTCGCGTATCAAGAATGTAGTAACGACGCTCGAGCGTGCAGCGGAAGCGAACGAGCGCATCAAGTCACGTCAAACCTGAGACATGAGCGCTATCTGGCAGTTATCATGGAAAAAAAAGCGCGCGGCGTGCGCGCCCGTCTCGGAGGCGACAAGGTGTACAACGCGAAGCGACGGGTAGGTGCCCCCACCGCGTCAAATTAGCGAAGCGTTAAAAACACTTGTCTTTTCGTGCAAAAATTGCATCGTCAGCACAGCGTGATGAGCGCTACGGTCTTTAGAATTACGTATGTATGCCTTTTCTAGTAAAAAGACACACATACAGAATATTAACGTGTTGTTGCGGTGCCTCAGATATGCGCCGTGACTGTTTTAGTTGACAATCGCACAAGTATGAACGCTAAATTTTGAGCATTATAGGTGGATGCTGTGGATGGGGTCGGCCATATAGAGCATTGTTTGCTGCGGTTTAGAGTAGCGTTAAGGGCAGACAAGCAGACAAATGTACAGACAGACAGACATACAGACCAAACTTTTTGCGTCGAAGGTCCCCAAGGAGGATTATCGCCTTTAAAAAATCTAGTAAAATAGGGACGCATTTTGAGCACTCTGACCAAAAAAGGTTGCCACGTTAAACTGGCTGGGCGTAACTTCTTTAGTTTTAAGAAGGTTTGGCGAAATTGGGCCGCAGTACCATGCATATAGTGAACTAGTATACAGCCATGAACTACAGGTGGGGGAAGGTGGGGCATAGACACGAAGCGCAGGCCGTAATAAAATACGCGAATGCCACCTCTTCTTTAGTCCTTGGTATGTACGCTGGATGGCGTTACTTCTATATGCTGAATGTATGGTAAAAGATGCGAGATGGCGGTACTTGGGGTGTTCACTAGATGGACGGACTGATGGACGGATGGACAGACAAAGATGCACGGATGGATGGATGGATGGATGAATGGATGGATGGAACGACGGATGCATGGAGGACGCACAGGTGGACGCAAAGAGAGGCGGGCACATGGACGTATGAACGAAGAGACGGTCACACAGACGGCAGCACGAATGAATGGAAGCGAGAACGAATGGACGGACGAACGCTTCACTCTACTCATCATTATGCACTCCGTGAATATGCTGCGTTTTTTGTAAGTTGTGGCATGCCGTCATATATAAGATATGCAAGTATGATATCTTTTAATCAAGTTTTTTGTGATGCTCGCCTGCAACAAAGTATAATATGATAGCACGAAAGCACGTTGATTGAACCCAAGTTTCAATTGAAGCCCATTTGACGAAAGAACTTAAAAGTTGCCAAAATGATTGCTTTCCTACGAGACAATTTCGCTTCCTCTGGTACTAACAAAACTCTAATTACGTGGCAAATTCTTCTGGTAATGCAAACTATGAAAGGTTTTTATATCGACTATCCCGGAGCAGTCTTTCCGGAGCATTCACGTTCATAGATCCTTTCCTTCCAGCTTGCTTAGTAAGGCGCCTCGCCGCAGTGGCCTAGTGGCTAAGGTACTCGGCTGCTGACCCGCAGGTCACGGGATCGAGTCCCGGCTGCGGCAGCTGCATTTCCGAAGGAGACGAAAATGTTGTAGGCCCGTGTGCTCAGATTTGGGTGCAGGTTGAAGAACCCCAGGTGGTTAAAACTTCTGGAGCCCTCCACTACGGCGTCTCTCATGATCATATGGTGGTTTTTGGGACGTAAACCCCACAAATAATTATATTATTAGTTAGGCTTGTTTTTACAGAAGTTGTTAAGTGCTTATTGCACATTGATATAAATAGCTGGCCCAATGTCTATTGGTTTTTGACAGATATTGCACTGTTTAACAAATAATGTCTCTTGGCTCAATAAATGCCATGTATCGATTGTTTTTTTTTAGATCATGACAGTTTTACAGCCTACTTGATCCGATAACGTGCTCCCCGTGTTCATATACTCCTTCTGAAAAATATTTACTTCTTAAAAATAACTCGTTACACCCAATATATCAGGCAATCTTATTTTGCTTGGAGGTATGCAAGCTGCCGCAGAAAGCTGTGACTGTGATTGCACTTAGAGGAGATGCATTCGAAGAGAAAAAGAGGAAAAAGTGCTGACTGTCCCGAAGCGCGTGTGTTGTGTTTTCTTTCCCCATGGCGTTTTTCTCTGCTTGGCTTCCAGTGCTTTCGTAGGGCGAGAAAAGAAAGACTGCAATTGCAGCGTACGACAAATCTTTGTATCTGTGCTCGTACTGAATATATTCGAAATATATTTGCTGAGGTTAATTTGTGACGCAATAAGCTCTTTCATTTCAACCATTCCGTGACTTCTTGAAGGTGTTTCAGGGCCCCTTAAGAGAGCTTACTACTCACGAAATTAATTTCAATTGTGGTGGTTTCAAAATCCAGTTGTTATTTTTGGGAAAATCGACTTGTAATTCTCATTCTGAAGAACCAATACTCGTTTAGCCATCGGACTGTTTGATAAATTAAGAGTGAATTGAGCAGTCGAGGAAATCGACTGAGGGAGGCCTCCTTATATGACCACGCTTTATCAAACAGTTTACTTATCATAGTAACAGCTGAGTAACAGGGCTGTCATTGTATTTAGGCTGCATTAGATTCTTTGCACTTCTTACAGTACGCAGCTCATGTTATGCAAAAAGATAATCAAGAGGTTGTTATATAGACTAATAGAGCTGGCGTTTTTCAGGCTCAGTGACGAAAGTGCTGTGCTAGAATATTGCTTGCCATTTAAGCAAAGATTTTGGTAAGATGAACTTGCTGGATAGACGTCTGCATTTACGCCAATAATTTCATCTTTCGAGCACATTTTTCTTATTTTTTACGTAATCAGTAGCGACTATGCACAAGGCAGTTGCATAAAAAATTTAATGTAACCAAAACAATATAAATAATGTAAAAACTGCGAGAGGTTGAAAGAACTCAGTATAGTGAAGTGGGAGATGCAACAATGTAATACTTCCGATGGAGGCGAAAATGTTGTAGGCCCGTGTGCTCAGATTTGGGTGCACGTTAAAGAACCCCAGTTGGTCTAAATTTCCGGAGCCCTCCACTACGGCGTCTCTCATAATTATATAGTGGTTTTGGGACGTTAAACCCCACATATCAATCAATCAACATTGTAATACAATGAAATAAAACACATGAGTGATTCCTGTACCATGAAAATTAGTTAAACACGAAAGTAAAACATGTCCTTACAGATGTAGTTTAGGGTAATCGTACATCATTTAGGTTAGACTGCGCAATGTCTCTTAATATTTTATAGATGCAGTACCGCTTAACTTGAATGCATCCTTGTTGACGCTTTAAAATGCGAAGCATTTCTTAGCGAACTTCGGTGACTTTGAGCGTATCTATCTATCTATCTATCTATCTATCTATCTATCTATCAATCTATCTATCTATCTATCTATCTATCTATCTATCTATCTATCTATCTATCTATCTATCTATCTATCTATCTATCTATCTATCTATCTATCTATCTATCTATCTATCTATCTATCTATCTATCTAGCCGCCTACGACATTTAGATCTCCTGGTCCTTTCGATAATGGTATCAATACCGAACTCTGTACGGCATAACATGACTGTATGACGAGTATAAGTGACTAATAACATGAAAATCCTGACATGTGTGTGATGAATGCCATGATTTACTTTGCTGGTCTTGCTGCTCTTGCGGCAGTTTCGGTCACATGACATATTGCCAAACTTGTATGGCATAACATGACTGCATGGTGAACACACACTACAAACCCTAACATGAAAATATTGACATGCATGTCATATGTAACAACATCATACTTACCACACTCATGATGCGCTCGCAGTCATTTCGCTGGCTTCGCAGATACGAAGTTTGGTATTAACGGACATGAATTAATGACAAAGGTATGTGACTGATTCAAACATGATAATCTTGAGATGCGTGTCATGTAAAAACATGGCTACATGCCCCGCTCATGATGCGCTCGCGGCCGTTGCGCTAGCTTCACTTATAAGAATTATGATATTACTGGACGTCAATGGGTGACAATGGTATGTGACTGGTGCGAACATGACAGTCATGAGATGCCTGTCATGTAACAACATGACTACTTGCCACCCTCATGATGAGATTGCGCCCGTTTCGCAATCTTCACATATGCAAAATTTGGTATTACGTCACGTTAATGGGTGACGAAGGTATGTGACTGCTGCAAACATGAAAATCATCACAGGCGTGTCATTTAGGAACATAACAACATATGACGCTCATGATGCGCTCACGGCCGTTTCGCTAGCTTCACGCATACTAAACTCGGTATCACTTGGCGTGAATACACGATGAAGGTAAATGACAGGTCGAAACATGATAATTATGGCATACGAGTCTTGAAAAACTAGACTACATGCTATTCTCATAGCACGCTCGCGACCGTTTTGCTAGCTCCATATACACCAGATTTCGTATCAGGTGACATGAATAGATGACGAAGGTAAATGATACGTCCAAACATGATAACCATGATATGGAAGCCTTGTGCTGCATAATTTGCCTTCGCCTCGTAACGTTGTGATAGTTTTAAAGTGAGTTGTAACCTTCCTCATTCGTGCTCCGCATATCATCGATTCCCACTGTACATGATATCTGCCAATTATTATACACATTCATTCTGACAACTAACGTCCATCAGTAGGGATTTAAGCACTCCTAATTTAGATCATAGGAGGTTGTGGTAGCTGTACTAGTTAGCAAGTGTAGGGTAGCCAACCAAGTCACAGCTTGGTTACCTTCTCTACATTTCCTCTCCATTTATTTCTCTCTGTGAGTGTAGTAGATAACGGTGAGAGTGGAAGCAGAGAATGCGAGGAGATAATTTGAAAAGGATGACTGATTGGACACCAAACTTGAGCTACAGCCGTCTACTTGCGATACGTTGGATTAATCGAACACCACTGCCCGATCTGAGAAAACCACAACGCGCGTCTTCCTTTTGGCCGACGCTGATTATTAGCGGGCCGTGCGTATGTGAGGAGCCTGGAGTAAAAGTCAGGCAAAGACGTCGGTTATCGCATATTCCATGATCTTGGGCTCGACTCACGTTGCGGAATTTTTTTTATTTATCTTCTGATCGAGTGTTTTTTGTACGTCATTTGATGAGAAAATTAAGTTTCTGAAGTCTTTTGGTAGACCCTGAACAAAACACTTTCTTCTTAAATATGTGCATACCTAAAACAAAGCAGCAAACAATCACAGCCATAGAAGGCACCATGTGACCATTGGCAAATAGGCAAGATGAAGCCAGTGTGAAGACTGTTAAGGTGGTGCGAGTTACAGATACGATGGTTTCTAAAAGTACATTGACATTCATAATATTATAAATATTATGTTCCCTAAAATTCAGCTAGGAGTCGCATTACTGGTTTGTGTGCTTGTCTTTCTCTTTAATTACACATTATCGTCATATATCACGAAACGCCGAATTACAGGACACTGCTTTTTAACGGCACAGTGAGCTGAACCGCCTGTGCTGGCTGACTATAAGCGGCCGTAAAGATGACTGATTATTGTACAATAAAAATTGAGCAAACCTACTATTGTTTTGTTTATGATATTGTTAAACTGAACAGCGTTCCCTACGAAGCTTATTGATAATTGTACTATTCTCTGACAGGGAAACATAAGAGACTGATTTGATTTGATTGATTTGTGGGGTTCACGTCCCAAAACCACCATATGATTATGAGAGACGCAGTAGTGGAGGGCTCCGAAAATTTCGACCACCTGGGGTTCTTTAACGTGCACCCAAATCTGAGTACACAGGCCTACAACAATTCTGCCTCCATCGGAAATGCAGCCGCCACAGCCGGGATCTGTACCCGCGAACTGCGGGTCAGCAGCCGAGTACTTTAGCCACTAGACCACCGTGGCGGGGCGGGAAACATAAGATAAAAGAATATCTTTATTGTAGGATGAGTCGGATATGGAAGAAGCATACGGCTTGTCATTTTATATAAAATGTAATAATTCAACAAAACACCGAGTCTGTTAAAGTTAGCGTCATACAAAAGCAGCAGATCTTTCTATCAACACAAATCTAAGCAGCAGTGAGGCCAGCCATAGGAATTCATTCCTAGAATTTTAGTCGATGTGGCCTCTTCAATTTGAACGCCCACGGGACAGCTTTATGCTCTCCCGTAGTAGAGTACTCATTACCTAAAATTGCTAACCGCTTTTTCTAAATCCGTACCTTTAAAAAAACTTTTAAAAAAACTTTAAAAAAGCTTTTAAAAAACTTAAAAAAACCAAACGCAGCAAGTACACGTAACGTGTGAACAGCGTAAACAAACATATTTAGCTGCACTTGTGACATTTATTTGAATATAATTTCTTCGAATACTGATTGATTTAATTAGTACTAAAGGAAAAGTAACGCTCACCGCAATCATTATGAAGAACTTTAAAAGATCTTGTGAAAGATGAGACGTACCCATGTGTGCTATATTAAGAAAATATTAAAAAAACGATAAAGGGCCAGCTAGCGCATATTTGGTAGAAGTGAGACTGAATGAATAGATAGGTCTAAGATACCTTTATTAGGGTATCAACATATGTTCTATAGTGTTGAAGTGAAGACCATAGATGCAATCTTAAGCTTTACGTTTCTGAATTACTAGAAGCAGACGTTTATATTTTGCATAGATGTTAAGTATGTTATTACTGGGTAATTCTGTCTGCCTTAGTGTTTTAGAAGATTTCAGGTTGACTAATAATAGATTGCTCAAAGTGCACTTGATATGATGAACTAAAATTTTCAATATAGTTTATATACACGTGGGAAACACCACTCCGGTCAACAATTGTAAAGTATAATGTCGTACAATGCAAATATAGTTCTGAACAAGCCTGTGCATAGATCACAGAAACGTCTACGTCTACAAGTAAGTTGTGGGGACAAAAAGAAAAAAAAAGACATAAGAAGAAGCACTGATAGACAGACAAAGTGCTATTGTCTCGTAATAGTTTGTTCATCATTGTTGTTTTATTGGCTATAAAAGGCTTCATCATCATCATCATCACCATCATCATCAGCCTCACTACGTCCACTGCAGGGCAAAGGCCTCTCCCATGTTCCGCCAGTTAACCCGGTCCTGTGCTTGCTGCTGCCAATTTATACCCGCAAACTTTTTAATCTCGTCTGCCCATCTAACCTTCTGTCTCCCCCTAACCCGCTTCCCTTCTCTGGGAATCCAGTTAGTTCCCCTAATGACCAGCGGTTATCCTGTCTACGCGCTACGTGCCCGGCCCATTTCCATTTCCTCTTCTTTATTTCAACGATGATATCCTTAACCCCCATTTGTCCCCTAATCCACTCTGCTCTCTTCTTGTCTCTTAAGGTTACACCTATCATTTTTCTTTCCATTCCTCGCTGCGTCGTCCTCAATTTAAGCTGAATCCTCTTTGTAAGTCTCCAGGTTTCTGCTCCGTAGCTAAGTACCGGCAAGATACAGCTGTTATATACCTTCCTCTTGAGGGATAGTGGCAATCTACCTGTCATAATTTGAGAGTGCTTGCCGAATGTGCTCCACCTTATTCTTATTCTTCTAGTTAATTCAATCTCGTGGTTAGGCTCTGCGGTTATTACCTGCCCTAAGTAGACATAGTCTTTTACAACTTCAAGTGCACTATTACCTATCTCGAAGCGCTGCTCCTGTCCGAGACGGCTTCCAGCCCATCTAAAGCCCTTCATCAGAGCGATAGATATAGATTTTATGTAAAAGACAGGCATCATCACAGAGGTTTTACAGAACTACCGCTGCCTGCACGTTACTTTTGCTTAATTATCACGTTTTCCGGAGAACAATGCGCAGAATGACGCTGCCAAATTATCATGTTATATACAGCTTTTGTAATATTTTCATAACTACCCAACGAGACCTCTTTTGGTTCAATCGGACGATTCCACCAATCATCGCCAATAATTAGAAGAACAAGAAAAGGAGGGAATTCTTGCGCAATGTCATCGATATTCCGAAGGTTCCAAGTCGTTTCACTTGGCCCTAACGCTACCTTGTTACAACTTCCCCGATCCTAACGAGGGCGGTCACCACGTTTCCACCACGACAGGTCATTATTATCACCACAAAACGGAGATGATCGATCCTTCCATCAACCACCATGGGGTCCTAACTGCACAATGCCGTCTGGGCATGCGGGTGTAAATTACCCGTATTTACCCTTACCACTTTGTTGAGTAATTATGTGTACCTCCGCAAGAAAAGCACAAAGCTAAAAAGCAAGTGCAGTCACCTGTACAGTGAAAAATATTGCCGTATGACATTGTGCTGCACGCGAGCAATTAAGGAACCCATCGTTATGAATATACCGAATGTTGAATAGCATTATGTCTGCCCATACCTTACTGGATGAACACACTGCGATATTCTCTGTCTTTTTTAGATAAAACGTGTTAATTTATAAAAATGACGCCTTCAGCAGAAGAGCTCAGGTGATGTTCCAGGAATGAAAGCAATAACACGAAAACATCCCTAACGAAGTGGTTGGAGGATAGCTGAACTTCATGCACTGTCATTGACAAAAGGCACGTTGAGCGTTCACTTGCATTTCGAATTGTAGAAAGTAAGCACATGAACAACAAGAGAGAAGGCAGTGAGGTTAACCAGGCACTTGCTTGGTTTGGTATCCCACACTGGGAGAATGGGAAGGGGAAATATACATATGGTAGAGCAAGACAAAAGAGAAAAAAAAGGATAAAAAATTGTCAGTGAATGGGCTGACGCGTATGCAGCGGTGGCACTACTAAAAAGGTAAAGGCGTTCACATAGGCCTGTAGTCCTCAAAAAGCGCAAGACGGCTTTGACTGCTTTTTGAGCCGACCAAAGACGAAGGTGGATTTCAAATTTTGCGTTTGAAGAAGGATATAGCAGTAGAGTGAAATAAGTAGAATTAACAGTGGACGCGCCTCAGACAGCTTGGCCGACATTTTGATAGGGTTAGTACTGACGTGATATTCTTTGGCGGTGCGTGTCTCTACTGGTATTCGCAGACTGCAAAGAAAAAAACATACAACGCAGAAAACAGCAGTGCTTGCCTCATTTCCGGTAAGGCTGTAACGACGCTAAGGTTTTCTTCTCGGAGGTTAGCATTCTGTCAGCAGGACGCCTGCTGTGTGCATTAGCGGGGCATTTACATTACGCCAGAAGGACGTTTACGCTATAAAACGCTTCTGTATTTAGCCAACTTACTTGGGCATAACGACTTAACAAAGACCCCGATCTAATTGGGGGGGAGAAAGAAGAAGTGATCGTAGAGAACAGCTCCAGCGTTCAGTTCTCGAAGTTTTCTCGATTTTCTCGGCGACGTCTGCAATCTGAGACAAAAACACTAGGGGTTGTGGTCCCGCAAAATGGGGGATCAAAACCCCGCCCAGCTTCCGGTCCCTGGACCGCATCATCAGGGTGCGTCCGATGTGAGTGACCACTTCGGCCCCAACGTGGGGCACAGTTACGCTTCTGATGGCTCTTCCACCGAAGACATGGCCTAGGACAGTGATTTCACCCCTGTTCCAAGCCGCCGTCTGATGGGAAAGATCAGAAGGACGTCACCGACCGGTCGACAGGCACCGAAAAAGGCGAGTAGCATGCGATCTTTCACGATCTCACACATGCCGACAACGACGACAGACGTCCTGAACACTCTTAATAGGCAAAGCTTGTCGGAGTATTTTGAACGTATCGCACCTGGCCAGGTTGAGGTAATACGTATAAATACCCGCAAGAACATCCTGTCGGTGGAGGTTACTTCAAAGGCTACACTGGACACGCTGAAGGCCATCGTCCAGTTAGGAAACATTCCAGTGCGAGCGTTTTCCGAATACGACAAGGCAACTACGATAGGCGTCATTTATGATGTGGACGAAGAGATTACAGACTCAAGCCTCGAAAAGTTCCTTTCTTCGTCGGCTCCTGTAATTGGTTTTCACCGCTTTAGATTGTCGCGTTGTGTGAAAGTAGTGTTCGAGTCTGAGTCGTTGCCTACTCACGTCAAGGGTGGATATGTGCGGCATCCGGTACGCCCTTATGTACCGACGCATCTACAGTGCCATAAATAATTAAAATTTGGGCATGTCAGTGCAGTTTGTAAGGGTGTGGTAACTTGCAAACGGTGTGGTGGACCTCATGACGATGGGAACTGCAAAGCTGCCACAAATTGTCCTAACTGCACGGGCACCCATGACGCAACCTCAAAGTACTGTCCTAAAATGAGGAACCAAAAAACTATCATGAAAAAGATGGTTAGGGAGCACTCCACGCACAAAGAAGCTTCAAGGGCTGTCCGGCGCAGTACGCGTCGTTCACGACACCGACGCAAACGAGGAAGCAGTGCTAACCGACTTGAAGAACTGACATCAATTGCCAGGGCTTCACCTTCTCGTCGCTTGCTTTTACCGGCCAGAAATGAAGTTGCTGTGCTTCCTTACCTTTACAGCCGACGAATGGGCGAGCCAGCCAGCCACCGGCTCGTAATACTTCGGAGGGGCCTTCTTTACTATCAAGACCCACTGGTACGCCTTCCACACATAATGCTGCTGAACGCAGCGAGAAGGACGACAAGATGGATAATAATGGCCTTAACAGTAGGCTTAGAAATTCGATGGGTTCAATGCGCAAGATCATTAGTGGCGGCTAAAGTTGCTGTCCAGTTACTTGAGGTGCTGGAGCCACTTCTTCTTGTTCTTCAGTAAGTGAACATGGCCTCGATGTTCAAAGATCGCATGCGGCAGACGCTTTTTATGCAGTGGAATGCACGTGGTTTACGTGGCCGTCTCTCATATTTCAGACAGAAGGTATTGAAATACCAGTTCCCAGTTATTGTCATCTGCGAACCAAACATGCATTTTACATTCCGTTTATCTGGGTCTACCAGTTGTGGTCTTGCAGTGATCACCGTGCAAGCAAGGTGCTAGTTTGTGTACGCCGCGATATTACGTACGTACGACATGACATTCTGTCGCATACAACGAATGATTACGTTCGCTTGACTATAAAGTATAAGAGGCTCACGTTGTCAGTTATCGGAGGATACCTACATCCAAGCGCGTAGATGGACTGCTCTCACCTTAGGTCTGTGCTTCAGGCTGCTCAGAGCCCCCTCATTGTCATTACAGAATTCAACGCCCATCATTCCCTCTGGGGTAGCACTGTAATGAACGGCCGTGGCAGAAATTTGTGCTACTTCGTGTGTAATTTTGGACTAAGGGTGCTGAACGACGGATCGGCAACTTTCATTCGGGGTACTTCTTACAGCAGCTGCCTCGACATTGCATTTGTATCCAGGATTCCGCAGCTAGGTCCACGGATATAGATGCTCACGGTAGTGATTACTTGCCAACATATGTTCAATTTAGGTGGTACCGCCGTTAATCCACACGCTGCGTTCATCAGACAGACTGGCGTCTCTTCAAGTCATCTGTGAAAACCAGCTGTCAGTGCACAACTACACCATCTGAAGTAGAAGACATCATTCCTTTGTTCCTGTGTGACACAACAAGACAAGTTACCATTCCGCTGCAACGATCAGCTATAGACTTACAATACGAGGCCCTTTATGCCATACGTCGCCGCGCAGAACGATGACACAGAAGAACAAGATCACCGTCAGAACTCTCAGCCTGTCGTCAAGCTCACCGGCACGTTCTTCGGCATCTCGACAAGCTGAACAGGCAACGATTGAGGTCGTTCTGCGGTTCTTTGGACCCAAGACAGCCTCTGTCTAAAATCTGGCGGATAGTACGAAGTCTACAATCTTCTCCACAACAAATTTGGCCATTCTGTGCGGTGGCTCTACATCAGGGTCGGAGTGAATTAGAGGTAGCCAAGGACTACTGTAGCTTTGTCGTTGCCACCGCTCACACTGTGACCCAAACTCTTACCACCACTGTGCCCCCGTGCTTCGATGAACGCCTCAAAGTGCCTTTTACAACGCAGGAACTGGACGCTGCAATTTCACTTTCCCGGCGTTCATCGGCACCCGGGCCGGACGGAATTACGTACGCTGCACTTCGCCATCTTGATACAGAAGCACGACAGATCCTGTTATCTTACTACAACACCTCCTGGGAGTCAGGAAATGTTCCAGATAAGTGGAAGTGCAGCCGCATTATCGGACTGCTTAAACCAGGGAAGTGCCCTAATGAGCTTTTATCTTACCGGCCGATCGCCTTAAGCAGCTGCGTTGGCAAAGTCATGGAAAGGGTGGTATTTTAGAGATTAGAGTGGCATGACGATAGTTATAGCGCGAGAACAAAACGATGACACAGAGACAAGAAGAACACGTCGTCGTTTTGTTCTCGCGCTATAACTATCGTCATGCCATACCAACTAGCCCAAGCTGCCACACTTCTAAGTTACATTAGAGTGGCACTTAGAGAGCAATAATCGCTTTGCTGCGTTCATGAATGGCTTTAGGAGAGGCCGATCAGCCATTGACGGGGTCATCAACTTGGTCTCCGATGTTAAACAGGAAAGATGTTGAGGCAGATTAGTGGCTGCTGTTTTTCTTGACAATAAAGGCGCCTACGACAATGTCTTACAATATGCCATCCTTGATGCGCTTGAGGATCTAGAAATCGGCGGACGACTGTATGCATGGATCGTGAGCTACCTTAGCGACCGTACCGTGTATATGTCAACAAGCGATGGAGATACAGGCCATTACAACATTCACCGTGGTGTTCCCCAAGAGAGTGTTCTCAGTCCGACACTTTTTAATATCACCTTAATTGGACTTGCTACTCAACTTCCTGACACGGTGAAGGTGAGCACATATGCGGCCAACATCTGCATCTGGGCTTCTGGAGCTACGCGCCCCCAACTGCGTGCTCGACTGCAACGTACAGTGACCATCACAGCAAGGTACCTACTTCACCAGGGTCTCACACTGCCAACTGAAAAATGCGCAGTGCTTGCACTTACACCAAAACAAATGACAAGACACCTACTAACTGTGAATGGAACATAAATTCGTGCTGTTGTGCAACACAAATTCCTGGGTGTTATCCTCGACCGGAATCTATCGTGGTCAAAACACGTCACAGTCTTGAAGTGAAAGCTCAAGAGTTTTATCAACGTTCTTCGAATCATGGCTGGAGCAAGATGGGGTCCTTCGGAGGCAGCCCTCTTGCAACTGTACCAATCTTAATTCTTAGGGTACTTACGATACAGCATGCCCGTAATTTCAAGCATGAAGCCCAGTTGTGCGAGCACGCTAGAAATCATCCAAGCTCAAGGGTTGCGCACACGTTTGGGCTTACCTCAATGCACATCAACTAAGGGAACTTTAGCCGAAACTCGGGCTTGTGCAATCAAAGTATATGTGCTCTGCGAGCCTCTTCGAGTCGACCTTCGCCTGGTGACTCGATACAAGCAACATCCCCTATCAGCGCTCCCTGTTAGCCACCAAAACTGCAGTTATTCAAGAGCTATATCGCGGCTCGAGAACATCATACCACCAAGATTCTCTCCCCCACGTGTTCCTGAGACACCTCCGTGGCTGCTGCCTAGACCACTTGTCATACTTCAGATTCCTGGAATTATGGAGAAGTCTCTTGTATCATCGATCGCCCTAAAGCAACTTACACTGCTGCACATTTATACTATGTACGACGGTGTGGCGCACGTATATACTGAAGGATCTACGACGTCGCGTACCTCCGCCGAAGCCTTTGTCATACCGCAGATAAAGGTAGCTCGACGTTTCAAGATAGATCACAAGACCACATCAACAGCCGCGGAAGTTGTTGCTATTCGGGAGGCAATACATTTCATGTCGACGGAACCCGCTCGTAAATGGACGATACTGTGCGATGCCAAAGCTCCTCTTCAAACCATCGATGGCTTCGTGAGACAAGGTCCATATCATACTTTATCGATTGAAATAGCAGAGCTCCTTGGCATTGCTACAAAAATGGACATCATTTAACGTTTCAATGGATACCTGCTCATTGTGGCATGATGGGCAATGAAGAGGTGGACGCTGAAGCTAAGAGAGCTTTAAATAATGCCCCGGAAGTGTGCATCACATTTTCTTGACAAGATACTAACATCCTACTTCAACGCGTAATGCGCAACTCCATCTTAGAGCACTGGCAGAAGCCAGAACACCAGCACAAGCGGCTGCACAAATGGGACCCGGAAATGAAGTTCCGTATGCCTCATAAGTTAAAGCGAAGCATATCATGCATTATCCACCGCATTCGCCTCGGTGTGGCTTACACGAGACGTTACACCCACTTGATTGGCTGTAATGACACAGGTCTCAATTGTGGTCACTGTCGGTTGCCAGAAATGCTCGAACATATATTTTGCGACTGTCCAGCATATGCAAGTGAACATCAGCAACTGATATCTTCGATTGGCCGATATATTAGTCGAGCATTGACCGATGAGGTTGTGTTAGGTCCTTGGCTTGACGCCAGCAGCACACATGTGGCTATATGAGCCATCATCGCTTTCTTAAAAGCCACTGGACTGGATGCACTTCTGTAGAGTTGCCCAGCCTAATAAGAACATATCATATATCTACCTTACCATCGTCATTCATCACTCTTTCACTCCCCAGTCACTCTTTCCCAGTGTAGAATAGCAGGCCAGAGCAAACTATTGGTCAGGCCAACCTCTCTACCGTTCTGTAAATAAATTATCTCTCTCTCACTGGTCTAATTAAAACGGCCGCAAAAAATGCACATCTCCCACTGTCTGTGAAAAGGACACTTAAAATTTTGGTCATGTTGCTGTTTCAAAGGCCATCACCAAAAATTTTCTCTTTTGTGCGTCTTTGAAACCAGTACTTTGGCTTAAGTGATTTCCACGCGTCAATCACTAGCCTTCTGTGTGTTAAACAAAAAAAATGTGGCTGAGCGCTCTTATTCCTTCCTGACAAAGTGATAGAACAAATGCAGAGCATGCTACTGACAAGTATAGTGTGGGACCTTCATCAAAACTATTTTCGCGAAAAACTCGAACAATTGCAGAACAGGGCCCTGAGGTTTCTATACTCAAAATACTCCTGGCGCGACAGTGCAACGGACATGCGTCATCAAGCACACCTAGCAACTCTGTCTAGCCAGCGTCATCAGCTTTCATGAAGTTTTCTTATATCCTTTTTCACGGTCACCTTAAAATCTGTAAAGACGACTATATTCATCCGCTGGGCCACCGTTCTAGTAGAACGAACCATGATGAATGTATACGTCCCTTCAGTGCCCACAGCGATGTGTTTAAATATTTCTTTTCCCTCGCACTGTCACCGCTTGAAACGCGCAACCAGGTGAAGCTGTTAATATAACAAATATTGATGAATTTTGTTCATTTCTGCAGCAGTTAACAGAGCCAGTATAGTTACATTTTGATGTTATTGTTCTTGCGATAAGAAAAAACGTGTTTTGCAGTGGTGCATTGTAATCTTTGTACATATATATTGTTTTTCATGTGTTGCACGTGGTTATTATTATTTTTTCTTTTTTTTCTCGTGTTCTCGTGTATGGGAAAAGCACCAATGTATTATTGTTGTACGCGCTATTATAAGTGTTTTGCTGTTGTGTGTATCGTCTTTCAAAATATTGTATTTCCTGAACTTTGTATCTAATTGGTAACCTGTGATGTAAGCCCGCTTCCTGTATGGGTCTGAAGAAGACCTACAGCATTGATAAATAAATAAAAAGAAATAAAATAATCGAAACCAGGTTAAAAAAGTAATTATGTAAGTCACGTAATTGAAAGAAAGAAGCAATTAGCATTAGTAGAACCTTATGGTAGAGATCTTTGCTACAAGGATGAAGAAACGAGAATCTATCTGTAGGTCATGCATGAACTCTTATTCAAGACACCAGGAAGAACTGTATTGTTTTGAGTGAGTAAATCTTATGTTTGCTGGCCGCATTTAACACGGTGCCTTGAATCTCAACGGTACTTGTTCCTAATTATCACACAGTAGAGTTTACTGGTATTTGTTTACAAGTGCGTCAGCGAAGCGATCGGCGGAATGGGCGAAAATCACTTTTATTGGCTTCAGAGAAATGAATAATAGGCTTTCTTATAAACTGTAGGAAAGTGAATAAAAGAGAACTCTAAAGTAAGCACATTTCCGAGAAAATAAACTGTTGATACAACACTGAAACAAAAAATATTCCGCATGACCGTTTTCAGTACTTGCATTATATTTCTCCAACAAAAAACTTTTTTTGGGAACCACTACAATATTTCGCATCGCATCAATTACTTCTGCATTGTTTGCATTCCTTCTTTCACTAAGCACTTTCTTCAATTGTCGAAACATATGAAAGTCTTCAAGAGGCAAGTCTGAACTGTGTGGCCGGTGTTCGAGAAATTCAAATCCCAACTCCTTTATTTATCGGGATGTGCGCTTGGTAGAATATGGCCCATCGTTGTCTCGCTACAGGATGTCGCCTTCCCGCAATTTTTAGCACCATTGCATTCTGACTACAGGTTTCAGTTTATATCGGAATGTGTCCAAATTCTTCTCTCGTTTCACACGTTTGTGTTTCGCGGTGAAATGATACGCTACCACTCCTTTCATTTTCCGAAAGATTGTTCACATATTCAGGCGCGAAGGTGATTTGCTTATCAACTTTCGGTGATTGTGACACTTTCTAAAACACTCAGGAAGCGTCAACTTCCGGTTCGTGATTAAGTACGCAAACTTCATCTATGGTAATTTACAAATTCAAATCCCTTCTATTCTTTCGGCACACACCTCACAAGCATTCTACAAACTTAGCCTGTCAGGTAACAAAGAACTTACTGACTCATGACTGATTTGTAAAATACGAATTTCGTAGAAACTTTCAATGTGATAAACTGGGACACCGCACACTTGTTGTTTCTGGTATTATTCCTCATGTTGTATCCGTTCAGTATACCTGCTGGCTTATTTCGCACAGCAGCGCCAATATACTTGAAATAAAGTATAGGAACAAGCTATCCTACCATTGTGATTGATTTTTTACGCCAATAAAAAATGACAGATATCTTTTTTTGTGCCTGTGTATGCTTGGCCTGTCGATGGGTATTTGCATTACCACTTTCTGTTCTGTTTTCACGAAATTTCTTAATCACTTCAGAGTGAAACATTCTAGACACTTTCGAGATATGAATCACCTACACTGCTGTCGTACAGTCGTAGTATTTAATACCTAAGTAATGGAATTGCTTCTGTTAACGCGCCCTCACGAAGGAAAACGACGTAAAAGAGCAGAGCTTAGCAGTGCTTGAGCATTAAAAACAAATGAATAGCAACAGACACACTAACCTTTTGATATATCACCTTATTGCATGTGTCCTCGACAAGACAATATTCTAAAGGCAACTTTACAAAACAAGTTCTTTGGTAATGTAAGCGCAACTAAGTCATATTTTGCTGCATAACAATGATAAAGATATATCACCTAAGTTTTTAGTTTACGTATACGGATCAAGCACTTAATAGTAATAGAGACATGAGCTGTGCAAAGCAAAGAGCGTACGTAGACACGAGATATACTACAGTTGTCCATACAATGCGAGAAAAATTGTTTTGTTAGACCGTGAAATATTGCGGCAGAATAACCAGTGCTATGGCGTTTATTTTTTGAAAATTATTTCTTCCCACTAAATACACAGATATTTAGGAAGACGACAGAAGGACGAACTAGTCTATGCATTCTGCATAGCAGGTTCTAAAGCCTGAAGCTTAAAGTCCACGAAATGTGCATACTGTACACTTCCGTACAGCCAGCGCGAAAGTCCGCTTGTGCTATATACGAATTAGGGAGGCCAAAACGACGTAGATTTGTCGGCGTTACTCGTTATTGATTATATTCGGCAGTCCCTCAGTCGGTGAAAACTTGGTATTCAGCGTGCTCGAGTTTACTAAACCAGCTGCATCTATATACTCCTTTGTGCATATATTGTCCGAAGTGAACAAAACACCACGTCAACAACACAAGAGTAGCGAACTTCGTGTTTTATGTTTGACCTTTCACAGGACAGCATTTTATACTATAGCGTTTGGTCACCTTCATTTCGTATTAGGCCGGTTGACAGCACAGAAACTCTAAAATCTCAGCCTGCTTCGGCAAATATTAGCCTTGTGGAGAAAAAGTTTTCATTCAGTTAGGGTGAGGGTACTTTGCAGCTTAAACTGAGGAGGTGTTTATTGTAAGGCAGATTTGAAATCTATTCAACATTTTTTAGTTCTCACATGTTATATCAAGTGTATCCTAATGTGCAGAAGCATTTGTCTACATGCTGAATAATTTATTTATCTCTTTCAGCAGCCATAATTTCAGTGGACAACTGTAAGACATTTTACAGCCAATGACACCTCTGAAAATTCCACACGCATTCTGCGAGGTACTTGTCACTCAAATAAGTTTGCGAGACAAATAAAAAAGGCTTTGTAAACAAATGGTCCAGACAGAATGGAGAGAACAAAGGGACTACCTTCACAGAAGCCAAACGAACAAGACTGAGCGAGAAAGTTCTATGATTTTTTTAACGAACTTAGCGAAGCTCGAAATTCAAATCTGGTTAACAACGACCCACAGCTGATCAAGTTGTCTCTGTGTAAACACTGGCGGCATAACGACGTCATTCTAACTCATTTCGCCAAGGTGTGTGATGTTAGTTGACCAGGCGTGTGATCCGATCATCCAGGCTCGTTTCACGTTCTCGTTTAGGCGAGTATTTTGTATTTTGACAGGCGCCATATGGGATGAGTTGCCAGACGATCATATCGATTGTAAAGTTGAACGGCAGGTTAGCTCTGCAGGGGGAGGCGGTTCATGCCTCGCCACCACCGCAACAGGATCATATTCGTCGTTAAGTTTGCCCACGCACAACATGAGCAGCACAATTTTTAGTTAGTTCAGATTATTGTCTCGTTTCTGCTCCTAGATAATAGTTTGCAGATTCACTGCGTGAGTGTCTTAGTACTTCTATTGAATCTGTGATACCGAAGTATTTAACTTTTACTTTTCTGTCATTCATATTTGTCACTATCACACAATATAAATTTAAACTAAGAAATGCACGAACAATTTAGGTACACTTTCAAGGCACGAATTTGGTGTTGCAGATGTTGCCTATCAACGTTTTATCATTATTTCTTTTGACAATATGTGAGCCCCAGACGGAGGCAAAGATACAACCCTACTTTAATAAAAAGAGCTAGTTTAGAGGGGGAAAAAACAGATTAACTGACATCATTTCGAAACCTCTTGGGCATACAGGCTGCTTTACCGAAGACACTCGGTGGGAGCACCAAAATTGTCCTATTTTGAGGCATTCGAAAAACTTCTTCACTACGAGGCGTCACAATATTTAGAGAATTTTCAATCACTTCATGCTGTTTTCTTCCTCGGAACTTTCTCTCTATTTTGATAACATGACATGATACACTTCAGCAATAGTGAGACGCTTGCTGTGCCGTATAATCTTGTGTGTTCAATGGATGAAGTGACTACTGGCCGGCTCCTTCTGAACTAGCCGGTCTGCGCGTATTCAAAGGGCAATGGCACGTGAAACTGCTTCTTGTCACTGTAGTGCAATTGTTAATGTTATTGAACACGTCGTCGTAGTGAGTGTTCCGAATAAATTGACGAACCAGCCTATATCAAGTATGCTGCTGGTGGAACCACTACAGGTTCACCTGCACGGCTATTGACCTGCATCATTCGAACCTTCGAGGAAAGGCAGCAAAGAAGCGTTGAAAGTTATGACCGTGACTGATGAAGGCGCCACGGGTTCACAAAGAATATGGCCTTAAAAATAAGTATTGTGTCAATGCGCACTGAAAAGAGTGAAATTGCCACATAATAATACTACGCGGAATACTAGAGCAGTGAAGATAGTCATGGCATTTCGCTAATGCGTAGCTCGGTGTTTGAGCACCATAAAATTAATGATGACAATAGCGAAGTCACCGTATCCCGATATTCGGAGAGAATAAATGTTCAATGAAGCACTAATGAGTGAACTCGGTATGCTCTCATGTGCCGCTGACTTCTTCCCCGAGAGGTGGGTCTCTCTTGGGAAGTCATGCAGTGAGAATACATGAAACAGAAGACTGCGAAAGTGTCGCGAACCCAGCATCTCGGCTAATGAATGGCCGCGAATTCCCTCTAAGGCAATAAGGCCAGATGGGCATTTGTGATGATTTTCGAGTGCTTATGTGAGAACGTTTCTCGGAATCTTTTTTTCTCGGGGTGCGTAACCTTTATTCGTGGTCTTCCTGTTTTATGTGCCTACAGGGGAGCATATGTTGTTAACTCCCATCTACTTAATATTGCAGCTATTTCGTAGTGTTCTGCCAACTTAACTCACGTATTCGTATTTTTGAACCGTCAGTCTATACCGCTAACGCGCTGCTAATATGTTTCGCAATAACTATATTTATTTGAAATGACTTGAAAAAACTACGAAATCCAGCTGCCATCCGCGCTGTTAGTAACTCTTTGTGGTTATTGAAAGTGTAATACTTCTTTTATTCTAACAGTTGTTTCGTGCACAACGAACATAGCATTTGCAAATTTACATGCACAAGTTTTTGTATCACGTACGCAGTTCAACCATAGGAGGTAAGCTTACAAAAGGCTCCCAGATAGGTGCATGCGTTACAGATGTAACACACCTTCGTGAAAACGGAAGTCAATGTTGTAGCACTTTATTTACCGAAAGCTTATATCAAAGATAATAAGTGTGGGTATCGATGTCGTACGTTGTGAGCGAAATAATTACGTTGTTCGTGAGCGAAAGATTGAAATGGACGCAAATAGGTAAATTTTAAACGTATTCGGTTTTAATGAGAACCAAACCGAACACACCTTTTATGTGGCCAACACGTCAAACAAGACTACGCCAGTGAGTGCAGTAGTTTCAGAAAGAAACACTACGCAATAATCACGCCTTGCGGGGAGCCTTTCTAACGCATTTAATATTGCACAGCAGAAGCTAATCCTCGCACTAGGCGTCAAAACATGTGAATTGCGTAATAAGTAGTTCTCTGAAAAGAGAACTGTTTGCAAGGCGAATGGAGATAAATATTTATGGCTATCAGCCACAGCATTACGTACGCATGTGCGCGGAGGGCACCTGTTGCCCTACGGAAACACAGTGGGGATTCAGCAAGTCGTAGAACCAAGGCTTAAGGCTCAGTTCAGCCTTAACAGTTTTGCACGCGGTAGATATTTGTATAATCGTTTGAAGCGGGTAAAGTAACGCACAAAAATATTTCTTTCCTTGCAACAAGGTGCCTATGATGAAGCAAGACTGTGCCTGTGAATAACAAGACGCGATTGTGCCCCGAAAATGCTATCGCGTTACACTATTGAAGACACAACACAAGCATTCTCGAAGAGAACCTATTTTAGTGAACTTTAGTGACGCTGTTTTATTGACTTTCGAATCATCACTTGTATTGAGTATCCGTCACTTTTTATGCAGAAAGAAGGAATATTCTCTTTTTTTTCACCTTTGTCCGGAATTAAGGTGATCATGGAAATGACTGGTATAAGCAGGCATTCATGATCACCTTAATTCCGGACAAAGGTGATCACCTTAATTCCGGACAAATGATGGCATGTGGGGATGGCCAGGCTCGTCAAGCGGCGTAAAATTCGCTGCTTTTTTCTCGCCATCCCTAGTTTGTATGTTTGTATGTGCAAACTGAAATAAAGATTTTGATTTGATTTGATTTTTGATTTGATTCATGGGTCCTTGAGAAATCTGCATATAAAGTTGGTTCATGTCACAGGACGTTACAGACTGCTGTCGCTTTTCGATGAATGGCTTTTAAGGGGCGAACCTCCTTACGCCGTTGGTCGCATGTCCCGGGTCGTCGTAGTCGCCGTAGTAGCCAGTTGTATTGCATGTCAATAAAAGTGGTGTCAAAGCACATCAACAGAGTCAATGATGATGAGTGGGGCGAAGTTTCCGTCAACCCGTCTGTGCTTCCATGCGTCCGTTCATGCATCCGTCCATCCATGCATCTTTCTACGCGTCCGTCCGCGCGTGCGTGCGTCCGTCCGTCCCTCAATGCATTCATTTCGGGCGGTCAAACCTCGTACTTCCGAATGATGTTGAGCTTCAAGACGTCGGTGGAACGCGGCGCTGACGTTTGCCAATTCCTCGTTGGTCTCACGCACGCGCACTCGTATTACCCCGAGGACGGGCTGCGGAGAGCTTCGCCCCACTCGTCATTTACCTTGTGGATATGCTTTGATTGCTTATTGTTGTTGTTACTGCTTGATCCAGAAAGACGCGAGCGATGATGGTAATTGAGTGCACAGATCGATCAAGAAAATTCGCATTGCAGAGCAAGCCAAAAAAAAGCATTGAAGTGATGAGCACAAACGCGTTCTGCAAAGACGCAGTAGCCTTTGCAATATGGCATCCCCAAAGTCGGTATATAGTGGCGAGGAACATGCTCTTTGACGTGCTTATTGTACTTATTCTATAGAATACAGGCCTTCGTTTTTTCGCGACTATGCCGAGTGAACAAAGGTAAATGACGCTTCTTTGCTAGCGGGAAAAAATTCCTAGTCAATTCAATTTTATCTGAGTAAAACACCTAGAGTTTACTCGAAGTGCTTCCAAGATATTGGACGAATGAAGTAACTTCCATGCACGATCATTCTCCACCAGCGGCACAGCGTCAATTCTTCGTTCACTTTAGAGAGTTAAACCCCACATATCAATCAACTCTGCGTTCCCAGTTTGAACTCACTTGCCAATATAATACAGAAAGACGGGCTAGTTAGTTTTGCTCCATACTGAAGCTTAAGTGCACACACACGAGCGCATAAACGATAAGGACACTGGAACCAGGGCAGACTAACAACTGATTTTTATTCAATAAGAAAACCAAATATATACTGTTTTCAGCACCTCGAGGTCACTGCGCATGAGCGAAACGTGCATCATACAAAAAAACATAAAACAATAAATGCTTTAACAGATGCAGTCTGATATCACGGGTTATTCAGCAATCTATTTTTGTTTCATTCGGCGATACTGAATGATGAATAACACGAGTTTTCAGGTCTAGAGATGTGCCACACTTCTATCATTTCTCTGGTTGATTCTGATTACAGTTAACATACAGAGCTTCAGTTTGATGAAGCAAAGGCTTACATAAACTAAAAGAACAACACGCACAATAAAATTTTATATGTGTTTCCGGCATTCCTTTCAAATTGGTCAAGTGCTCTTTTAGTATGACATTCATGCATCGGCCACTTTGACCGAGATAACAGTGCCCACCACTGAAAGGACCATTACGCACCACATTTATTTTGCCCTCGACCACCTGACGATCTGTAAGATTGGAGAACACTTGCATATATTGTTTAGCAGTTATTTTCTTCACTGTGGCTACACCACCATTCTTCAAATTCTTGGAGCACACCATTATGACATGGTTAAAGTTGTTTCTTCTATCTTTGGATAACTCACATTGTGTATAGACGACTTCAAGAGTTAAAAGTAAGAACAGGTCAAGAAGTAAATTCCCTCGAATTCAACTGTTGCGTATTGCGGGTGTCCTAGGCTAAGAAAAGATATGTTTAATAAAACAAAAAACAAAAGAAACGCCAGGTCTGCATGGAACCCGCAACAGGCACAGCGAAAGCTGCATGAATAGCCTTTCAGGGTCTTTCCTAAACACTAATTAGGTTACTGCTACACGCTCACTTGCACAGTACCCCACGCCATGAATTGTCATTATTTTTGTGTAGTAAGGAGGCATTCACTTGTTCGTTTGTTTGTTTCCCTAGCTAAATGGCACGTGCCCACTTTGGCGGATTCACTGTGCCATACTTCTTCATTTTTCAGAGAAGCGCGGTACCCGCTACGCACTAGTAAAACATTTTGTGCAATTTTTTTCGTACTGTGGCTGACGACGATGATGAATCATGCCTTGCGCTATTTTAATGGGATTGTAACATTCGACGACTCAATCGTTACGCAATTGACATTTTCTAACGCCTATTTCTTACTTTGCTATTCTAAAACACCTGATTATTCATATTAACACTACTCTTTTTCCCAAATCAAGCCTGCTTAAAAGCAGTTTGCAGTGAAGTTCCAAGCGCCAGCGAGGCTCTGTGATAGAATACTTGGCTCGAACTCAGAGTAAATGGGTTATTTTGAAGGAGATGTTGCTTCAATCGCATAAACTCGAGTCAAGCAAAGAGTCAAGTCCAGCGAAACCCAGACGCCTTTGACTGAATTGCAAACGCTCAATCCAGTGCCTAAATATACAGTGTGGCCCGGAGTGAACGGTTATGCAGCGCAAGCAATCTGTTTTTACTAGCAGGTGATGCCTCCATCGGCATTGTTAGGCGAGAGAAAGGGGAGAAAACGACAGTTGGCACAAGACACGAGCATGCGCAGTAGGGGTGTCGACAGCACCGCCGACGCCGGATTTCCGACTTATAGGTGCGACTATATAATGCTTCGCATTTAAAACCACTGTAGAAAAAGTCAAGCGAATATCAAAACCCCGTTAAAATTTGATGCGTAAAAAATTGAACCAAACGGCCTGAGAAGCTATACATAGTGATGTGGTTAGGGACCTTGATACAAAACTAATAGAAAATATATCCTATAAATGGAGATAAATAGCGGCGACAACCTCGGGCATATGTTCGTTGTTGTTGTTATTGTTACTGTTATTGTTGTTCTTGTTATTATTGTTGTTATTATTGTTGTTGTTATTGCTATTATTGTTGTTGTAATTGTTATTATTGTTGTTGTTGTTACTGTTATTGTTGTTACTGTTATTGTCGTCATCGTCGTCGTCGAGGGTCTAGGAGTAAATATCAGGCATGCCGTTCGTTTCACGGCTACGATTTTCAGAGTAAGGGAAAGCGAAGAAAAAGCCAAAAGCATTTTCTTCTCTCAATTCAGCTACCGAACTGAGGGAGCTAAAGAGAAGAGGAAATGAGATTTCCCGGCGTCTGAAATGGTAGCCCGGTCGGGAATCATTTCCCTCGGGGGATTTTCTTCCATAATGGTCCTTCCTAGCGATGGTAACCTGAGCTGCAAATAGGGTTTTGATAGAGCACTGACTTTGTTCACTCCGCAAAGTATGCAATGACCAGGCTGCTGCCGTTCTCAAACTTCCTATTTTTATTTATAATCTTCAATAGCGCCCCACTCGCCTGCATAATATCAACTTCCACATTTTAGCCTTGCTTTGTGGTTGGGTTATACTCGTAAAATAAATACAGAGTCGCTCGAGCGTTGGCGATTTTGGCAATGAATACATTCTTGGCACAAGATATCGGCGTGCACACAGCGAAGGAAGAGGGAGAGGCCACACCTCAGATCATCTAAACCCTATTAGGCCCCTGACCGTAAATAAATCAGCTAAATCCGTGATCATTTAAGACTGCGTGTTACGACCATCGATAATTTGACAACAATGATGGCCGAGTACCTCAGTTGCCGCAAACGAACAACAGTTACTTCTTCATCTTTACCCCGGAAAGACGGGGAATAATGGGAAGCCTTTATCTGATGCACGTAATAGCGTCATTTTCATTACTTCGTCCATCGTCAAATTCTTTCTTTTTCGGGCTCAACCATCGTGAGTAGGGTGTAGGAGTGGTGTCGTGAAACATCTACCCCCCTCCTCCCGTAATAAAGAACCCTAAAGGCGCACGCCTATGAGTGTAAGAGCTGTAGTCACTGTCCTTATGACAATCAGTTATAACCTGTTTTCACTGGCTTGTTGCGGAGAGGTTGACGTTTATAGTACCTGGGCTTTTTCAATTCTACAATTTCTGCATTAACTAAAAAATTAAATGTTTATGTAAAATTCAGAAAGTCTCTCGACCGCACGCCGGATCGAAATCACATGGTAAGCACTGCAGAATAATAAATGCTTCACGGGTAGTCAAAGGCCTTACAGCAAACGGCAAAACACAGTCGTTATGAACACTTTCATTTGAAACTGACCATTAAGTCTGTGCTTGTTGCCTAATAACGAATACATGTGGCAGTGAACTGAAAGCACTTGGGCGCATTTGTTTTGGTTCTTGTTCATGCAGCAGTTTTTTCAGTAATGAGTGAATTTTCATACCAGCGTTGCACTGAATGCACCCAAGTCGTACTCAGCTTCAAAAGTGCGCTTGGTAAACACTGACATGGGACGAAAATGCAATGCAGCGCATGAAGCAACAAGCATGAAATTATATTACTCGGCATGCGGCTTCCCAGACGATAAAATGTTTGACAAGGAGATATTATTACCTTTCATAAAGTGGCGTGCGATAACAGAATTCCCTCCCCCACCCTGCTGGCTTCGTGCAAACTAGTTTGTCCTAGTGTCGGCGTGTTCTTTCTACAATGTGATATTGCCAATGTCTTGCAGCCACGCGATTAAGGGAACAAATGCAGATATCTTGCTGAGCTGCGTAGAAGCGGTGTGTTGGAGCGTCTCCGTATATCGGAAACGGTAACACTTGCTTCTAATATCTCGAAACGTCGCCTTGGAAGACGCATGCGCTTTTGGCGAGGCAATGTTGTGCAATTCTGTTTGTCGATAATCTGTCTTTAATACATCCCATACTTTTGTTTATAGCTTCATTATTCTCTACTTTATTGTTTTCCGAGTTTTGATGCTTGTGGAAGATGACGGGATGTAAGGTGGACATCAATTGAACACACCGGGCGGGGAGCGTCATAGTCTTTAAAACAAGAACTAGAAAGGCAAAAAGACTCACCCATAGCAAATATTTTGCCTGATTGATTGATTGTTTGATTGATTGATTGATTGATTGATATTTGGGGTATAACATCTCAAAACCACCATATGATTATGAGAGACGCCGTAGTGGAGGGCTCCGGAAATGTCAACCACCAGGGGTTATTTATCATGCACCCAAATCTCAGCACACGGGCCTACAACATTTTCGCCTCCATCGTAAACGCAGCCGCAACAGCCGGGATTCAATCCCGCGACCTGCGGGTCAGCAGCCGTGTACCTAAGCCACTAGACCACCGCGAAGGGGCAATATTTTGCCTGAGCACGCATAACATGGCACTGTTATTTTCTAGTAGACCTGCGCTCGTTTCTTTGAATTAAAAGAGGTGAATTCGTACATTTCCAGAGAAATCGATGAAAAAAGGCTTGTGCAACAGCGCGGAAGTGGAAACCGCTGTAAGGAGACATGTTGTGCGTGCGCGTAGAAATTCTATCTCGCTATTTTTCCTTCACGGATTTCTTGCTTGACACTTCGTCACCACGCTTTAGTGCGTGCTGTTCTTGTATTCTTTTTTCTTGTACATTACCTACTGGCCTACAATTTTGGGTTGTACTCATTTTTGTGTTGTGTATGCGATTTCACACCAATGCTTTCTTGATTTCTTTCTCTTTATTTCATACTCAGGATCCACTTTGGTTTACCATGCGTCCAAATGACTGTAAATTGGCGGTTTTCTTGCATTTTTGTGATCTCTCTGTCTTGAGTCTGGTCATCATTCCTTAGAATTCTCCGAAGAGTTCCAAATGAAAGTTTTTTTCTTCGTTTGATTTATATGCGTGTTTATACAAATATTACAAATCAAAGCCCACTTTCTTTTTTCACCAGCATTTTTCATGCATTACATTCCGAAATCGAAGGAATGTTCAGGTCCTTACATAACAAATCATGGGTATAGCTTCCTTATGTTTTTTGTTACTAAATTAAATAAATTATCTTATGCTTTGTAGGAATGACTGCTTGAGCGACACAAATTGTGTACGTTTAATAATGTTTAAGCATAGTCAATTACAACCTCGTTGCTTTTTGTCATTGTTTTGTTTACTCTGCAGTAGAAAATATTAATGAGAAGAAAGGGTCAGCATCCTGAAACGAACAAAATGATCATACTACAAGAGCGTATAATTTTTCCTTGTACCTTGAAAATAAGAGGTAACATCGAAATCAGTCAGTAGCTGCTGGAGTTATTAGGGCTACCTGTATGCTTTAAATATTGCATATATTTCGTTGCCAGGGCGGATACACCCTGTTCAAGTGTTAAAATAAATGTATGAGCAAGTGCAGGTGAAATAGAAGTTACAGAACGCTTAATCAGACCTAAATTCAGGTAGTTGGCGTCTAACTTTTTATGTATAATCTAGTTCACCATACTCTATAGAACTTTTTCAAGGGTTCAATTGTAGCATGACTAGCAATGAAAAAATCTGGCTCGCAAGAGACGCTCATCGGTATACCGTGCAAACGCGGTTGTCGTCTTGCAAGTTACGCGCATCGACGACGCTGGGACCCGCATGGTGCGTTCGACAAATCCCGGCGGCCAAGGCCAAGAGCACGTGCACGGACCGGGCGATATAAAAGAAGCGTCGCGTGTGCGCTGAGTGCCCTCTCTCTTTCCGGCCTTCGTCTGGCCACTGGTCTGTAGGCGCACCTGTACGCCTAGTTGTTCGCCTGTAAATATGTAAATTAATCACGTGTTCTTTGAGTGAGTGAAAAGCCTCCCAATAGTTCCTCTTGTCCCGGCGCCTGGGCGGCTGCCTGCACCTCGCTCCTCAGTCACATCAGTATTAATCAGTAGGTTGTGTACAAATAATATCGGCAATAGGACTGGTGTTTCTTTTTCCCGACGTTGCAGTGGAGGTGGGGAAGGAGATGAAATGGCAGCTTTATTGAAACGTTGTTAAGTGTGATTAACATGTGGCTCGCTTTTAAAATTCAGTACCGTTATGAAGTATACTGTTTCGAACACGTTGCTCGGTCCAACGACCAAGGACAAAAATATTTTCCAAGTAGTGTCTGGGCGTTGCTGTGAGGTAGACAATGTTGCTCATAATAAGCGTGTTAGGCACGCCATGGGTCGCTAATAAGTTGGTTTTGAAAACTTCTAAATTATTTATTTGTACTTGCGAGCGCGACTTCAGAAATGAGTGATACAAGTATTTTTTAGGCGAGATCATTTGCAAGTGTTCCGTCGTTAGCCAAAGCTTTCTTCTTTTATTTGGTGGTTTTACTTGTTTCAGTGGGAAATGCCTTTCGTATATTTTTCTAAGAATTTTCCTATGAACTTGTTGTATGCCTCATTGGCACAGGTTAATATTAAGAGAGAAGACCAGTCCTGCTATATTGATTTTGACGGTAGCCAGCCTACGTTTTGTTATATGCCGAATTGTGAACCTTTGTGCATCACGGTTTCGAATTACTTTTCGGTTTTCATACAGCATGTAAACAGGCAGCTGATCACTAATGTCCGAAGCAACAGTGTCGGTGCTGTGTGTCGGTCTCTCCATTCAATAATGAATGGTCAGGGTAGGACAATGTGTGGTACATAATGGGAGTTGGAGACGTGATTAAATTTTTTACACCACTCCAGGACAGTAACGTAACTAATTCTCTATAAGCCGTGCTGTAATGAAGAATAATGATGTTGAGTTTACCACAACACGTCAAGTGAAAGTTGTTTTTGCAAATGAAATATATGCATCTTTTATAAAATTTTGAGAAAAGTCTAATATTCCACTCGGTAAATTATAAACAACAGTGAATATTTCGTTTTCTTCCAAGACGGTGAACGTTTCATAATCTTTTGTAGACATGCAGTGTTTATATACTAAATGGCATTTCTTGTCTTCGGTCACAGAAAGCGCTACCCCCCCCCTCTACAATTATCCGCTAGATTGGAAAAAGAACTGTCATACGCGGGTAGTTTAAATTTGCTACTGATATTTGTATACCAGGTTTAAGAGAGCATAAGAACATCTACTTTGAATTAGAGTCGGCCTTAAACAGCAAAATGTCATTCTTTCTATTCATCGCAGAGCTAGTGTAATATGCAAAACTGATTGGCAAGGTGGGTGATCATACATAAAAGCAGAAGGTGACGCGAAGTTTATGTACGTGCAGTCAGTATGCATTTTTGATGATGCGGTACAGTGTTCTGCCTACCCTGTCACCTGCATCTACGCTGTTGCATATACAGACCCCGAAAAACCTTATCAATGCTATGCTCAATCGAAACATGCACGGCGGATGTATCGTCAAATTCCTTGGCATAGATTTTCGCCGTTAAAAGGCCAGTCGGATTTCTTTTTGTATTCGCACTTTTTGTCATAGCAAGAGCTAGACGTTGAATGATTGATTGATTGATAAGTAGGGTTTAGCATCCAAAAATCACCATAAGATTACGAGAGACGCTGTAGTGGAGGGCTCTCGAAATATCGACCACCTGGGTTTCTTTAACGTGCACATAAATCTGAGCACACAGGCCTTCAATTTTGCCGCCTCCATCAGGAATTCAGCCACCGCAGCCGGGATTCGATCCCGCTACCTGCGGGTCAGCAGTTGAGTACCCTAGCCACTAGACCACCGTGGCGGGGCAAAGCTAGAAGTTTCTTTAGGGCGGTGAAGATGCTCATTCACGTAGATATCGTTTTCACTGCTCAGTCAGACATGTTTCATATAGTCAGTCGAGCTTGCTTTGCTTTGCTTTCCTTGGAACGCTGTCCTTCTTTGCGCGAGACCTAAACTGGACGATGCTATTACTTCTACCGCTGTCTCGGCTCAGAATCTGATGTCAGACCTCAATATCACGTTAGATATTTGCTCATTTACGGCACTTACAATCTTAGAGAAAGTGTTAATAACAGTTTCATTGTTTAGTTTCAGTGCGCGTTGTACTTCAAGATTTGCCTGCCTCGAGTACTGTTCAGCAAGAACAAGCCTTGCTTCAAGATCCCTGGCGTTGCTTTTAAGATATTTACACACTGCACGAAGACAAACATTTTTACTTTCAAGAACCCTGTTCTTTGTAATCACTTCGTCAAGTTTCTTCTTGTGCTCCTCAACTAAGTGAAGAAAAACTCAAGAATTTCCGTCATTTCACGCTGTTTGTATTTTTGCTAACAAATTTCATACCGTAAATTCCTCTCAATGGAATCACGGAAAGATTCCTTTCTTGTGTCATCTCTTGTTTTGTGTTTAACTGCTCTGCCTTCATTTTCTTCTTTGCGTTCAGCAACGACTTGTGCTATTTTCCAACACACTCACAAGGCAAAACAATACAAGGCAAAACAATAACAAAAACTTCAGGATTCGCTGTTTGGCAGCAGCGTCGAAGCGTGTAGATATACAACAAGGTAATGAAATGCCAAATATATATGGAGCACTAACGTGTGATAAGAGTGCCAGAAAGTTTAGCCCGTGCACACAGCTCTCGCCGCTACGGCCAAGTGAAAACTGGGACGACGACGTAGCTCCCTTCGTAATGCGTACAACCGGACGTTGATCCTTGAGACAGGGTGCAGGTGCAGTCCACAACGACGCCTCCTGATACCACACACTGCATCGCTTCGGAGAAGCGGTGGGCCGTTTAGTAAATACCGTGCGATATAAGAGGGCGAAAACGTTTAGCCTATGCACCCAGCTTTCGCCGCTTCTGCCAAGCGAAAGCTGCGACGACGACGTAGCTCATTTGTAGTGCACACAACGTAACGTTGATCCTTGAGACAGGGTGCAGGCGCAGTGGACAACGAAGACTCCTGGTACGAGACACTGGATTGCTTCAGAGAAGTGGTGGACCATTTGACGTTTCATTGTAGCTGCTTGAAATACCCTGTGGTATAAGAGGGCCAGAACGTCTATCCCATGCACACAGCTCTCGCCGCTAATGCCAAGTGAAAGCTGCGACGAACGTAGTTAATTTTGTAGTGCGCACAACGTGCCATTGAGCCTTGAGATAGTGCGCAGGCGCAGCCGACAACGACGCCTCTTGGTACCAGACAATGGATTGCTTCAGAGAAGCGGCGGACAGTTTGGACACTTCAGTGTGGCTGTTTGAAATTCCCTGTGATAAGAGTGCTAGAAAGTTTAGGAGAGTATTACTTTAGATTAGGTTATCCACGACATCGAAGCACAAGTATACCTCAATTACGAAAAAGTTTAGTGTGCCATAATACCTGTTTTACTGTGCGTTTAGCAAATAATCTAGTTTATTTTCTTTTGTTCATATATGTAAGCTACGGAATGTTCAGCCGTGTCACGTATCTTCAAGCATATTTAGGATAACAGCGCAACCTTGATTACGGTAGTTTATGTTCTAAGTATAAAACGAGTAGTATAACTCGCCAATAGACACTTTATTTTCTCTACAGTAGCATCGTGCTACAATATTTTCAGCATCAGCTCTGCGAAAGAATTCATTTACATTTCAAAGTATAGTCACATCTTAGGATTCCGGTACCAAAGCCTTCTCTCGTAAATGGTAAGTAGCTTCGAGTTCATTGCTCTGAAGTCAAATATTGTCAGGCACAGTTGAGAATTAGATTTTAATACAATAGCTAAAATTGGCCAACTTGTGCTCTACAAACAGATAGGTTAGAAAAAACAAGTATGTCCTGAAAATCTTGGCTTCTTTCGAATTGGGCACTTTTTCTTCCTCTCTTATTCTGCGCAGCTCGAACGTGCCTGAGCTTTCAATGTAGATCCTTGCCGTCCCCACCGGCGCTTCGCTTGCTCTATTTCGTACGCACACCACTGACAACATTGAGGGCGTAGCAAACGACTGACGCGTGAACTCTAAATGTATCTTGCGTCGTTATTCCCATTCCGAGAATGCACCGTCCCGATGCTTGTCTAGGTTCCAGGCAGGTAATATATAGTAATTATACCGGCAGTTGCAACCATCATCCAGCGGTGTTGCTTCATTGCGCATTGTCTTTAATGGTATGACATCACTCAAATGACGTGCACAGTTACTCTGCGATACCACCATCTGGATGATCTTACTTGCTCCTCTGGGACAACTTCATAGTTGAAAGGGCCAAGCTGGTGAAGCACCTTGTAGGGGGCCAAAATAACGTGAAGTAGCTTTTCGGAGAGCCGAAATTCGCGTACGCGTGTTCATACCGATACTTCGTCACCAGGGGCGCACTTGACGTCTCTTCATCGCAAATTATACCTGTCGGCATCGCCTTTTTGTTACTTCTGAATGCGATGTCATGCCAGCTGCCTTGCTTCTTCAGCTCTTTGCGTGAGGTCACTGGTGTAATAGTCATGGCCAGAATTATCACCGACAGGTAACATTGCATCCAGGGGCGTCGTGACTGTTCGGCCAAAAACAAGCTGAAAAGATGTCATTCGTGATGTCTTCTGTGCAGTAGCGTCGTATGCGAACGTTCCGTGCAGTAGTATCCTGCTCGACGTTCCACGCTCCACGTCGACGTACATCGACAACATGTCAGTTAACGTTCTGTTGAGCCGTCCTGACAATTCATTTTCAAGGGGACGATACACCATGGTTTTTCTATAACTTGTGTGTGACAATCTCATGACTGAATTCATCAGGTCAGCTGTAAACACTGTTCCCCAATCCGTGATTAGCACAGTAGGAGCTCCATATCGCAGTTCAATGTTGGTCACAAAGAATTCGGCTACTTTCATAGCCGTTCCCCGAACAAGCAATGCTGTCTCCGCATATCTTGTTAAATCGTTCTTTGTAACAATGATTCATCGCTTCCTTGAAAACGACGTGGAAAATGGGCCAAGAAAGTCTATTCCCACTTGTGCGAAAGGAGCATCGGGTGGTGGCATAGGTTGGAGAAGACCAGATGGTTTGACTGGTGGTGTTTTGTGCCTTTGGCGATCCCGGCAGGTTCTCGCGTAGGGCTGAACAGAATTCAGGAACTTTATCCAGTAGTACTTCATGCGAATACGTGCCAGCGTTCTGCTCACTCCCAAATGTCCTGCTGATGGGTAATCGTGGTATGCTTCTAAGAACTCGGGTCGTAGCACTGTAGGAATGACAAGGAGGAATGTCTGCAGACCGGGTTGAAAGTTTTTTTAAACAAGACGTCAGTTCGAAGAATGAATGATAGGCTTCGAGAAAAACACGAGGAAGGTCAACGGGTTCTTCATGCAAATACTTGACCAGTAACACCAACTCAGGATAAGATTTCTGCTGCTGTACCTTCTCTGATGGAGTGATAGCTCCCAAAAAAAGAACATTATGTTCGCTCTCCGTAGAGGTTGCTTTCATGAAATCAACCAGCTCACGTTACAGTCAGCATCACTGCGCTTGCGACCAGACTGACAGACGACCATTATTTCGTGATCCTGCCGTCGTAGACTCCATCTCGCAAGACGTCCTGACGGGTCTTTGAGATTTGCCAGCCAGCACAGTGAATGGTGAGTGCGGCGATGGCGTAGTGGTTAGAGCATCCGCCTCGCATGCAAGAGGTCCGTGGTTCAAATCCCGGTGCCGCGCAGTTCCCAACTAGAAAAAAAAAATCCGCGTGTTGATGGAACTGCATTAAGAGGCCTGGGGTGCGGCCTCACCGGTCACCACCGCCGGGAACGCACTCCCTCACCAGAGAAGGATTGGCCGCCCTGGTGAAGTGGGATATAATAGGGCTCAGTGACGTTAGGAGGACAGATGAGGCCTATACGGTGCTACAGAATGGGCACGTCCTTTGCTATCGGGGCTTGGCAGACAGAAGAGAACTGGGAATGGGGTTCCTAATTCACAGAAACATAGCTGGCAACATAGAGGAATATTATAGAATATTGAAAGGGTGGTAGGTATCGTAATTAAACTGAATAAAAGATACAAGATGAAGGTAGTACAGGCTTACGCGCCTACATCCAGCCATGATGACGCTTCAGTTCAAAGCTTCTATGACGACGTGGAATCGGCAATGAATGAGGTAAAAACACAGTATACTATAGTGATGGGTGACCTTAATGCAAAAGTAGGGAAGAAGCAGGCTGGAGACCAGGCAGTAGGAGATTATGGCATCGGTACTAGAAACGCCAGAGGAGAGCTACTAGTAGAAGTCGCAGAACGCAATAATTTACGGATTTTGAATACCTTCTACCAAAAACGAGAAAACCGCAAGTGGACATGGAGGAGCCCTAATGGCGAAAATAGGAACGAAATAGACTTTATAATGAGTGTACACCCAGGAATCGTGAGGATGTGGAAGTGGTTGGGAAGGTACGATGCAGTGACCATGGAATGGTACGGTCTCGAATTCGCCTAGACTTGAAAAAAGAACGACAGAAACTGATACGCAAGAAGCCAATCAATGAGCTAGCACTGAGAGGGAAAGTACAGGAATTAAGAGTGTCGCTGCAGAACAGGTACTCGGCTCTTAGTGAGGAAACCAACCTTAGCGTAGATACAATAAATCATAATCTGACGAGAAGTATTACGGAGTGTGCTGTGGAAGTTGGAGGCAGGGTAGTTAGACAGGACACTGGCAAGCTTTCCCAGAAAACGAAGAACCTAATTAAGAAGCGTCAAATCATGAAAGTGTCAAGTACAACAGACCAAATAGAACTGGCAGAGCTTTCGAAGTTGATTAATAGACGTAAGGTATGCGATGTAAGAAGGTATAACATGGAGAAAATTGAACACGCTCTGAAAAACGGAGGAAGCGTCAAAGCAGTGAAGAAGAAACTTGGGATGGCAAAAGTCGGTTGTATGCACTAAGGGACAAAGAAGGCAAAATAACTACCATTATGGATAGGATAGTTAAATAGCGGAAGAGTTTTACAGAGATCTGTACAGTAGCGGAGACAACCACGATCTTAATACTATAAGAACTAGCAATAACCCAGATGACACCCCACGAGTAATGATAGAAGAAGTCAGAAAAGCTTTGGAGAGCATGCAAAAAGGCAAAGCTGCTGGTGAGGATCAGGTAACATCAGATCTGCTGAAAGATAGAGTACATATTGTGTTAGAAAAACTAGCCACCCTGTTTACGAGGTGTCTCCTGATGGGAAGAGTACCAGAGTCTTGGAAGAACGCTAACATCATCTTAATACATAAGAAAGGAGATGACAAGGACTTGAATAATTACAGGCTGATCAGCTTGCTCTCTGTAGTATACAAGCTATTTACGAAGGTAATTGCTAACAGAGTAAAGAAAACATTAGAATTCAATCAACCAAAGGAACAAGCAGGATTTCGAACAGGCTACTCAACAATTGACCACATTCATTTTATCAATGAGGTAATAGAGAAATGCTCAAAGTATAACCAACCACTATACATAGCCTTCATAGATTACGAGAAGGCGTTTCACTCAGAAGAAATATCAGCCGTCATGCAGACACTGCGGAATCAGGGTGTAGATGAAGTATATATAAACATTCTGGAAGAAATCTACAGGGGATCAACTGCTACTATAGTGCTTCATAAAGAAAGCAACAGAGTGCCAATCAAGAAGGCTGTAAGGCAGGGGGACACAATCTCCCCAATGCTATTTACCGCGTGCTTACAGAACGTTTTCAGAAGCCTAGAATGGGAACAGTTAGGGATAAGAGATAATGGAGAATACCTTAGTAACCTGCGCTTCGCCGATGACATTGCATTGCTGAGTAACTCAAATACGAACTGCAACACATGATTACCGAGTTAGAGAAGGAAAGCAGAAAGGTGGGTCTTAAAATTAATCTGCAGAAAACGAAAAAAATGTACAACAACTTCAGAAAAGAGCAGTGCTTCGAGATAGGTAATAGTGCATTTGAAGTTGTAAAAGGCTATGTCTACTTAGGGCAGGTAATAACCGCAGAGCCTAACCATGAGATTGAAGTAACTAGAAGAATAAGAATGGGGTGGAGTACATTCAGCAAGCACTCTCAAATTATGACAGGTAGATTGCCACTATCCCTCAAGAAGAAGGTATATAACAGCTGTATCTTGCCAGTACTTAGGTACGGAGCAGAAACCTGGAGACTTACAAAGAGGGTTCAGCTTAAATTGAGGACGACGCAGCGAGCAATGGAAAGAAAATTGGTAGGTGTAACCTTAAGAGACAAGTAGAGAGCAGAGTGGATTAGGGGACAAACGGGGGTTAAGGATATCATAGTTGAAATAAAGAAGAGGGAATGGACGTGGGCCGGGCATGTAGCGCGTAGACAGGATAACCGCTGGTCATTAAGGGTAACTAACTGGATTCCCAGAGAAGGGAAGCGGGCTAGGGGGAGACAGAAGGTTAGGTGGGCAGATGAGATTAAGAAATTTGCGGATATAAATTGGCAGCAGCAAGCATAGGACCGGGTTAACTGGCGGAACATGGGAGAGGCCTTTGTCCTGCAGTGGACGTAGTCAGGCTGATGATGATGTTGACAGTGAATGGTGATCACGAATGGCCCAAATCGATTGATCAATCAGTGTTTATTCAGTGAACTGAATACAAAAGTGGTTACAAAATATTTCACCACAAGCCTGCGTGGCTACTAACTACTCGAAAAGGTCTTCCCTATAGGTATGATCCAAACTTGCTTATGCCCAAACAACCGCAAGGCATTCTTTTTCTGTCGTTAAGTAATTGGCCTGAGCCTTCGAAAGTGTACGACTAGCGTGCGCAATGACCCACTCTACACCATCCTGCCACTGAACTAGGACGGTCCCGATACCGAAGTTACTTGCGTCAGTTTGAATATAAGTCTCGGCTTCCACGTCAAAATGTGCGAGGACTGACTGCCTCTGAAGACGGTGTCGCAGCTTATTGAAGGCATCATCCTGTTTCTTAAGCCTAATTAAAGGTTTCCTTCCTTCGACAGTCGCGTTAGGTATTCGGCAATCTTCTGATTTTTTTACAAAGCGCAGGTTAAAAGCGCAAAGTCACAGAAACCATCTAACTGGCTTCTTCTTCGTTGGTTTCGGAATTTTTTGTATTTCCGCGGTCTACTGAAGATTTGAGTGGATACCTTTAGCATTTACAACATGCCCAAGAAACTGAAGCTCTTGGAAGCTGAAGTGGCATTTCTGTAGCTTTATCGTTGGGTAAGTCAAACTAAGAGATTCAAGCACAGATTTCAGTCGTTTGAGATGCTACTCGAAGGTAGCCGAAAAAACAAAAGCATCATCAAGATACACGAGGCAAGGCTGCCACTCTAGTCCGGAGAGCACACTGTCCATCATCCGCTGAAATTTCGCGGGAGCGGAACAAAGGCCGAATGGAAGTACTTTAAACTCGCATAGCCCACCCAGTGTCACAAATGCACCTTTCTCACGATTTTATTCATCCACTTCTATCTGCCAGTACCCACTTTTAAGGTTTAGAAAATAAGAGAACTTCGCATCTTATAGTATATCGAGAGTATTGTCAATCCTGGGAAAAGGATAAACGGCTCGCTTAGTGACGAAGTTCAGCTTTCGGTGGTCTATACAGAATCGTAAGGACTGGTCTTTCTTTATTACGAGTAGCACCGGTGACGCACAAGACTCGCCGATGGCTGAATTACGTCATCATTAAGCATTTCTTGTACCTGATTTTCAATCGCTCCTCTTTTCTTAAGCGACACGTAGAAGTGCTGGCAGATGGGTCTGACTGATTCGTCGACTATGATGGGGTGTTTCGTAAGTGGCCTTCGTCGGACTTCGGTTGACGTTTAAAAGCATGCAGCTAATTCTCTTAAGATGTCTGTTTGTCTTTACTGGCTTGGCAACAGTCGTTGGTCTATGTCAATGGATTCCAGTACAGAATCCACGTCTTGGAATTTATGTGGTGACATCTCAGTGGTGCTCAGGTTCGTACCTTGGACAAAGTCGTGGATACTTTCATTGACGGTCCCCTTCGCAAGTGGCTGTACTTCATTCCCGAAGTTTGTCAGCAAGACGTTAGGACATTCATCACGAAACTTCGCAGCGCCCCTTCCCATGCAGATTCCCTTTTCGAGTATGAGCGCAGTGTTTCTGTCAGCGAGCCCTTTATGGTCACAAAATGCATTGATTCTTACTCGCGCAGCTACGCTGGACCTTGGAGGTACCACCACGTCGCCATCCGTAATACACCGCTCATTGAGTGTTTCTTCCGTTTCGCACGTTGCAATCGCCAGCTTGGTTGAAAACGAGACGCATGATTTTAGCAAGTTAATTACAGCAGTATTAGCCTTCAGAAAGTTCATACCAATAATTACGTCTCTAGAGAATTCCGGCAGTGCCAATAAACTGGCGACTTATGTGAAACCCGTCATTCCGAATCTTGCCGTACACGTTCCAAACGGGTCGATGAGGTGTCCCCCTGGAGTGTGAACTTGAGGTCTACCCTGTAGAGTCAGTACCTCGTTGAGTGTTTTGGCGAGTTCACTACTGTATACTGAGTAATGCACACCTGTTTCCACCAGTGTGTTCACGTCATAGCTGTCAACAAATACAAGCAAGTTGGAAGCGACGTCATGATCGCTTTGTCGGCATTTTAGTTTGTCGTTATCACGTGCAGTCCGCTATGGAGGTTCTGTTTCAGCATCGTCAGCGGCCTTACCTCCACAGTTCGCTGCCTCTAGTTTTCCCGACCCAGGATTGGTGAACGGCATCTTGCAGTGGGAGAAGCTGATGATCGACGGGGACTCGGTGATCGATATTTCAATGGTATTTTCGAGTGAAGCTGATGTGGCTGAAGGCCATGAGAGTACTGACGAGACGACAGAAACTGCTCGATCTCGAAAGGATGCTCCCCATTCCGAGGCCTAGGTGCCTTCACTACGAATCCCCGAAACCCTGCCTGGTGGTACAGGCACATTCGATACAGGTGGCTGGTGTCTCCACAGTGCACGGCAGCAGAGAGGTACCCTGAAAGGAGTGCACCATATATCAGTCTTCCTTGGTCTCCTATGCGGTGGCGGGAGTGTGTTTGGTAGCACAGTGCTGTACATCGAAGTGGCTGCGATGTTCTTACGCACGGGGGATTCTTGCAGCAGAGCGTCGACATACGAGACTCTGCGATAACGATGTTGACACTTCTGACTGGGCATACTGCTGACATGCCCGAATGGGCTGGGGATCCTTAACAACCACTCTTACTTTCTCACGCACGATGTCGGCCAGTGGCGACACAGCTGGAGCACTATGGCCTTTGGAGCTCCTCTCGTACCACAGGTCTTACGATTATACGTGAAAACTCCATGCTTTTTCTCAAGGAAGTAAGTGCTGCGTCCCCGAGGGTGATGCCAATATCCCGGTTGTACATCCTCGCCCGTTGTGGAAGCGTTCTTTTCATTGTGGCTGCCTCAGAACGAGACTCCGCAAGGGTGGACGGCACATTCTTAACCAAACCGGCAAAAAAATGCTGTCTTATGCCTCGCATTAAATGGCGAAGCTTTTTGTCCCCGCTCATGTTAGGGTCTGCTCGGTGGAAGAGACGGGTCATGCCCTCTACATATATGACCACGCTTTCATTGTTCCGCTGGTTCCGAGAATGCAGAGCTGTCTTGCCCCTCTCTTTGCGATCTGTACTCGGGTAGGGGGCAAGTAGCTCTCGTCGAAGGTCGTCCCAGGTCGAGATGGCAGCCTCGTGGTTTCCGAACCACGTTCGTGCGGCATCCTCCAACACAATATAAACACGTCGTAGCTTCCGAGCAGCAACCCGGTACTTGACCCTCACGACGCACTCAAATTGCTCGAGCCAGTTTTCTGCGTCTTCGAGTGCGTCACCACGGAATAGTTCGGGCGTCATCGGCGGATCTGCTACAATTTAGGTTGGCGCGGCATCAGAAGTCATCTTGCTAGCGTCTGCACTCAGAACTGCGACTGTTCTTGTACAATGCAAAGGGGAAAACTCAGGGTCCTCACCACGTAGGCTATAGCTGCTGCGCTGGTGAACAAGGGTCAGCTCGGTGGGTCCTAGTTTCCTTTGCTCCAAATTGCCTTCTGCAACCTCGCAAGAGGTTGGTTTTATAGCTCGGCTCCTCCACCAGATTTGTAACGCACAGTTGAAAGTTAGACTTTAATACAATAGCTACAATGGGTGAACTTGTGCCCTAGAAACAAACAAGTCACAGAAAACATGTAAATCCTGAACACTTGGCTTCTTGCGAGTTCGGCACTTTGTCTTCTTCTCTTATCCCTCGCAGCTCGAACGTGCCTGAGTTGTCAACGACGATCCTGGCAGTCCCCACCGGCACTTCGCTTGCTCTGTTTCACACGTACACCACAGGCAACATTAAGGACGTGGAAAACGACTGACGCGCAAGCTTTAAATGTATCTGGCGTCAATATTATCAACATTAACTGGTCAACTTTCATGGCTACCACCCACTGCACCAACGCGTATTCGCGGCGAGGTCAGCCTATAGGTGGCAGTACCATCCCGCGCATGTTTAGATAGGCAGCCGGCGGCGCGTATACAAATACACGCAGTGGCGCTTCCTTGCGTGCGGTCTGAGCTTATTTCGGCGGATAAAATGTGTTGACTACAGTTTATTGTTAAAATCTACGCTCTTATTCACTGAATCGGTGCATGACGCTTATGCAACGTTAACATTACCAGCGAGTGAATTCCATTCTACCTTTCATAGAGAATCTCGCCATGGGTGACTCTCTTCGCGCTTTTCCACTAAATCACGCATTTTATGTGTTGTTTGTACGTTGTTAGCTTGCGTTTCACCTGCTACGCACTGCTGTTGCGTGACTGAACGCCTTATTGACACTTTTGGCATCTGCATAGTACAAACAAACAACAGACAAAGAAAAATCAAGAAAGCCCTCATATTCCTGTGATTAGTTCTGTATTGCTGTTCGCACCTTATACGCATATGGTTCAAGTCTTCCCTATTCTGTTCGCCATGAAATGTGAGACGGTAGATAAGTCTAGTGAGGAAAGCTTAGATGCTGGCGGCGCTTTGCACTACACTGCGTTTACCGCGTGTACGCACATGTTCTTGCACCAGTGAAAATATAAAAATGTTATATAAGACTTCAGCAGAAAGCTTTATTTGATAGATTACGTCCGTTAGATTGCTTACGAAGGCCTGGTGACAAGCATGTTTTTTTTTCAGACAAAAAAATGACCACCATCTCCCATCGGGCACTAACAGTGCCACAGAAACGCTGAAGACAATGTAAAAAAGATTAAGTTTTCAGTGAAATTATGCAATAGTATATAAAAGGCATGCCATCTGAAATAATTTTCCACGTCTGGGCTCTTTAAAGCGTTCTTAAATCAAAACACATGGTTACGCACAGTAACTCTGTTTTAAGCACAGTTTAAGCACCGATGTGTCACAGTTTATATGATAGTAATATTTCTATGTAGTGGTACATAGGCCAGATAAACATAAGTAAGGTTCCTCACATGATTATAAACTACAGTGCCGTAGTTGTACACCTTCCAACAGCGTGCATGTGCATGATCTAGAGCCTGTTTTTTTTACAACTCAGTCGCTATAAAACGTTGAGTTCACACAGAATTCAATAGCCCTCATTTGTGGGAGAATGGCAAGAGCATTTCGCGATGTGCTTAAAAGAGAAAGGGCACCCACTCTGAAATATTTCTGGTTAATGGAGGGTACGACGACAATAAACAACACTCTGTAAAGTTGCACTCGCCGATTTTATTACACTACATTAGCACTCGAGCAAGACCAATCCTTTCGTAAGACGTTTCAGGCATACGTAGAAATAGTTGCACTCGCGCCGACATGACCCGACAAACCACACTTTGAGGGCGTGCATGACGTACGCGCACATAGATACATGACGTAGCTAGCAGACGATTCAAGGGGCAGTTTACACTTTACCGTTTGGGCCAGTTGCCGCCAGGCGGTGACTCTGCTCGATCTCGCTGCCAATAGCATTCGCTCGGCGGTTCATCAGGTTTCTAGTGCTTATAGTTGCGAGCAGAAAATTGGCGTTTTCTGTGAGGGAACAACTGTGATAGATGGCAATAATTAACAAAAACCTAAGGCTTCAGTGAGGAAAAGAAAGGGGCCTTGCACCTGGTAGTGGGAGGGTTTTACCAACAAGTGACGCAAGGATGTGAATCTCAATCGTTCAAAACCATATGTCTTACTGATTTAGAACAAGTGCTTCAAAAACCGCAATATTGCATGGCCGAAAACTAAAATTAAAGCAGGCGTCATGCCGAAAGGACGACAACAACGAAGTGATAGAAAAACGTTTTTTGCTTTCTGTGCTCCTGCAAATTAGGTTTTCCAGCCGTGTAAAGCTTTTTACAGTGCTGAGGAAAACATCAGCTGTGACTTCTGACAGCAGGAAGTGGTGACAGTACTGAACGCCGACGTTTCACCGTCACCGTAGCGGACGGAACCAGCCAGGATGTGCAAGCGTGGCTAGGGCCACCTTTACCACAGCGTGGCTTCGGAACCGACGAGCATGTGAGTCAACCTTGTTCTACCATGGTTTCTTACATCAGGGCACCAACACTCGTTTTGGAGGCCATGAGGAAAGCTGAGGAAATGTCGAACGAAGTAAGCTTTGCGAAAAAGGTGAGGATGGAAGAGCATACGAACAACATGCAGGAAGAGACATCGACCTACTCCTTCATTGATGGAGATATTGAACCTGATGAGGAAGCTCATTCTTTCACTCGAGTGACATATAAAAAGAGTAGATTTGAGGGAATTCCTGTGGTACTCCAACCAATAGAGGAAACGAGAACCTTCTGGAAAGTAAACCTAAACTTTGTAGCCTCGAAAATCGCTGCACTTGCTAAAAAGAAAGTTCGCTCTTTCCGAGTGAACAAAGATGGAAGTTTCTCAATCCCCGTGAGCTCTCTTGCTTCAGCCAAAAGCTTGTTGTCTTGTGCGCAGGTGGCTGGCTTGCTGGTGAAGCCATTCATTCCGGAGTCTTACATGCAAAATGCAGGCACAATCAGATATGTGCCTCTTGAGTACACAGAAGAAAACGTACAGAATATTTAAGAAAGGCATGTGTGATATCAGCTAGACGCCAGACTCGTTACATACGACAAAGATATGACACTGTAGCATCGCACCCACTGAGTAGTGTGATTTTACAATTCAGATATGACAGACCTCTCCCAGAGAAAGTAGTCCTTCGATTTACAAGCCATCTAGTTGACGAATATCTGGGCTCAGCAAGACGCTGCTATAATTGTCAGCGGTTCGGACATTTGGCGAAAAATTGCCGAAGAACAAGGCGCTGCAAAATATGCGTTGAAGACCACCATCACAAGGACTGCAAATTGATAACACAACCTAAGTGTGCTAATTGCAAGGGGCCCCACGCTGCATCGTTCTCTCGATGCCGGCAGAACAAGGCGGCTTCTCTTCAATATCAACATGACATCATCTACGGTCGCACGCAACAGCATGACGCGCCTGAGCCCATTATGAACAACATGAACCCTGCACAGCCTCCTCGACCGCAGGCACCAAAACGGCAGGACCCAGTAATATCGTACGCTCAAGCTGCAAGAGGACAACGAAAGCAAGAGAAAAGTGCGGGGACATCAACAAGCCAGTTGCAAGCTTGAAACGAGTCTCACAAGGGACCTCAAGATAAAAGTAATCACGTGGTTAACATCCGAGAAAGCACGAGCAAATAGCGTCCAGTAAGTGTAACGCAAACAGAAAACTCCTCTGTCTCGATAGCTTATATTGTTATCCACTGTTTTTCTCGGCTTTAAAAGCCATGCCAGTTGTGATCCCACAGGCTAACAACATTTATGAGGTGAAAGCGATCTTGTCGATAAAAGAGGTAGTGTTACAATTAGCCCCAACAGTTACTGTACAGGCAAGACATGAATAATTCTTATCAAAATGTCGCGATCTTCCAATGGAATGCGAATAGTATTAGCCCTGAGTGTGGAGACTTCGGAAAATTTGTGGTTCAGAGCTCCTTTTCAGTGTTATGTATTACAGAGTCCGGGGTAGACACTACTTTTCGGTTATCTAACTTCGTTGTGTATATGTCCTCTAGATCTACAGTACCCAGCAAAGCGATGATATGTGTGAGAAAAGATCTGCCATCAGTACAGTTGAATGCTACATCATCGAATTATCAAGAATATGTAGCATGTGAGGTTTGATTTGGTCGATTAAGGATAACAGTATTCAGCGTTTATCTCCAACCTTCCACAAATAACTCGCTTCCCGCATTGACAGCGCTTTTCCAGACGTACATGAAAGCTCTGATATATTGCGGAGATTTTAATGCTCACAATGTCAAGTGGGGAAGTGCGTACTGCGATCGTCGCGGAAAGGACCTACAAAAAGCAATTTAGGATAGTTAATTATGCTTGTTAAAAGATGGTTCAGTGAGGTTTCTATGGGGTTTCAATTACTTGAGTTGCCTAGACCTCACGCTCTGCTCACATTATATTGCATCTGTGGCTTCATGGTGAACCCACATTGAAACAAGGGGTGGTGATCATTTACCTATCCTATTACAGCATTCAAAACTATGCTTTTTTAAATATAGGCCCTCAGCAAAGATAATCAACTTGCAGGCGTTTTGTTATCATATATCACATCAAGCTGATACTATTACTGACACTGACAGATTAGTATCACTCATAGAAAACAAACAGAATCAGTGTTCCAAGTTCGTTAAAATTCCTGAAGGTTACGCTGGAGTAGACGCTGTAGACGAAAGGCTTAGGGTTATGTGCCGCAGAGCTGAAAGAAAATACGGACGCACGGGTATTTTTGAAGATTACCGTGACTGTCAAAAAACGCATGACTGCATGAGACGACAACTGGAAAGACTAGGCACAAAGCGCTGGCGGGAATTCTGCACTTCGCTAACGCCACTTACACCCGAGTCAAAATTATGGAATGTTCTACGCTCTTTATGCGGGACAGTAACACATCAACAACCATTTAGAGCTTTAGCTTTAGTAAAGAATGTACCGGAAATGACCGATGCGGACGAATTTTGTAAGCATATTACACAACCAAGTGCAGCCGGGCACACGCCTGAATACATTGAGTCTGTTGGGAATATTAAAGCACTGATTACTATTTCTCTCAATTGATATCATGATGACCTAGATCATACGTTTTAATTGGAAAAATTAAATAATGCTCTTGCAGCGTGCCGACAGAGGACAGCAGCTGATTCTGATGGGATAACATATGCAGCATTAAAAAACCAAGGTCCTGTGGCCACGTATACTTTGTTGAAGATATTCAATGATGCATGGACAACAGAGTGCCTTACACCCTCCTGGAAAGTTGCAAGAGTGGCCCCAACTCTCAAACCAGGAAAAACGCCTTTATCCATAGATTCTTTCCGTCCTTCAGCCTGACTAGCTGTCTTTGTAAACTTATGAGAAAGATGATACACGCTAGACTTCAGTGGTGGGTGGAATGTACGAACGTGCTTCCTGAAAATATGGCAGGCTTTCGTAGACGCCACTGCACTATGGATGCCACTCTAGACATTGTAACTTATGTAGATTATGAGAGGAGCTGTGGAAGAATCGCCGTTGCAGTATTTCTTGATATAAAGCAAGCATTTGACACAACCGGCCACGCTCATGTATTACACGGTTTAATTCAGTTGGGAATAGTAGATACAACACTAAGATAGATTGCAGAATTCTTAAGATACAGGAAAATCTTTATTGACACGGCTGATGGTAAAGATAAAGAGCATGAAGTTAGTGAAGGAGTCCCACAGGGTAGCGTACTAAGCCCATTTTTAATTAATTGCGTTATGGCCAAAATATCCCATATCTTACCTACTAGTTTGAAATATTTTATATATGCAGACAATCTGTGCATTTAGGCATCAGACACGAGCATTCAGGCGGTTCAGTAAAAACTTCAAGATGGGCTGACAGTAATCAATTACTTTTTTTAATGTATAGACATGATTCTTTCTCATGAAAAAACATCTCTACTTCCATTCACAAGGAAATGCCTTAAGAAATTCAAACTTCAGATAAACTCTCAGCGCTTACAATTTGTGCGAGAGCGCAAATTCTTAGAGGTTATTTTAGACAGACTACTGTCTTGAGCACCACAGATAAAATCATTAAAGAACAAAGTCACCTCTCTAATTAATATATTACGTCGACTGACAGGAGTGAGATGGGGTAGTTCATGTTCTTCTTTATTGCGTGTACATTCAGCCATAATTCGACAAAAAAATAGCTTACTCTGCCCCGGTTTTACATGGGAGGTAACGTAACTTAGAGGAAAGGAATAAGAAATTGTTGGCCAGAAGCCTTCGTAGATGTCTTAGTGTACCACGAGCGTCTGCCAGTGCTTTAGTATTTACGCAGTTTCGTCAACCGACTTTCCCTGCTATGATATTTACGGAAACCTGCCGGCATTATCTTCAGTTGGCAACTCAACACGCTAATCATCCCCTATACCGAGCTATTCAGGAGAGATCAGCTGCAAGAATACATAAAACTCTAGTAGAATTCAAGAGTTTACTGCCTACTCACGAATATTGGCCTCCATGTGCATCCCACCCACCATGGCGACTCTCTATCCCAGATATTACAACTTCGATTCCGGGAATAAAGTGTAAGAGTGATATGTGCATAATATTAATAAAGCAATTAATTTTAACACACCTTTATACCAATTATGAAGACTATATTCACGTGTACACCGACAGATCATGTCTGAATCAAAGCTCTACGTCGGCATTCTTTGTACCTGCATACCTAGCGAGAAAAGCTTTTAAACTCAGCGATTTCACAACATCCACAGCAGCATAACTCTATGCAATACTCTGTGCTTTACGCTTCATATGTTTACAGCCAGGTCCACTTCGATGGGTAGTTTACCAGTGACTCACAGTCCTCATTAGTTTCTTTAAAAGAAATCAGCTTGGGCAACAAAGATAGTGAGCTCGCATATGAAATACAGAGGACGTACGCTATATTAAAAGATTCAAACCACACCATAATGTTCCAGTGGGTGCCAAGCCACTGTGGAATCACAGGAACCGACATATCTGATCACATGTCACATGCAGCACATCAAGAAAATAATATATCGCTGCTACCTCTATCGATGAGCGATGCACGGTGTGTATTAAATAAGCTGAGCTGTCAACTGTCTAAGGAAACCTGGTTCGAAAATAGTGCGCAAAACTCTCTGTTGTATAACATTGATCCCGGTATAGAAGTTAATATTCCGTTAAAGGTTAGGCGATTGGTAGAAACAGTCATTCATAAGCTTCGACTTGGTACAGCCTACACGAAGGCTTTCCTGTATAGAATAAGGAAAGCTGGCAGTCCTACCTGCTCATGTGGAGAAGCTCAAGAAGAGGTGGGCACTATTCTGCATTGTTAAAAATCATGACGTACCTCGAAAGAACTTTTTTCAATAACTCCATTCTTTAGATGAGTGACCTCCATCAATTGCAAAAATGTTGGGTCCATGGCCAAAAGAAACTTAAAAGCCACTGCAGCGCGTGCAGTCATTCACTTTCCGGAAGAATCAAAAATAGCTCAAAAGTACTAAACAAAAAACAAATGCACTTCACTGTTGACCGCGGTATGTTTCAAAACAGTATTTTCGTGTTTCACTACGATATTTTTGGGAAACATTTCTGAAAATAGTTCAGTATTTAGGCGACAAATTCACCTTAGACATTTTATTGAACTTTCACGTTTTTGTGTGAACACTTAAATTGACGTGATTACTTGTGTTTTTTTTTACACACTCAGTGTGGTGCGGATACATTTCTATGCAGGATAAACCCATTTCTGTATGGTGTGGACACTCAGTGTTGAAAAACGTGAGCTCATTGTGTCAGTGGAGTGGGCATGGGAGCAGAGTTCATGAAACCATGCCGAAAATTTTTCTCTACGCCCCGCAGGTTTTGCTGACCGTCTTTTTTGGCTGGCCATTTCGTCCTACGCGCATCGATCCTGGGCAGGCCTTTCAAGCTTTAACTGGCGATGACGTGCTGGATATCTACAATCGTGGCTGCGACGGTATCAACCTTCGACTAAGCAACTCGACGTTCACCCGGAACACGGCCAAAGTGACGGCGGCAGCACTGTGGCGCACGGATATAAACAAGCCACGCAGCACACTTGCATTTAGTGGGCATGGGAGCAGCGTTCGTGAAACCATGCCGAAAATTCTTTTCTACGCCCCGCAGGTTTTGCTGACCGTCTTTTTCGTCTGGCCATTTCGTCCTACGCGCATCGATCCTGGGCAGGCCTTTCAAGCTTTAACTGGCGGTGACGTGCTGGATACCTACAATCGTGGCTGCGACGGTATCAACCTTCGACTAAGCAACTCGACGTTCACTCGGAACACGGCCAAAGTGACGGCGGCAGCACTGTGGCGCACGGATATAAACAAGCCACGCAGCACACTTGCCTTTAGTGGGCATGAAAGCAGCATTCGTGAAACCATGCCGAAAATTCTTCTCTACGCCCCGCAGGTGCGTAATCAATTCTCACTTTTTGCACAGCGATCTAACAATCGCTTTTTGATACTGCTCCCATGCCCACAAGTGCTTTGTGAAACATTGCTCGATTGCGTTGATGTCGCGCTGTTGCTGCTTCTGTCAGGCGACATAGAGACTAACCCTGGTCCTTCTAAACCCCGAAACTAATCCACAGCTCCCGACGAACCTTAGGATGCGAACTCGGAGCAAATGAACACAATGCTTCAGATACTCAAAGACATCAACGAACGGACAATCGCATTAACTAAGGGGCAAGCGGATCTTCAAACAGATGTCAGAGAAATCAAGTCCGGCCAACAGGCAATAGAAACAAAGCTGGTTGACATTTTCGGCCGTCTTTAATGCTTAGAATCAAAGTCGGAAGTGATAGAGCAGATGAGTGGTGACCTGGCGGCTGTCAGCGACGCTGCAGAACGCTTGATGTCGCAGCAGGACGTCTTGCAATCTCGCCTGGACGACCTAGAGGACAGGTCACGGAGAAGTAACCTGCTCGTTCATGGCATCCCGGACTCGCGGGAATCGTGGCAAGACACAGAGGAGAAGACGCTAGCTGCACTATCAAGTGCGACAGGAAAAGCCATTACTGGAAACGATGTCGATCGCGTTCACCGCATAGGCACCTTTTCCAGCTCCAAAACTCGTCCGGTCATCATTAAATTTCGCAGCTTCAAGATGAAGGAAGCGATTCTTTCCGACCGCGCTGTTTTAAAAACTAAAGACATTGCGGTATCAGAAGATTACTCAGTCGCGACTAGGCAGGCTAGAAAGAAACTTGTAGAATTCGGCAAAGGCCAACCCCACTCTCCCCAATTCCAATTGCGCTATAACAAACTAATAATAGATGACCGGTGCTTCATGTACGATACCGTGTCTGACAGCGTAAAAGAAATAAAACGGGCGCCACCTACTGCGCCACTTCCCAATGCCACGTCCGCCGCACCGCTTTTGGCGAGTGCGTCTGCGTTGTCCGGCAGGCCTACCAGCTAGGAACACGCGAGGGGAGCTAGAGCACCGATGCCATGTGTCTCCGTAATTCTAGCAAATACTCGCAGTGTAACAAGCAAACGGGAATCCCTTAACTCTGTCATTAACACCGTTAGCGCAGACATCGTAGCACTCACTGAAACATGGTTGCACACACACATTCATGATAGTGAAATCTTCGACGTGTCCTGTTTTAACATTTATCGCTGCGATCGCACCTTGCGTCAAGGCGGTGGCGTATTACTTGCTGTCAAAAAGTCTTATCCATCTCACTTAATTCACGTTCACACTGATTTATAATCTGTATGGTCTTGCGTTGACATTGGGCACAGGAAATTTGTTATGGGCGTTTCTTACCGTCCACCTTCATATCCCCCAACGTTTGTGTCTGAACTACACGATGCGCTGAATGTTGTTTCTAAACGACACCCCACTGCTCCTATATTCCTTATGGGTGATTTTAACTTCCCACATATTTCTTGGTCCTCGGAAACCCCCGCATGCAAACCACCTTCATCTCAAACAACAGAATTTCTCAATCTTTGTTCATTATTTTCTTTTTCCGAGCTCGTTTCTGAACCGACTAGAACCACGCAAGAGACCGCGAACATACTAGATTTGATATTAACTACGCACGCTAAATTTGCTTCCCCGATTTCATACTTACCCGGTCTGAGCGACCACTCGCTCCTTTCATTTAATATAAACGTTCCACTAAGCAAGGCTACGACCTCAACTAAACAAATTCGCGACTACTCAAGAGCAGACTTTGAAACTATTAACAGCGAACTAGCTTGCTTTCTGGACATTTTCTTGTTGCATTTTGATACGCGTACCGTTCAAGAAAACTGGAACCTATTTAAAAATAAAGTTCACGAACTAACTGATAAATACATCCCTTTGCGCACAAAAATCTAACCCGGAGGCGCCTTGGTACAACAAGCAGTTAAACAGGCTGTCTAATCGAAAAAAGCGCTGCTATCGTCTGGCTAAAAAATCCCCGAGTGATTACCGATGGAACGCATACACAACCGCCAACAAAGCATACATTGCAGCAGTAAAACTTGCCAAATCACACTTTCTTCAGCGCACCCTTCCTTCTATGCTTATTAACGACCCTAAAAAATTTTGGCGTGTGATCACTTCTTCTAAAACGAATAGTATTACATTGACTGGGCCAGATGATTCCATTATACCCAGTAGCGAATGTTCTTCCCTACTCAATGCAGTTTTTTGCCAGAACTTTGTTGTTTCTTCTAACTCCTCAATACCTGAACTTCAGAACTGTAATTATCTCTCCATGGACCCCATTGTTACTGACCCAGGTGGTGTAAGTAAAATAATCCAGTCACTGAAACCCTCATCGAACCCCGGTGTTGACCTTATTAATACGAAGTTCTTAAAAAGTACTGTTGTGTATTCCTCTATTATTTTGTGCAAAATATTCCAGCAGACCCTCGACACGAGCATCCTGCCGGCGGATTGGGAAGTCGGGAAGGTGGTGCCACTCCATAAGTCCGGTAACAAACACACGCCTAACAATTTCCGACCCATATCACTAACAAGCATTCCATGCAAAATTTTCGAACATGTAATTTTTTCCCATCTGGTCAAATTTCTTGAATTTAACACTTTCTTCTCACCCACGCAACATGGTTTTCCAAAGAAGTTCCCGTGCGAGACCCAATTGCTTTGATTAACCCACAAGCTACACTTAATTCTAGATCGCCGTTCATCCGCTGATTGTATCTTCCTCGACTTCTCCAAGGCTTTTGACAAAGTGTCTCGCAAACTACTCCTTTACAAACTAAGCAAATTAAACCTAGATCCTAAGTTGTTTGCATGGATTGAGTATTTCCTTTCTAATCGTTTCCAGTTCGTCACAGCCAATAACTATGACTCTCCACCCAGTTCTGTTCATTCCGGCGTTCCCCAGGGCTCTTGCTTGGGACCACTTTTGTTGTTGATATACGTTAATGACCTACCTAACTGTGTTCTCTCTAATATTCACTTGTTTGCAGATGACTGTGTTATTTTTCGAGAAATTAACAGCGATAACGACGTTACGGCACTGCAATCGGACATTAATGCAATTTCTAACTGGTGTGAGCAATGGTTAATGGAACTTAATACAACTAAATGCAAAGTCTTATGCATTTCAAGAACAGCCCTTTCGACGGGTTCCTATTACCTTAACAACACACTTCTTGAACCTGTGGCGTCGTACCGATACCTGGGAATTCACATAACACCTGATCTTACCTGGTCGCTTCATATTAATACCGTTATTAATAATGCTAATCGCCTGCTTGGCTACCTTCGCCGCAACTTCTTTTCTGCACCTACCTCTTTAAAAACACTTTTGTATAAATCATTGGTTCGTTCTAAACTCGAATATGCATCATCCATTTGGGACCCGAGCCATGATCATCTGGTGACATCACTTGAGCTCGTGCAGAACAACGCAGCACGTTTCATTCTCGGTAATTTCACCCGTGCGGCAAGTGTCACGTCCATGAAAAACTTGCTTCAATTACCCACTCTAACTTCGCGCCGCAAACACTGTCGCCTCTGTCTCTTTCACAAAATTTCCTACCATAATTCGCCCCTATTCAGTGAGTTAATTACTCCTCCTTTATATATTTCTTCTCGTATGGATCACCGACACAAAGTAGGAACAATACCATGCAACACCAATGCCTTCTTTCAGTCATTTATTCCTCGGACGTCACAAGATTGGAACCGCCTTCCCGGACTGACCGCCGCAATCAAAGCCAACCATCAGTTTCGTGCAGCACTAGCTAACATTGTATGATTAGGGCCCATGTATGTTTGTACTTATCTGCTTACTACTTTTGTTGCTGCTTTTTAGTTTTTAGTTTTTTGTATAACCTTGTAACCCACTCCCCTCTGAAATGCCTGTAGGCCTTGAGGGTACAAATAAATAAATAAATAAATAAAGTGTTGCGCTATGTACATACGTATAGCCTTGTGTTTGCTACAAAATGTGCGATGTTCACTTTTGTGCAAGAGGAGTAGCTGGCGCCATGCATTGGCACCAACCTCTCCTTACATAAATTTAATTAAAACAGGTGCCCTGCCCCCTGCGCAGTGAGTAGGTGCTTTAAATGTTCACCCGTAACAAATCACCACCAGCAACACCGGCAAGAGCAACATCACTATCATCACCAGTACCATCAACAGCTGTGCGTACCGCTTTACAGACACGTAGTGGGTGCTTCACTGATTCCCAATATTCTATTGATGTCTTGGTCGGCGCTTCACAATTGCACATGCAGTAGGGATGTATTCATTGAACGTATCTCATGACCTATGGCACACGCTGAAACATTAATTTTCTAGCGGCAGGGTGAGGTGTTCACTCAGCTGTGATGCCTAGTCAGAAGAGCGCACGCTATTATCGCCGAGTGGGCTCCTTTTTATCGTGACATCTGTCAAACAAATCGGTTGAAGGGGCCCTGAAACACTTTTTCAAGTAACTATGCAAAGATTTCAGTAGAAAAGCTTATTGTCTCATGAATTCAGTGCCGCGAAAATTCGCTGAATCCGTTCAATGCGAATAGAGTTGCAAAGGTTTGTCGCATGCTGCAATTGCATTATCTCTTCTCTCGTCCTGACGAAAGCACTGGAAGCTAAGCAGGGAGGAGTGGCAGGGCAAAAAAAAAACTTCACGCCTTGTGATCTTGATCACTTATTCTTCTTCGAATGCGCGGGATTTTCAGTGTGATGGCGCGTGCCTGTGTGGACGAGTAGCGGCTTCCCACGGCTATGTCGGTAACTTGATTTTTCGCTCATAGACGCTCAGACGATTTTTCGCTCACAACTAACGGGGCCAACGCCGGCGGCGGGTTTTCTGCAACACGAGCTCTTGAACGCTTTCGCGTTAAATTTTAAAAAATACGCCTTCTTCCACTAGAGAGAAACGATGTGGGGATGCAAAGTAGCAAAGAAATGGTGAATGGCAACCACAGAAGCTTATCTAGGTTGCCTTTAGCAAGTGAACCACCATTCAGAACTTACCTTGCTAGCGTTACCAGCGACCTTCACTTAATGCTAGTGGCCACTGCTGTGAACGCTGCCGGTGACCAGCGTTTCCAGTGATCATGGCTATAGACCAGCTTTTTATAAAAAGCCGGTCCCAAAACGCACATGCCGAAGACATTGAACGTGATCCCGTGCTAACCAAAACTGACGCGCTCCACCTCAGGTAATGTAGAACGCCGCAAGGCCAACCATCGATGCTATGAATTAATGAAATATTATATCATTTATTGCATAAAATGTAGATCAAGAGAGGACGAGTCAGTTCTCTATTCTGGGACTCCGTTAGATTGCGCTGCATTTCGCTAAGAAGTGATCATGTGTACTGACGAAGTGTTTCGTCATCTTCACCGTCGACTCAAGAGATAGAGAGCGATGCACATGCGCATTGGAGATGGGGACGCAGCGGGAAGGAGAAACGTTTATTGTTTCGGCGTAAGATGCTTTGCATCAACTGAACAATATGAACAGATGTCAATCACGCTATTGCCTTCTACTTCTGATGGCGACGCTTGAGCGTCCTCAACTCGTTTCCCGAAGAGCTTTATCAATGAAAAGGTGTCTTCGCCTGTGGAGTAAGCGAACACAAAGGTTTTATTGCTCAGAGAGGCGACAAACGCATCCGTGACCAGTAATCATTTGTTCGGCGCACTCCAGACACGAGCTCTCTTTTCGTGCCCACAATTTGTTGTCCCCATTCTTGTAATAAATATTCAACAATTTTTAACACACTCCGCAGCCTAAAATAAATACTTCGATAAAATACCAATGTAAAAGGAATGTACAGTTTCACCAGAACAACTGACACGCATACATTTAAGAATAACAAAGGTGCAGTTGCTTAATGCACAATTCAGGCATGATTAGAGACACACTAACCGGTCCGACAAGTTCCGCTTTTGTTATTTCTGATGACCTGCTGCACATAATCGCACTGACGAGTAGCTCCTATTGCATTTGTCACGTTTCCTCAATACCAAGCGCGCATCAAGCGCTTTCTAATTTCACTTTTAACTGCTTGCACGGGTCTCCCCACTCAAAACTGGCACAAATGTTACTTAACGTTGCGCAAACGCCAGCTTCGTGTACTTCTCGGTGAGCAGGCATAACGCTGAGCTGAGTTACTCGTTCCGCAGTAGCACTAGTGTTTTCTTGCCGCGCGTGGTGTGAGCTTCCTTAAGGCGTGGATGTATCCTGATGGTACGCTTCTCGTAGAAAAAAGTATCCTCGTCTTCTATAGAATGGTTTCCAGGACGTCCGTCGGAGTGGAGCTGCCTGATCGGCCGGTTGTGGCGCTGCTTGGGCTCTCGCCTTGCCGCAATGTGTCGTGTTGATCTGTGGAGCTTTTGTCTGCCTGCCGCTTGGTTTTTTGCTTGAATTGAGCTCAGTGCCCTAAAAGGAAGTCTAACGTCAAGCCGCCGATCTTTGTGTTGCGCGTCCTCGTTCAATGACCACACTGTGTCGTTCTCGTACTCGACATATGAGAGTTTTGCAGAGAGCGAGGGGTGTCTGTGTCTACGCAGCTTGTGCCAAGTATACAGATGGTAGTAGTACAATCGCGCGCTTAAAATGCTGTTCTTCGCACTTTATAGGTCTTTTGAATGTCCAACCAAGCTTTGCGTCGGTGGACACCAGGCTTTGTTTGCGCTCGTCGAGGAAAACTTCATTTAACAAAAACTTCCACATTCGATCCGCTTTAAATGAGCAAGCATACGCCACCCTCAGTTTTCAATTCAGGAATTGCAGTCATGTCCGCCTTAAACTTCTCTTCATGTAGCAGTTGTTGCGCGGATATGTAAGAAGTTCCATCAGTTGTTCACAGAATAATGGTACTTATAACCTCGACATTATGCGTGGTATAGTAGAACTGATTCATTAGTGTGACCCTGACAATGCTTAGCCATCTTCCCGCTTTTTCACTAGCTCCTCAAAATGCCTTGACATTCAATTCGATGGTGCACACTATAGGTAATCTTAGCTTTTTAGATATGTCTTTAATGTCCGTCTACTTCCATTAACTGATACGCCTCTGATAAAGCATGCGTCACTTTTGGTTGTCAGCAATGCGCAAAATGTCTGTAGTAAGACCACATTTTTGTTATGTAGTGATGGTGACTTATTTGCTTTCACCTTCGAAACAGGGGCCCTCGCTTCGTTTAAGTGCTTTTTTGCACGTATTCGGGTTTGCAAACAACAGCTGCGTGCCTTCCGTTTCACTTCTAACAAACTACCTGACGGTGACCATATTTAGACCGATGTCATTTGATGGTGCACTTGAAGCACCTGCCAGCCTTTGCTAGTGGTTGTTCCCTTCATGCAAGCTAATGTCAGATGTGCATTACTCCGTAGTGTGTGCTGTAGAATGGCAAAGGAATCGGGTACCTTTTTCAATCCTTGCGTGGCTGATAAAAGTCGACGCCGTGCGTTGAGCCTCATGAAGCGTGTCTTGTTCGTGATCTTGAACACCAAGACCACCGGCGTCCACAAAGGCATTTCTCTCACGAGCTTCCACCTCCATGCACACGTACTTGAGTTGCTCCCAAAGTTCCGTTTCTGACGTTGCAGCCGCATTGATGCTCGTCTGTCGGCTCTGTTGTTTGAAATACTCTACCAACGTATCTCCGGGGATCACTTTGGTCAGGAACTCGTCGAGCATGGCAGCATAGGAGAGCTCCTGGCATCTGAGCGCCTTAAGTCCTGTGATATTGATGTGGATGGTGTACAATATGTTTCGCAACGAAGTAACATTGTTGAAAAACTTCACTGCCTTGAGCTTTCGTAAGTTCGACAAGTATTGTCGCTCGATGAACTTCTTGTTTCTAATGCAATCTTTAAAGAAGGCGATGGGGTCTTCGTACGACTGCTCCGTGGTTTGAATGCCGTCAATGGCCTTCGATGCCTGTCCACTTCCTAGGCTCTTCAAATAGTGGAATCATTTGTTGTTATATAGGCTTGGCTTTTCGTGAACCGCGTGCCTGAACACGTCCCAGAAAGGTTGCCACTGCGTTGAGCCTTCGTTGAAGTGAAGTAGCTCACGTTTAAGTAGACGAGAGCTGACGAACCATGCGCCAACTGATCGCCAAAGACACGACTGCCTACATTGGTGATACTTTCGTTCGCGATGTTGGTTGCCGCACTATCGGGGATCCTGGACATCGACGCCTTCAACTCATCCATGTGAAGACTCAGACGCCAGCGTAGCAGCAGCGTTGTCTTCACATTCTGCTACAGAGGCATAATCTTCTGCGATTTGGTCGTTGGTGAGGTTTCCTTTGAATTCTTTCTTGAGCGCCCGCAAGCCTTCGTTGCATGCTGTCAGCCGGTCGTGCACCACACAAAAATTCGATGAGGCAAACTGGTCGGAGGCGATCAGTTGCCGTGCTTTGTTTTGTAAGCGCGTGTGCAGAGCTCGCTGAGCTGTGCGTTTGCCTTTGATGCGCTCAATCTTCGTTGTGGGCGAAGTTGTTTTGTCGGGTAACTTTTATGGCAGAATCCTGGGTTTCTCGGCATCATAAAATGTTGAAGAACAGGTGTCTGTGCCGGTGGAGTGAGCAAAAACAAAGATGGAATGGCTCAGAGAGAATACAAACGCGTCTATAACTGGCAAAAACATTTATTTCGGCACAACCCGGACACAAACTTCTCCTGCCCATGCTTTGTTGTCTTCTTTCTTCTAATAAATATTGAACAATATTTAACAAGTTTTCATTTTTAAACATCTGAGAAACAATACCGCCGAATGCTGTTTGCATAAAGTGTTTCTGGAGTTGGCTTACGTTCTCTCTTTCAATGCAGTGATAATTGCGGATCTCTTGTGACGTACTTTCTGTAACACATATGATAAGCTTTGATTTTGCATGGAAACATTACATTCCTTTCATGTCCCCAAATTTAATAGACAGGTTCAAAGAGGCATTTTTTGAGCAAATTAGAACTAGGGAATCTGGATTTTCTTTGTTTAGTAATTTCTGTTTGTTCGGTATACACATATACATGGCTAATAGAGATAGGCAAAGCGCCAGAAGTGGTGACGGAGGCAACCACACTTGCTCACAACTTGAACAAGAAAATCAATTACGTTAAAGACTGCTAAAGACTATTTAGAAGAGACCGCCTGCTACATCAGCATTCGTTGGCACGGATTTCGCTGTGAGTTCGTTCTTACAAGGTGTTAGGTGTAAAATTAGGGCTGTTGAATTTAGAATCACTCAAAAAAAGCTACGCGCATACATTTCGGTATTTCATTAAATAAAAATGACCTCGTACTAACAAACATGCTTTGTAATGTGTGTGTATTCGTATTGGCCTTTGTTCGGGAAAACTTATCTCTCATTTCACAGTTCATTCTTGCCGTCGAGAAGCTCAGTCTATATCGATTTATACGACACTAACGGCACATGTGAGAATTTTAAGTAATGAAACTCGATTAATTGGAGTGGTAAGGAGCGAAGACGAACAAAAGAATAGACAAAAGTCTTTTTGGGTAGCACTGCGTTGATTTGCTATGGAAATAACAATTACAATAGTCTCCTCGTAGCAAGACGTTTGCATTTCAAGTAATGTACAGTGTATGTGCCAACTATGTTTAGCTGTAGAAAGTCCAGGTTCCGTGAAAATAGGTCGGAATCGACAGAAAGGGGAGGTTAAAAATGAACTTTAATTACAAGCTAAATTTAAACAAAAAATCAGAGCGTATACAAGGAGTGAATGATAATGAGTGGGGTGAAGCGTTCATCCGTCCTTCCATGCGTCCGAGTGGATAGATGAACATAGACGCGGATGGTCGGAAGCACTGACGGACGGGCAGAGGCATAGATGGAAAGATGGACGCACGAAAAGACAAACGAACGGGCTGATAGAAGCACGGACACAAGCATGGAATGGACAGACAAGCAGACGAACAAAAGCATGGACATATGGACGGACGTGGAAACAGATGGACGCACAGAGATATGGTTGGACGCATAGCCCCACTCATCAATATTCACTACGTGGATATGCTTGCATGCTTTTTTCTGATCTGATGTGTGATAAGCATAAGCTTGAATACCGTACTCTTGAGAGCACCATAACTTTCTTTCATGATGGCCAGCTTTAGCAACCAATATGGAATATTGAACTCAAGGTTCCCCGAACCTGCAGTATACCGCAAACAAAAGGGATAACATTGGCCTCGCTCTATTGCACAGAAATGCGTTATTGATGCAGGCAGAGTGAAAATTGTTTGAAATAAATGGCACGCTTGGAGCCGCTAGTATACCGAATACCCATAGACGACAGAAGGTGTGCTCTGGCTGCGGTTCCACAAACACGCATACAAAGAATGCTGGCAATCCTACGACTATTTGTTCAAAGCTGAGGTACCAAATTGGAAGCCACAAACTAAACGTCAGGCATACTGCAACGATGCATCGCAGTAATGCAGACGCCGAACAGCCCCTATTTCACTATGTCCAAATAAAAAAGTGTGCTAATGGACGCTCGCCTCTCACTCTATGTCTGCGCATTAGTCATCTTTCGTCCCATCCGATAATTGCGACAAAAAACGTGTGAGCAGACACACTTTCACGCATTAGGAAATTCCTTGGCTCTGGAACAGTGGCTCTGAGCTTAATCCATCTTCTTTAACGAGTTTAATACGAGACAGTGGTCGGTCGTGACCACTGCCTGTCGAACACGTACGGTGCAGTTTGCAGCAGTGTACGGTCTCATTCATCTCGTTCAGTAAATACGGTTAGTGCATCCGAAGTTCTCCCTTTTTGTTTCTTAGCAAGGAAGCTCTTTCTCAACTTGACGCATTGCCAACTTGTGCGATGCATTATGTTGCCTCTGCACAGAAATCTACTGGCGCGACTGAAGTCTCTTTGAGATTAAACATGACCCAAAGTGCATTTCACACAAATAAGCCCGAATGAAGCACGTGCATGCTGTAAACCCTGTGTGTTATCTCTATATCGTTAGTCTAAAAGTCGCAGTGTGGATTAGAGCGTCCATTATCAACGACGCAACAGGTAAACCCACAATAATAGGGGACCCCCTAACGCAATGGTTTATAACTCCCCGTTTCTCAAAAATTGTGGCTACTGGCTTACCCATAATAAACGCATATATAATCAAAATTAAACGTTTGTCTAAGTATCAATGATTGACTCAAAGTTTTAGAAATTCTATATAGGACTGTTATCTTTCACATGGCACCGAGATCCTAAAAAAATGAGACCTGTCACTACGATAACTTGTCTTTTGATTAGCCCTTTTTGACATCGCACTTTCCGCTTCGATTGAAGAATTTAGTAGGGTGTCATGTACAAAGCGTTCAGTTTTGATATCTTGTGGCCTAAAAGTGGGACTTGATTCAAAGTAAAGCTTCCGTCGAACAAGAATGCTTCTTAAACGTGGCCAGATTTTGCGAACCCACCAGTGAAATTCTACTTTCTCTGGTGAACTCTACAGACCTGATATACATCACTTTACTTGATTTTTGCAACTAAAACAATATTTTTACAGAGGAAGATGGTATGAGATCACAATTCGGGTCTCACGCAGCGCCTTAGTTTTTCGCCGTCACCGCTGCCGCTGTTGTCCGTAACCACATCGCGCGAAATTAGCAAAAAAAAATGGCATCGAATCTGCAGGTTAAACTGCAAATATCGTCTAAAGACGATAGTTTTGCGTCAGGAGAGAGTGAACAAAGCGTTTATTGAATGTTCTGCGCAAGAAAATCGGTGAATGGTATTCTGGAGGCGTTGCGTTAGAGTGTCTCGAGCGTGTAGCGAAGACGAACGAGCACATCGAGGCACCTTAGACACGAGCGCCATCTGGCAGTTGTCTTCAAGAACGAAGGCATGTGCGTCCGCGGAGAAAGACGCACGCCTGTCTCGGAGGTGATAAGTTGTAGAACGCAAAGCAACGGGAATGTGCCACAACCATGTCGTCGTAGCAAACCGTTGCAAACACTGGACTTTTTGAGCATCGCATTGCACTGTCAGCGCAGTGCGATAAACGCTACTGTCCTTAGAGTTACTTGTGTGTGCCTCTTCTAGTATAAAGGCAGACATACAAAACATTGACGTGTTGTTATAGCACCTCAGAAATGTGCAATAGTTGCTTTTTAATTGACTTTCGCAGAACAATGGACGCTATACCTTGAGCAATATTGGTGGGCGTGGCGTATGGGGGCGGCCATTTTGGTGCCGTTTGAGGTATCGTTAAGGCTGATAAGCAGACAAATGTACAGGCAGACCGACAGACCAAAATTTTTCTGTTGGAGGTCCCCAAGAAAGACTATCATCTTCGAAAACCTAGTACCAATGAGACAGTTAGGCTCCAGCAATTATCTGCTGGGTGGCAGCCTGGTATTCAACCACTAAGCTACGCTAATGCTTGTGACTTGTTGGCAAACTTGCCTTAGGCAGCCTTGACGTCGGGAAATCAATCGCAATAATACGACTTGTAAAGCGTTTTAAAACAACAACAGAACAAACAGTCGTCGCACGATGCGAATGGCATAACGAGTGGGTCGTCCAATACTCCAACCCATTAAAAAAGCTTATTATTGTTCACCTAATTACTCTGGTGCGCACCCACTTCAGGCATGATTCCTCATCGTCCTCAGCCACTGCATGAAAAAGTGGCACAGAATTCCTCACAGTAGTTTAGCGGATACCAAGCTTCTCAAAAGAATGACGAGAAATGGCATAACGAATGCCGCCCTATTACTATCAAATTCTTAATATGCCGTAGTGGGCATCAAGTAAGAGAGCTTACAGCAGTTACCCAAAGAGTGTTTCGAAAAGGCTCTGAAAGGCCGTTCTTCTATAGCTTTCATTGTGACTGTGCTGCGCCTTTTGCGCAAGCCTGGCGTTTTTTCCCATTGAGTTGTCCCATTGAGTTGTGCCGCTCAGTCACGAGATTCAGTCTTGAAACCGTGACAGATGCTTATATAAGGCTGTTGCATTATACGTTGATTTTTGTTTTTGTTGACCCCCTAATTCTGGCGTTAACGACACACCAGAAAAAAGTTCACAAGCGGTTAAGCGCACTGTATTTTTTTTCAAGTCATTTGTAGTGCGTGAAAATTAACGAAAAGGTAATTATGGCGGAGCAGCATATGGATATAGCAGATAATAATAACCATGCTTTGCTAATCGACTGCCATCAGAATAGCGAAGCTTCACTAGGATGAAGCACCTTTCGAAAGTATACGTTGCTTGTAACTGTACAGGGTCTTTGTTAGCAACCTCATGACTCGAAATTCGTCATTTGCAAGAAATAAAATGGCCGATCCCATGTACAGTGGGAATCGATGATATGCGAAGCACGAATAAGAAATGTTGATACGGTAATATAAAATGAGGAAAGCGGTACAAGGTGGAGGTAAATGGTGCTGTACGAGACTTCCGTGTCGAGATTATCATGTTTGGATGTGTCGTTTGCCTTCATCATTTATTCACGTCACGCGATGCCAAATTTAGTATATATGAAGCTCGCGGAACAGCCGCAAGCACGCTATGAGCGTGGTATGTTGTCATGTTCTTCCAAGCAACGCGTCTCATGATTATTATGTTTGCAGCAGTCATATATTTTCGTCATTCATTGACGTCTCGTAACACCGAATTTGGTATATGTAGAGCTGGCGAAGCGGCTTCGAGTGCATCATGAAAGTCTCAATATACTCCACCGTAACGTTGACGCACGCGCCCGCTGGGCGCAGCGACGCTACGTTAACAAAACGCGAGCACTCTATAGTATGACGCTAGGCGCGACCGGCACGACCAGCGTCCGTAGGCGCTGCTCGACGGCAACCAGCGCGAAATGCGACATGCTGCATTTAGCACTGATGCGTTGCCATGACAACACTTCATCTGCCTCTTTACGAGACGGACGGTTGCCGGACGCACTGAAACGCGCATGCATCAAAGCAAAGCTGCGTGTCACGCGCCTGATATTATATATATGGCAGGACCGGCGCCTGGCGTGGCAAGCCGGTTTGACGCGACGATAAAAATGCCGGCACGCATGCGCACCGGGTCACGTCGAACTGTATTGGCGTTTTGACTGTGGCATGTAGTCATGTTGCTAGATGACATACATCTCATGTTTATCATGTTCACACCAGTCTCATAGCTTCGTCATTCATTCAAAGCCTGTAATACCGAATATGGTAAAAGTAAAGCTAGCGAAACGGCCGCCAGCGGATCATGAGCGTGGCATTAAGTCATGTTGTTACATGGCACGCATCTCATAATTATCATGTTTGCACCAGTCAGTTATTTCGTAATAAGTTAACGTACCACAAAACCAGATTGGGTATATGCGACGCTGGCGAAATGGCCGAGAGCGCATCATGAGCGTGGCATGTAGTCATGTTGTTACATGACACGCATGTCATGATGTTCATGTTAGGTTCAGTCGCTTGTGTTCGCCATGCAATCATGTCATACCATACCCGTTTTGCAGCATGTCTTGTGAACGAAGCCACCTGACCTATAGGCAAGACCTATAAGCAAGACCTATAGCAAGACCTATAAATCAAATTCATGATATTCAAGACTTAGATGTGATTATTTTTATGTTATGACTAGTCAACTATGCTTATCATACAGTCTTGTTATTCCCTACAAAGTTTCGTATTGATTCCGTTATCCAAGCGGCCAGGAGAGCTAAAAGTCATAGGTGGCTATATAGATAGATAGATAGATAGATAGATAGATAGATAGATAGATAGATAGATAGATAGATAGATAGATAGATAGATAGATAGATAGATAGATAGATAGATAGATAGCCAGACAGACAGACAGAGAGACAGACAGATTAAAGAACCCCAGGTGGTCTAAATTTCCGGAGCCCTCCACTACGGCGTCTCTCATAATCATATAGTGGTTTTGGGACGTTAAACCCCACATTTCAATCATCATCAAGACAGACAGACAGACAGACAGATAGATAGATAGATAGATAGATAGATAGATAGATAGATAGATAGATAGATAGATAGATAGATAGATAGATAGATAGATAGATAGATAGATAGATAGATAGATAGATAGATAGACAGACAGACAGACAGACAGACAGTCAGGCAGACAGACTTGTAGTCGCCGAAGTTCACTAAGAAATGCTTCGCATATAAAAACCAGGTAATCCGGATTCCACTGGTTCATTTCAGAAAAATCTACTCGCTCCATCAAGTAAATACCGAAATTTTACGCCTTTATTTCTCTCTTTGTGTGTATACATTACAAACAGGACGGCGTCTGGTAACCGCTTTGAGTTTCTTGTATTAGTTCTGTCGCTTTATCTTGCGCGCAGAATCATTCGCTGTTCGATCGAAATGCGCGAAACTCAAAGCCAGCCTTTCAGGGGTGCCGGATTTCATCAGTGGCTTTCATCTGGGCGTGCAACGTTTCCGTCCTAGCGAAGGTCATTGCACCCGGCGCCCATTTCAAACTCTTTTAATGGAAAACTAGCTGTCCGTAGTCTCCTTTTCGAATCCATCAAGTCAAAGATTGGGCTTGAAAACTGTGCCTGCGAGACGCCACGTGCTCGGATGCAAGGCTCTTCTCCGAATCAATAGCGTAGCCTGTCCGAGTTCTCAGCTCACGCTTGAAAGCGTTTTCGCTAAGACACTTGCCTATGCTAAGCCTGTGCTGCGGCTGCAAAGATGAACTGTAGCTTACCAGACACTTCACAGAACTAAAGTTCAAACGAATGGAAGCTCGAATCAGTCGTCTATTGTTACATATTATGACAATGCCTGACTTGTCAGTTTAACTGTAGCAGACAGTGATTCTGACCGGAAAAAATGCCTCAAGAAAATGGCTCCGCATTATTCTTTTTTTTGAGAACTCTTGGTATCCGCACTGCGTACAAAACAATTTTTCCATTAGTAGTGTACTCACACGAGGTCATCAGGTGTAACTAATCCAGGTGAAATAAAAAAAACAATCGCTTTCTTGACAATTTTCCACACTGATGCACTGCGTAAATAGGCAAGTAGTACCTTAAGAAATGTCTGTATTTATTATCTTGTGACTACGCCTGCCCAAACATGTATTACACCGTCATAATTATTACATACAATATCAGTTAGTGTCTGTTAAAAGTAGTGAAGGTGTGTAAAAAGCCACTTCAGAGAATCTTACCTATTTTGGCGTATACCATTGTCACCTGCATTACGAGCAAGAACGCCGAACTTTTATCGAAAAAAGTAAGAGCAAGATGAGGTGTGGTGGAACATTGGATATATGATGACGAATTCTTTTCTCGAGCTGTAAGGAAAGTCTTCACAGTATGGGAGTTCGCTGAACACGCAAACTTTAAACAGAGGCGAAAGTGCTGAGGCACACGCAAAAAAATACAGTACAACGGCGTTGCGAAAGGTGCAGAATTTATTCTTCAGCTTCTTAAGGCAATATTAGGCTTCTCTTCGAAGTTACGGTTGCATCAGTGGCCACATAATTCAACGCGAAGGCGCAATGCTACTGAACCGCATCTGTGCGCCGTGCTTTAAATATCTTGAAGGTTTGCTTCTGCTGCCAAGAAAGCATTGCGGTAACCCGATCTGTTCAAGCCCAATAAAATGAAAAAAGACTGTGAGTACTCTTTCTTTGACGCATAATATTATTTTTTTCAAAACATATACCTATGGTAGGGATTTGGGCGTGAACCTGTTTAAAGACTTTTATTGGTAATGTGATGAGGTGTTTGAGGCTTTGTGTTAAGTAGTTCACTTCATTCAGTCTCAGTTTCTGTCATGTTAACAAACTCTATAGTCGTTGTTCCCCACTTGGTCGCCTTGTTTTCGTGTAGCCATTCGATGTTCAAAAAAAATCTTCCTTGTATTTTGTGAAAGCTTTTTTTACTGTAAATAAGGAATAGCAGAAAGTGGAACAATGACGGGATGAATTGGTAGTTGATGCTTTTTTTTTCAATACAAAGCAAAACTAGGTTTCTATTCAGTTCTATGGCTTTCACTGTAAAATTTGTATTTGGAAATCCCAGCGTAATGATGAAATATTGCGACTATGCTTAAACGAAAGAAAAATAGTCAATACCTCCTGCACTAGTTGCATGATACTTTGTTTCGTAAGCAATACATGAAAAAGAACCATCGACATATACACTGCGAGGTAAATGTCGCATCTAAACGTGCATCTTTGCTACGTATCAAACGGCTTTAAAATGGCGTTGAAACATCAGTATGATACGAAAAAAAGACACGGAAGTTTCAACATACACCCTAAACTGGATGTTTTTCTCTCGTCTCCGTTTTTTTTTTGTTTGTCAGTCTTTTTTAAGGTATCAAATGGCATCATGCCGAAACGGCTGCTCAACTTCATATAAACCAAAATTGCCATGTCTTCCCACGACCTGTAGTGAGCATTAACGACAGGTCACAACATTACAATTATGACAGACATATTTAGCATGCCAAATTTCACATGGTACTGTCTTGGCGCTTTAGAGCAAGTTTGTTAGCTAAACGAACACCGAGAGTCGTAAGGCATTATTTAGTTGAGTGGGAAAAATGAAGGAGGGTTGTGAAAATCATCATGGTGGTGCATGTAATGGTATTATTTCTGCCGCATTTTTATTACACGTTCTTGGTGATCTCATGGCTGTTACAATAGTCTAATATTCGTATAGCGAATTTGGCAAGACATGACTTAGACGTGCCAAGAACATAAATGGCAGGTAGTAAGAGAAAATTATTGGAATGCATGGTGGTGGTGGCGGTAAAAAACATTTATTTCAAAAAAAGTCTACTAGTTAGTGCCGACGTGGCCCATCGGCGTGCTAGAGTGGCAAGACCCTATTCCGGGACGCCAGTGGAGCTGGAAGCTGCCCGTGCGCACTCCACCAAGGAGCGTTGTGCAGCCAAGGTAGAGCAGCTGAGCAGGTGCTCCTCCCAAGCCTCTCTAGTTGGGATAGGAAAAGGAGATGAGAAAGGGACGGGATTAACTGGGCACGATGCTACGGCGTGATATGTGTCAGCGAGGACATGACAGGTCGAGCAGGTGCCATTGATTCAGATATCGGGTTAAGGCCAAGTCTGTGTAGAAGACGGCGCCCTGAAGGCGTCTGCGACAGTCGATTGATTTGGTTAACGCGATGAGCTTCGCGCATCACTGCAAAGGTGTTGTGTGACCCCAGAGCCGCAAATCGGCTGTTGGAAGTTGCAATAGGTAAGTCCAGAGCGCGTTTGTATACTGAACAAAGAAGGACGTCCAGCTGGTGCTCGTGTCGACGACGCAGGCGAAGGTAAGGCAAGGCGTAGAGGACGCGACTGGTCACAAACGCGTGGGCCAATCGGAGGGACTGAGACCCACGGAGGCCACCGCGCTTGGTAGAAACTCGCCGCATCATGCAGCTCACCTGTTTGCTGGTGCGTCTGAGGCCTGCTATTGTGCCCTTTGGATCCAAGGACGATGTGAGGTGAAGGCCAAGAACCCGAATATTTTGCACTGACGGGACGGGCCCGGACGGAAGAAAAATTTGAGGCGGCGGTAGCGGAGAGACTGAAAGAAGAGCCGATTTAGCTGGAGAGCACTTCAGGCCGCATGAACCTGCGTAGGTGTCCACCACAAGGGCAGCCTTTTGCAGATGTTCGTCGATTTGCGCTATGGAGACGGCGTTGGTCCAGATTGTGATATCGTCCGCATATAGTGCATGTTGTATTCCCTCGACCTCACTTAGAAGAGAGGGGAGGTTCGTCATCGCCAGGTTAAAAAGCAGAGACAGGACTGCCCCTTGAGGTGTACCCCGCGTGCCTAATAAGTACGGGCCATGTTCGGTAGAATTAAGGCGAATGAAGGTGGTGCAATGTGATAGAAAGGCGCGAATGTAGTTAAAAGTCTTCTGCCCGCAGTTTGTGGTAGACAGGTTGGTGAGTATAGTGCTGTGTTTGACGTTGTTGAACGCCCCGCGGAGATCGAGAGCGAGCACGGCTTTATCGTTATGGCGCATAGTAGTCGGCTCTATGATATCGTGTTGAAGCTGGAACAGGACGTCCTGCGCCGACAGATGCGGGCGAAGCCAAACATCGTATCGGCAAAGGTCCTCCTGGCCTCCAAGTGGGCGGAAAGGGGTTCGCGAACCATGGTTTCCATGAGTTTGCCTGCGCAAGACGTAAGTGAGATGGGTCTCAGTGCCTCAATACTAACGGACCTTGCCGATTTGGGAATGAATGTTACGACCGATGTGGTCCATTCCGTTGGAAGCGGAGAGCCGTCCCATATCGAATTTATAAGGTGGAGTAGCGAGAGGTGTGCTTGGTCGAAAAGATTTGCCAGGCGCGATACTGTGATTCCGTTGCGTCCAGGGGCCGTGCCCCGTCGCATTTTCGTGAGTGCAAATCGTAAATCAGAAAGCGTGTATGGGGTGTCGAGGTTGGTGTTAGGGGTGCCGGAATACGTATATGCTGAGCCTGCGGGATCAATTGAGCGGCAGATGTAGCGGTCACAAAGTTCTCGCGCGAGTTCATCCGTAGTGCCCTGAAAGGCATGCAGAACACGGTGGAGCTGGCGTTGCGTTTCTCCCCTGGTGGTGGAGGGATCGAGAAGGCTTCTAAAGAGTCGCCACGCACTCTTAGAGCTCATCTGGTTTGCAGCCTTCGAACAGGTGTCTGCCCAGTTAGCATCGGAAAGTTGTGCGGAGTATGCGGCCGCCTCTGCAGTGAGCGCCGCATGCATGGTATATGCCTCATAATTTGCACGACTCGGTCTGGTGCACTCTGCCTCGTGTCCTTATTGTTATCCGTACCCTTATCTAGCCTAATTGTTTATAGCATCAAGCAGCCCTGATTCTTAAGGAGCCATCACCGCCATTTAACACTATTGTTATCTTAAGT